>NC_136830.1:7279233-7671567 GCF_951394365.1 Tetrao urogallus | reverse complement strand
AAAGGCAATGGTGATTTTTCACCTGAAGACAGAGAGGACTCATATTTTGAGAGATGCACTCTTCCATCTCAGCGTTGTGTTGACGGAATGTAAGAATAAGTAAAACGAACAGAAAGATAATTACAAACATTACAAGTTCGGAATAACCTTGCTTTGGGCTGCAGAACAGTTTCCTTTCTCTTTAATCAGCTACTGAAACAGATCTGGGAATATGCCAGCTGTTGACATGAGCTGGAGGCCCTAGGCCACTTTCCAAGTGTTTCTAGACACACACTGGGCAAACATGTTCTTTCTCAGACTAAGTCTATTAGTTAAATTATCTTTTCTCTGTATACTCTCATTTTCTTTACCTCCTCTGTGCCCCCTTTTTCACATGTAGATAACATTCGACTCATGTTTCTTTCCCTATCTGATGTTACACAAGGGGAAAGCCTCTCCACCTTTGTTAAACAGAACGATTTCCTTCGGTAGGTCGGCCACCTGGAACACACCACATAAAAGCTGTTGGCAGGAACTACTGTTGTTTCTGGCAGGACAGCCAACAGTATCCTCATTGGCACATCCTCAGATCGTGGTGATAAACTACAGATCTAAAGAGGGGCTGTAGGAAAGAAGGGGTAGGGCCCTTAGCAGGATCCGTGTGAAGAAGGGGAAATGGTTTCAAACTAAAAGAAGGGAGATTTAGATTGGATACAAGGAAGAACTTGCTTACAACAGGGCAGTGAGGCACTGCACAGGGTGCCCAGAGAGCTGGTGCTGCCCCATCCCTGCACACAGCCACGCTCAGGGCACGGCGCTGTGAGCACTGCTGGAGCTGTGGGTGTCCCTGTGCACTGCAGGCAGTGGGAGCAGATGGCCTTTAGGGGTCCCTTCCATCCCTGGCTATTCTGTGATATTTCTACAAGTCTGGTAAGAATCCCTCTGAAGTAATCACTGATATGTGGATCACAGGCTTGAATGCAATAACTGAATATATATATATATAGAAAGAAGAGGAATGTGTGAACAGCAAGCTGGCAAAACAAAAGAAAACCAAAAAGGCAGAAATCAGAATTAAAGCGTTCTGAAATCACAGAATCACAGATGTTAGAGAGGATCTCAGAGACACCCCCCCCCCGCCCTGCCATATGCTGGCTGCCCCAGCATTCATGACCATCCATGGCCTCGGGCACCTCCAAGGACGGGGCAGTGCCGGTGAAAGCGAGTCTCAGCTCAAGGCCAGCTTAATTGAACTCCTCTTTTCCACTTCCAACAAGGCTGGACTGCCGGGTCCGCGCCTTCCTTACACCAGATGTTAACAGCGCACGTGAGAACAGCCCGCCTTACAGTCGAGGCGCACACCAGCACTCCGTGCAGCGGCGGTCGGGTTTTACTGAGCGCCGCACAAAACGCCGCACAAAACCCCGCACGCCGCGCCGCGCCGCCCCCAACCCCGCCACGCGCCAACCCCTCCCCCACAGTCTGATGCAATCCGCCCCGGCCTCGCTCCCTCCCGCAGCCAATCGCTGCCCTCGCGGCGCCGCACGTCACTCCGCCTCAACCAATCAGGGAGAGCCACGACCGTAGAAATCCGGGCGGGGCGGCCGTGCCGGCGGAGTGCCGCTCGATCTGTACCGGCGGAGCGGTGATGGCGGCGCTGCGCGGAGCCCCGCGGCTGCTCCTTTTTCCCGGCGATGCGGCCGACTCCGCAGCAGGCCGCCGCCTGTCCGTTGTGCTGCCCGCGGGGGCGGCTCCCGGCTCCGCGGAGGCTCCGCCGCCGGCCCGCAAACGGCAGCGCCTCACCCACCTGAGCCCCGAGGAGAAGGCGCTGCGCAGGTGAGCGGGGGGCGACGGTGGGCTGGGTGGGGGGGGGCTGCGGAGCCACCGACCGTGACCGCGATGTGCCCGCAACGCGCCCGCAATGCGCCCCGCAGGAAGCTGAAGAACCGCGTGGCGGCTCAAAGCGCCAGGGACAGGAAGAAAGCGCGGATGACGGAGCTGGAGCAACAGGTGGTGGAGCTGGAGGAGGAGGTGAGCGCCGGGCCGGGGGATGCGGGGCGGCTGCGGGACGCGATCTGACCGCGCGCCGGTATCCGCAGAACCAACGGTTGCTGAGGGAGAACCAACGGCTGCGGGAACAGACAGGCAGCCTCTCCTTGGAGAACCAGGAGCTCCGCTGCCGCCTGGGCTTGGACGCTTTGAAAACGGAGCCGGAGTGCGAGTCTACGGTGAGTGCCCGCAGCCCCCGGCGGGGCAGAGTCCGGCGGTGCCGATCCTTGAGGTCGCCGTGGGGCGGAGCGGAGCTGCCGGGAGCGGCTGGGTGCTGAGCAGGCGCTGTGTGCCGGGAGGAGCGGCGGCTGGGTGCGTGGCTGTTCTTTGCGTCGTGTAGGAACGTACAGCGGTTGAGCTCGGGGGGAACTGTAAAGATCAGCCAGACTCGCTTCAGCTGGCTGCTCAGGGCCCATCCGTGGCCTCGGGCACCTCCAGGGATGGAAAGAAAGCAGTTCCAGTCATCTATGCATGTCTCAAAACAGCAGTGGTGAGCAAGGTGGATTTCCAGGGGTGGGGAGGCTTGAGCCACTGTAGAAAGCGGTTTCACTTTATCAAACATTGCACAATAAGCAAAGAACCTAATGGAAGTGCTCGCAGAAGTGCGTGATCTTGAGGGTGCCGTCTTGCCTGCCAGAACACTTGTGGCTGATGGGGCTTTTTCCTCGTGCAGGTTGTGAAGGAATCCCAGGTGGATGACATCAGGTTGGTGACCGGGTCCGCTGAGTCCGCAGCACTCAGACTACGTGTTCCTCTGCAGCAGGTGCAGGCCCAGCTGTCACCATTTCTGACAACCTCCACATGGATTCTGATGGCGGCGACTCTTCAGATTCTGAGGTGAGCATCTGCTCCTGTCCTGAGTAGTCTAAGAACTTGCTTCAAAGCTTTTTAATATGAAGTCTCTGATCTTCGACAGTTTGTTTATTAAGCTTTGGAATACCCTACTTGTGGTTCAAGTCCTAATGGGACCCTGTGAGTCCAGGAGATGTTAATGCAATTTCAACAAGTTCAGTTTCTGTTACTCTTTAAAAAATACTGGCTGGACAGTCTTCTAGCTTATACAGCAAATGCATACAAATGCTGACATACTGTAACTTCTTGAAAACAAGCTTGGTTGTTGATTACTATGCTTAGTTGGAGCTTGAAGATAATCGGGTATGGATTTCTTCCTATCCTGAAGACTCTGAAAAGTACCATACTTTTGGTCATGGGCAGATCTGCCTGTGCCTGGTTCTTGAACTCCTTAGAGCCAGTAAGTACTGTGGTGTTGGTATGTGAAGAGTCTTAAGATACTGAGGATGTATTAATATGCAGTCAGTGTGGAGTTAAGAAATCTCTACTCCCCTCTACTCCCTAGAGTTAATGAACAAAGTAGTTCTGATCAGTGACTGTCTTACCAGTATCAGTAACTGACAGTTGCTCTTGGTAAAACTGCAGTTGTGTGGTGATGTTCGTGTATCTGTCTTTTCAGACGAAAGTGAACTTATGCCACAGTGAATGTGTTGTTATGTTACAGTGGTAAGCTGTCTTTCTAAAACTGTATTTTATTCTGCAGTCTGATCTCCTGTTCGGATTACTGGACGTTCTGGACCCAGAAATGTTTCTCAAATGTGCTGATTCAGAATCATCCAGCCTGGAGAAGCTGGAAGAAGAGATGTGTGGAGAAACAAATTCCATACCGACCTCCCCCTCTCCCTCTCTGGGGTCCCCATCAGCTAAGCTGGAGGCCATTAATGAACTCATAAGGTTTGATCATGTGTACACAAAACCCTTAATGCTGGAGTTTCCTGTTAAGATGGGCAATGAAACCAATATGCTTGTGAAAATTGAGGAAGTGTCTCTCTCTCCGCCTGAAGACAAAGCTATTGCTGAGGTCCCAGTATCTGTGAAAGAGGAGCCTGTAGACAGCTTAATGCCTGAGCTGGGTATCTCTCATCTGCTTCCCTCTCATCATAGCTTTGCAGCCTCAAGCTATCTGCTGGATGCTGGTAGTGACTCTGGATATGAAGGATCCCTGTCACCCTTCAGTGACATGCCCTCTCCTCTTGACACTGACCATACTTGGGAGGATAGCTTTGCCAGTGAACTCTTTCCTCAACTGATCAGTGTCTAACTTGGTAGTGTTAATTGTCCCTGGTTATCTCCTGGCAGGGTAACAGGATATACCCTTCTGGGGGTGGAGGGGGTGAAATTGATTGTATGCAGAAAAGCGTTGCTTATTTCATTCCTATGAATGCTGGTAGATGTAGTGATGGCCATTCATTTCTACTGGTAAGGAGAAAAAAAAGTAGGGTGTTTTTGTCCCCTCACTGCTCCCATTTGGTGTTCTCTTAGGAGAAAAACTTTAATTTCTCAGCAACTTGGCAATTTGGAATGAACCTGAAAATCAAAGTACTCTTCTTTAACTCTAAAAGCTTTATTGGGACATCTGTGTTTAGACAGCTGGTTTAAAACTAAATGGTCTGTACATTTTACAGATTTACTGTGTAAATGCTTGTTTTCTGTTGGCTATGTAGAGTTGCTTTCTCCATTTTATTTAACTATATTGGTGCAATTAAAGTGCAATGCAGCTCATTTCTTGCCTTGTATGTCAGTGGGGGGGAGGGACTATCTGGGCCTCTGGAAGCTTTGAACTCCATAGGTGTTTCTGGACAGTGGGTCTTTCTGCACTTGTACCTCAAGCTGCACAGGTGCCTGTAGCTGCTCTTCTGATTGATCTCTGGAGGCTGGACCTGTGCTGACCTATGATGCTTCAGCAGTTGCAGTACTGTTAGTGAATATCCATGGGATGAACTGTAAAGGTCATGTGAAATGAAGTAAACAATTCTCAGTACTTGCTGTTGAGAACAGCTTTAACTCTGTTACTGCACAGCTCAATTAACTTAATTAAAGTAGCAGCAACACTGCCACCCAGTGACATGGATATAGACTGCTTGTTATTTCCACTTAGTGCAGAGATCAAAATGCATCTCAATGAGCCACAAATGTCAAATGTTAGGTTTCTAAAAACTTGGTGTCCACTGCTCACATTCCCATCGTGTTTGGAAATGGACCGTTTAAATTTACACCCAAAATTTGTTAGGACAAATTAGAGCAGACAAAAGTGGAGCACTGCTTATGCCATCTCGTTCCCTCTTTTCGTCTTCGCAGCTGTAGGTGTCTCATGGCATGGCTTATTGAGGCTTATTGTCAGTGTGGGTTCTGATACAGGCTGGTGGGATTTACTGGGCTTGCTCCCCAGAAAGCACACATTTCATGTTGGCTATCTGGAAGCTTCAGAGAGCTCAGGATTTTTGCCAGCATTACCGTCTACCAGACGAGTAGTGAGCATGTACCTGCTGTACCTGCTTACCGTACTGCTTTGATGTTGTTCATACTATTAAGGATTAATTGCACCATCTAAAAATACTTTAGAAAATTTATTGAAAAACTCACATACAAATGGTGATTTGGCCCCAAGAGCAGACAGACCAAAATCAGATCTTCCATATTTCAAAATAAAACTTTTTCCACTTTTTCCTAATACTGCATCATGTTTCTATCTTCCTTACAAACAGAGTTAATAAAGTCTCTGAAGGAAGGCAACAACAAATCAAACTCTTACAAATACAGAAGTGTGAAAGTCCCTGGTAGTTTGTCCTCACCAGTTACTAGAGCAGTGATTTTGTTCAGTCCTTCTAAATAACTGGTTCCTACTTCTACCCCTGCTCTTTACCTCCCCCACCAACACTTCAGCCCTCTTCTCTCCTAGTAACAGCATAAATAACTTAGACAAATTCTAAAATAAATCTAAAGCAAATGCACTGGATGCAGTTCTTTCCCATCTCATGGTCTTTGTCAATAGTCTGCCAGTAGATTCTTTCAATGGCAGAATAACAGAGGTCGATGCTTGTTAATTTGATGGACCATTTGCCCATTCAGTATTTTGAGTAGGGAGGAAGCTGTCTGGATCTCACAGTTTGGCTTCTCAGTTTTTTTGTACCCTATGCCAAAATTTGATGTTTTCATCACGTTTTTGGAATTGTTATCCTTCCTTTTCCATTTATTTAGCATCAGAGCTATCAGCTAATCAGTCCCAATCTTGAGCTTTCATACAACCCTGCAACCTCAAAAAAATAGATATTTATATTTAGAGGCACCACGTTTGCTACCCGCAATGACTACAGCCTGCCCCAAGCTGCATTACTTTATACTCAAGCCATGTAGCAGCAGGTCAAAGGCTGTACATTTTAAGCAAGTTCAACAATATAATAATACATAAGAAATTTTACACATTACATGCAAGAGATTTGTAACTCTGAAATAGATACAAGAGCAAGAAAAAGCTGCACACGCTCTCCAAAGTCCCAGAATGTAACTTAGATAGCAGTTTTCAGCAAAATACCTATTCAAACGTTGGAATGTTTTTAGTGAAGCTCTGAAATATTTTAGCCAGAGACAGCAAATGTCAGAAAACCTTCAACAAGAAGAGCAAGATAGACATAGGATTTAACTAACAGGGATAACTTTCCAAGAAGGCTGCTGTTCTGAGCCAAAAAAGAATGACTGCAAAAGCAGAAGTTTAAAATCAAACAGTCAACTGACTTATTTAAACATTTAAAAAACCCACAAGGATTATCAGTTAGCTGTGCACAGGATTAATAATTTCTCTTATGCAGACAGCTGCATTACTGAGGTCAGTGTACTTGCTCCTTCATGCTAGCAGGATGTCAAATACAGACTGGGATGTAGAGACAGAATCAATTACTTGGAAAGGAATTTTTCTCAAAGCCTCAATTTTGGTTCCTCTGGAAAAGGCTGAGGACTCGAGACTAGAAGATGATGTGCTGTACCTTGTTTGAGTGTAATAGAAGTAGCGTGCATGGAGAAAAGCTGTGAGCCATAGTGCACTGAGGATTCCTTAACACCCTAAGCAGGATACAAAATTATTTTGGCATGTATCTGTATAAACTACGTGGCATCACGTTAATGGCATGTTCTAGCTTAGCCCATAAATCCGGGTTTCCTCATGCAAACAACAAGCATCTTCTTCACCACCACTGTCAGTGATCTCGAAGTCTGGGACTTATTTACCTTGGCATCCTTTACCTCAGAAAATCAGCTCCCTCTATCTGATCCATACCACCTATAGCAAAATTAAAGACATTTCTTATTTAATCAAGTTATGCTGCCTTGAAGCGACCTCCTGGCTCAGTGCTTATGAAGACTCACATCAGATGTCCAATGTGCATCAGTTGGCTTGGGAACCACTTCTCTCTAGACTTTGTGCCATCTGGAGAGGAGGGGCATTAAAAACCCCACATTTATGAGACCATGAACCAAAGAGGACTGTAGTTAGATACCTTCCAAGTTAGTAGCCAGTTTTACTTCCCACAAAGCAGGACGGTTCTGCTCGGCCATAACATTCCTTCCTTACCAAGCTGCACAACGTATCATTTCAATTGGAGTTTACATCAAGTGCAAGCTGCAGATGAAACAGCAATTGTGTGAAGAGCTGTATTTCTACAGGGGTGACTTTCCTGTCTCTGACTGCTCAGGAGTTTGTCTTCCTTTCAATACCTTTCTCTAATGTGAATAAGTGACCAAGCATGGCGTATGCACCGGTCTGAATGGCTCAGTAAGTGAAAAGCGTGGCGTAAGCCACCGTAACATTCAGTTAATTGGATTTTGAACCTTTCCAAGGACATTAGGAGGAAATTTCATCATTAACAAAGATGGAAAGCTGCTTCCTTGTTTCAAAGGCCTCTGGGTTGCCTTCTCAGTAAAAATGAGAATATTGAACAGACCAGAATTATCTTTTTAGAACGTTGCCCAAAGTTGTGTCTGGCCAATCCATGTTCTTACAATTGCTACTAGGAAAACAAAAAAACGTAACCAAACTTCAGATTCACACAAACCAGAAGAAAAGAAGGTATCAAAATAACAACAACAGCAACAAAAAAAACCATCACAAGGTCACCACTTTCAGTCTACAATTTGGCATCTACAGCTCCATTTCTTCTTCCGCACATCCAGAGGTTCCCAAACTAGCATATGGATCTGGAGACATGGCAGTCTGTTGGGATTCAGGGAATGTTTCAGTCTGTGGGTCAAAAGCAGCTCTTGGTGTTGACTGCTTATCTTGACACCCTTCAGTACCCTGCTGCCTGAAGTTCTTAACAGAAACAGGCTTCAGTTTATCTGTGAGAAATTCAGGAAGTGGTTTCCAAAGCACCAGCTCCATAGAAGGACGGCTCCTAGAAGGGATGGAGTGTCAGTTAAATTAAAATTCTGCAATCACAGCTGCTAAATGCAGAAGACCAGTGAATATCTTCATGCACTGTGCTAGCCTGGAACTGTATTCCAGGATGCACATTCCAGCTTTTTGCCTATCCAATTGTCTTTTCCTTGACTACTTCCATTACTTTAGTTCTAACCCTGTGTTTTCCACCAAACTCGATGAGCACTGTTGGTCACACTTGAGGACCTTCTCTGGGGATCCCACATACGTAACAATGAGGACATAACCGTTTATTCAGAGTATTTCACTCTACAGATCAGGGGTACAAAACAGACAGCTTCATGACTGCTGCAGTTACACTTAATTCTGCTTTACATAAGGACAGTTCTTCCTGCTTTTGGCCAGGTGAACACAATGTTCTGTGCTCTGTTACACAATGCTGGCTGCATCATGCACTAATTCAGGACATCTCCACAAACACAAGACTGTGTCTCTCATTTCATTTGCACGTGTTAGCTACATAGCACCGTGATTTCCTCCAGAACTTACATAGACTCTATTATTTTCTTTGTCAGGACTTCACCAAAATCCCTCTTCATCCCTTTTTTAAGGGTATCTGACAGGATAAGAGTGGGCAGATTGCTAACATTTCCATCAGCATGAACTTCCTCATCTTCATCAATTATCCTAGGAATGGAGGGGGAAGAGGGAAATAAACACTATTGAGCATACTTTCAACAGGCACATCCACTGCAGACTACAGTTGTATCCGTGTGCACTGCACTGCACAGTGCAGATATCTGGCCTAGGCTGGGGTACCAGAAGCAGCGGGGCCGTGTTCACACAAGTGTCTCTTGGGCCAACATACCCTAAGAACGACTGCAACCATAGAAGCCACTCGAGCAGCTTCTGGTACCTGAGCTAGCTTTGTTATCTTTGCATCGTCCAGCAGTGCACAGTGACACTAAGAACACATAAACCACATTCACTTGTGGGGAAAGCATACAATTCAGTCCTACTACAAGTGAGTCCCAGTAACTTTGCCTGCTCAGTTCTCCATCTGTTAATTTTGAGAATTAATCAAGAGCTACTGAATATATTTCTTAATCTTGAAAGACTTTGCATCAATCTGAGATTAAAACAGTACAAAAAGTTGAGGAATCCAGATCAAACTGGAGGCATCTCCTCTATTTTTGGTAAAAGTTTTAAAGAAAATTTGGTAGAGTAGCTGGGAAAGGTGGGAAATTACCCTCTGAGAGGCATAAACATACTTTGTAATGCAGGTGTAGCCAAGAGAAGAAAAATGACTGCTCTTATTTACCCATGAAAAACGCATCCTTTCATCCATCATATGTTAAGTACTCATCTAAAAAAAAAATTGGTTTTTAAATTTATATAACTTCTTTGCTTCTCTAGCTGTCTGCAGCAGACATTTTGGAGTATTTTGGAATACCAGCTCAGCTGCTGTCAGCTGATACACACACATGACATTCCCAAAAGTCTTTGGAAGGCAAGAATGCACAGTACATTTATTACATGACTGTAGAGGACTGACAAGAGCCACCCCATTTCCCACTCCCAAACCACCTGATAGTTAGCAAGATGAACCTCAGGCTTACATATGAGGAAAGATCTCTGATTCATGCTATTCTGTACACTTACAAATTCATACCTAACCCAAGCATTTTTAGTATTAATCATAGAACAAGCTGTGATTTGTTGAGGGGGAAAAAACCCAACAAGCTGAGCTCAATTCTGAATAGATAATGCAAATTAAAAATGTGAGCTCTGGATACACACACAAAAATGCTAAAGACCCAGCACAGCATATTGATGCTGTTGATGATTTTGAGGAGATTGTTACTTATTCAGCATCTCTTCTTCTTGCATCAAGTTCAGATCACATTATCAACCACAACACTCAGAAAACCACAGGCAGCTCACAAAGAGACCACTCACACAGAAGGTTCATCCCAGACTCAGCAGCCAGGTAACACTACTGTAAATGCTAGTTTTACCCCTTAATATTCACCAAAAAAAGGTAAAGCTTAGTAAAGCCAACCCAGTCAATCCCTGCATTTACCTGTCCTCAATTTCCTGAAGCTTCCTGCGAGCAACCTCGCACTGCTGCTCCCCCATTGTCTGCTCCATTTCTTCACAGGGAATTTCTAACATGGCAGTTTCAGGATGGCTACCACCATACTGACTTGTTGCTACCTCCCCAGCTGCCTGCTGACCTGCACAGAGAATCCACTCTTCAGTGCTCGGATTCTGAGGGCAGTTTTTGGCTCCTGTCAGTCTCTTCTTCTTCACGGGACAACTAGGAAACAAAACAAGTTTACAATTGACCTTTACAAAAGAGAAATGTGGCTTTCTACAGGACAGTACATTAGAGAAAGCCATGTACGTTTCACCCAGCTTGACAAACTGCAAAAAGGAAACCTCTACAAAATAATACATCAACACTGCTCTTATCAAAACGTGGGTACCCACGCAAGAAAATCAGTACTACACAATTAATGAGGAAACTGCAATGGGTTTGGGCTTATGTGCAATTCAGTGGAAGTTCCACACTGAAACGATGGAAGCAGTTCCATTCCTATGTATTTTGTAGATAAGATGTGCTCAAATACTTATTGAAATTAATTTTTTTCAGGATATAAAACACAAATTCAATTTACCCTTCTGACTCTTCTTCTAGCTTATGCTTCTTTCCACATCGAACAGAGACACTGCAAAACAGAGAGAAGCAGTTACTGGCTGGCACATGTAATATGTTCCTGTGACACTGATTTTCAAACTTCACTCACAGTCTGAACAATGCTAAGAGCAACAGTTGCTGTGCGTCACCAGCTGTAAGGGAGCGGAAATTTCTGATTCAAAGGCCCATTTTGTTCCAAAGAAAGTCATGGAAGGCTGTAATTGCTGAGCTCCCCGCACAGAATGCCCGATCATTTCTTCTCCTTTATGTTAGTTATTTTTTTCACCTAGGGGCAAATCCAGCTGTGCTACCATGCAAAAGATAAAGGAAGCAGCGTGTGATCTAACTTCGGCCTCTTAATACGTTATCTCACGGCAACATGCTCAAATGAAATGTAACCAAACAGCAAAATTTGACAGAATTGTGTCTTTACGTAAAAATGTTGTGTTCAAATATTTCAAAAAGCAATCTGATTTTTAAAAGGCATCAGACCTTAAGAGCTTATCTTAGAAGGCTCAAAAATTGGGCACGTGAGAAGCTACTGATGTTTAATAAAACCAAGAGCAATGTGTTGCAGTTGGGTTGAGGCAATCCCAGATACATGTACAGACTGGGACAAACCACTGAGAGCAGCCAGGAGAAGAGAAGGGTCTGGAGAGGCCTCACTGCAGCCTTCCAGTACTTGCAGGGTGCTTACAGGCAAGAGAGGAGTGACTTTTGCATGGACTAATAGTGAAAGGACAGGGGGGAGTGGCTTTAAAATTAAAGAGAGGAGATTGAGGTCGGAGGTGAGGAAGCAATTCTTTGCGCACAGGGCAGTGAGGCCCTGGCAGTGCTGCCCAGAGCTGTGGTGCCCCAGGCCATGGATGGGCAGCCTGAGCTGGGGGCAGCCAGCACACGGCAGGGCTGGGGGATCTCTGAGCTCCCCTCCAACCTCAGCCATTCCTCGAGCCTGTGACCGAGGTCTCAGTAAATTCGCTCACGTTCCTCTCGTTTTTGAAGCCTTCTTCACCCCTCAGCGACAGACTTCAAGGCAGCGAAGCAAACAACGCGATCCTAACGTGCGGATACCACAATACTAGAACAAAACAAACCACGACCGCTCCGGGAACTACGGCGGATCCGCAGGGCTCCCGGCCGCTCCGCACTCACCGGCTGTGGCTCTGCTGCGGGTGCGTGAAGGATCCCACGGGCGGCACGGCCACGCGTTCGTTGTAACTCCCGAGCGCGGCCAACGAGGCGATGTCGAAGCCGCCGGGCGGACACACGCCGGAAGAGCCGCGGCCGTCGGCGCCGTTCCCCACCATCTGCACGCAGCCCGCGGCGTCACCGGGCGGGACGAGGCGGTCGGGGGCGGCGGCCTGCGGGAACTCCAGCGCGGGACCCGCGGGGACGCCCTGACAGGACCTGCCCAGCGCTGCCATCGCTCCTGCCGGGCCGTCGGCTCCAAGCTCCCTCGGGAGGCCCCGCCGTCTCCCTCTGCCCCGACGGCACCCGGCCCGAGCCGCGGCACCGCAGGACCCGCGTTCTCCCCGCGCGGCGGCCGGGCCGTTCGTCGCCGCCGGAACGCTCGCCGCCGGGCCGCGCCCGAACTCGGACGGCGCCGCCACAGCCCAGCTCGCTTCCAGGCCTTTCGCCCCGCTCGGAGGGGGCCGGCGGGGCACGCCGGGACCTGTAGTTCTGCGGCCGCCGCGGGGCGCGACGGGAGATGTAGTGCTGGGGCGGCCGGTGCCGCGGCTCGGGGCTCGGGCTGCGGTTGTGGCCGTGCGGTGCGGTCGCGGCCGCGGGGCAGAGCGCCCGGCCCTGCCCGAGCGCCGCCCGCTCGCAGCCCCGGTCACGGAGCGGCGGGGCAGAGCCGCGGTGCGCCCGGTGCCGCCGATTCCCCGCGGGCGGATCGCAGCCGGTCAGGTGGGAGCTGAGCGGCGCTGCGGGCGGGCATGGCTGCGGAGCGCCAGGTAACGGCGTGCGGGAATCGTTGGGAGCCGAGGTCGGACGCTGGCGGGTGGCCGAAGGGTGTTTTGTGCTGTGGTACGAGCGCGCTGCTGTTAAACGTGTTACTGGGAGCTGTTGCTGGCGTGCTGCGAGCTTTTGTTGTCAGCTGTTGTGAGGCTTTATGAGTGTTGGACTTCAGGGCAGTGCTGCCCAGAGCTGTGGTGCCCCATCCCTGGAGGTGCCTGAGGCCACGGATGGGCCCTGGGCAGCTCAGGCTGCGGGCAGGCAGCACACGGCAGGGCTGGGGGATCTCTAAGCTCCCCTGCATCCTCAGCCGCTCTGATTTCCATCTTAAGAAGGGTTGAGAAGGATCCCCCAGGCTGAAGGTGGAGTGCAAACATCTGTGTTTTCCTACAAAAATAACTCGATTTCTTTGGCACCTTTTATCCCTATAGTGTAGTTTACTAATTTTTGCAAAGGAAATCTAATTCAGCCCATGCTGTGAATGGAGTCCCGGCCCCTGCTGAGCGCACCCAGTAAGGTAAGCGGAGCTCTGTGGCCTCACAGATGGGTCCTGTGAAAAGTCTGTGGTTCTAGCAGTGCTGCACGGTTGTTTAACTCCCTGCTTTTTCATGGTTAATTTCTTGGAATGCTCGTAAACCATCACGAGTTCAATAACTCGTGAAACACACGAGGCTGTTGTCTGTGGGATAAGAAATCCGGGCCCAAACTGCAACACATGTGACACAGCATATGAGGGGAATGAGCAGGCTGACGTGGGCAGGAGGAAAAGTGGAGGTGTCATAGCAAAACAAAGTGTATGGCTTGGGTCAGTGATCTTGGGCTCCTTTCCTGACCCCCTGCAGCGTCTTCTCACTTTAGCTCTCACTCTGGAACCAGAGGCTCAAAAGAGCAAGAGGGGCATAGGAGGAAGGAATGAGCCTGCAGCTCATCATAGCAGATGTTACACGCAGGGCTTGCTGACCTCTCGTGTTATATACAGTCAGTAAATCTGCCTGGTACACCTCGTGTAACCAAACAGGGAGCATAAGGTGTTGTAAAGGTGTGTCCTGTAACCATTCGTGGCTTAGGTGCCTTGCTGGGGCTTTGTGTAAGTAATGGGGCAGGTACGTTGTTAGTCCTGGAGCTTTCTGTGTCTGGTACAGTGGTGGGGGGATGTGGCTGCAGAGATGTGCATCTATGTGTAACAGCCTTAGTACGTATGTAGCACGTGTTCGTGGCGTATGGGGCATATGAATATATGCACAATTAGGCATAGCAAACCCTTAATATTAAATAAATCTTCCTATGCTATTTCCAACTTCAATTAAAATGTAACAATAGCCTTCAAAATTGAGTAATTTATTGGGGGTGCACTCTGATAAATGTAAAATAGTGATTTTTCGTGATTGCTCTGAATGGAGCTTGGAGTTCATCACAAGAATTCTTACCCAGCTGCTTGGCAGATAAGGAGCATGAGGTAGGGGTGAAGGAAGGCCTTGTTCAGAGAAGTGGGTCGTTAGGGAACCAAATCTCTGTGCTGCTCTAATGGCTGTGTTGCTGCTGCTGCATTTTTGTAGTTCTTGCTCAGGATTATGCTGCTTGTTTGTTCCCTCTAAGCGGGCTTCCATGGCTGTAGTTCTGTTATGCAGATTAAAACCACGTCTTTAGCAGGTGTAGAAAATCACTGCCAGGATTATCTTGACTTTGGAGTATTTTAGATTGAAGTTATGCATGAAACTTCAAATTATTGCTGGAAGAAGATAAAATGGGAATGGAGAGATTACAGTTCTCAGCAAGAAGTGAATTGTGAGATGTAATCAGCGTTGCTTTTTCTCTGTTTTGTTTGTACTTAAGTGGAATTTAATCACGGGCTGCTAGAGGAAACCAGTTCCCATTCATGTATTTCTGATGTTGGGGTTCTTGGTCTTATTTTACTGATTCCAAACTGTTCTGCAAGGGCTGGTCCAAAAATCAGCACCTCTTAACTGAGGTAGAGGGCACACGGCACCATCTGTTGGGAGCCTGCTGCCACGGGCTTACCTTATGGAAGCAAAATGAAGGTGGTTACAGGGCATGCAGCCCATGAGGCACACAAGGTGTGTGGATGGTACTTGGTTAATGGAAAGATTGGAGTGGGCAGTGCTTGTATTTGGCATGTGTTGGTTTTGTTTTCCTGCCACTTCACTACAACCCTCATTGCTTACTCTTAATTCATTGCCTTGGCTGTCATTCAGATAAATACTTTCTATCCTCAGGGAATCACAGGGCATCTAATGGAAATGTTGCTCTGATTTTATTCCTGTTGGGTCCTAAAATTCTGTATAAAAATTGAGACCATGAACAGCATGGTTGGTGCAGAACAGATTCCCACAGTTCAGTAGATGTTATCAGTTATGTATCCTAAGGTTAACCTGGAAGTTTGTCACATTTGTGTCCCTTGAAAATACTACAACTGTGACCAACATCAGTGTGAAATGTTTCTCCCACTACAGATATTGGAGAGCTTGTATCGTTTTCTAACCAAATACTTTCACAGTCCAAAAAGTCCATGCTTACCTCACTGATTCTTCTCCCAGGTGTTAAGCACACGTGAGTTTGAGGGCCTGCCAGTGTTCATACCTCACTCTCTTGTTCCCTAGTTTCCCAGCTGGACCTTGTTTCTGGCTGTTTGCTCGGTGGGAATTGGAGGGACCTTTCAGTATGGATATAACGTTTCCATTATCAATGCCCCCACTCAGGTAAGTATTCTGCTTTGTGGTAATTCAGCTATCCTATGTAACTGCTTTAGAATAATTAACAGAACAAAACAAGTAATGTCTTCCATTGAGCCAGGAATGTTGCATCTGTTACTGCATCTATCTGCTGTGTCAGAGAAGATCCTGCTTTCAGGATTTAGGTGTGACTCCTAATAGCACGCTGTAGGGCTGGATGGAATGCTGTACTTACACCATTCTTTCTCTACTGCAGCACATACACAAGTTCTTAAATGAAACCTGGGCCAGTCGTTATCACGTGGAACTCAATCCCAACCTGCTGACTTTTCTTTGGTCTGTCATTGCTTCTATCTTTTCACTTGGTGGCCTATGTGGAGCCCTGATTGGAGGCAGCATGGCCATTCAGCTGGGCAGGTGAGTTACAGGGACATGCATAGACAGAACACGTTTTCTTTTCCTACTTTCTTCCTAGGAGTACTTCCAAGAGTATGGAAATACTGTGTGAAAACACATCTCCCATAAGTGTACGTCTGTGCCCTGTATTAATGGTAAGGATGTGCTGTGTGATGTGAAATATTTCATTAACATTCCATATAAACACAGTGTGAATGAACAAAGCCGTGTTCCTGCCTTGCCATGGCTGTTCTCAGATGTGAGTGAACAGATTTCCAGTGAGCAGCATGTCTCTTCCAAAGCCCATTTGTCCATATTACCAAAAAATAAAACTTTTTTTTTTCCCCTTCAGGAAAGGAGCCCTTCTGATGAATAACATTATAGCCATACTGGCTGCCATTTTAATGGGGATCAGTTTTCCAACAGGATTGTTTGAGTTGCTGATTGTCGGAAGGTTTTTGATTGGTATAAATTCAGGTAAGAGATCTCCTATCCCTGCTTTCAATAAGCTGTGGTGTATGATGACTTAACGTTACCGGTGAGTCTTTAGATATTGCATTACGTCTTTGTGTGCTGCTTTGTAGATTTGATCTGGAAGACATTCTGTAGTTTAATTTGGACTCTGAAGGCAGGTAAATTCACAGAACAAGTCCCATTTCCTACGTGTTTTGGTTAAGTGTTATATTTCAAAGCAAAACTTGGTGCCTGAAAAGACTCAAGTCCTGTAATGCTGTCCTACCATAGTGTGACTTGTAGTGGAAATGTTGAGTCGCAGCCTGAAGCAGTGATGGAGCACCTGGTGGGAAGGCAGGGCCAACCCAGGAGAGCTCAGGTGCATGCAATGTACCTGAATAACCAGAAGGGGTGTAGCCAGGATGCAGCCCTTCCCAGCCCTCATTTAAGGGTTGGCAGTGGAGGTGAGGGCTTTTCTTGCTGGAGATCCCTGCTTATCTGAGGCTTTCTGAAGGCGAGTAGCTCTTTTCCTTCATTGCAGTATCTGTGGCTGCAATATAACAGATCTGTGCAGTATCTGTTGCATTTGGGCTAGTTTTCATTTGCTGCAGCCAAAGATTTGCCACCCTGCTATTATCGTGGTACTCTCCATCTCATTATAGTATTACACCTGTTTGTAAAGGCATGAAGACCCATATCTTTGTGTGGTTGTAATTAGCCAGAATAAGGTAATATTTCACTAATGACATCATTGTTCAATAACCAGAGTCTGGTGAAGGAACAATGTTCTTGAGCACAGATATCCAGGGTTAAGTGCTGAATATTGTATGATGTGTGAAAAACTGCAAAGGTACAGTCTGTTCATAGAGAAATGTTTCTCCTTTGCAGGTGTTGGGCTCTGTGTGCAACCCTTGTACCTTGGGGAGGTTGCCCCAAAACATCTCCGAGGAGGCATGGCCATGGGTAGCTCCATCTTTCTGACTGGGGGCATTCTGTCAGGACAAATAATTGGTTTGAGGTTAGAAATATATGTACTTTTCTACTTCGCGTTACTTGTGTGTAAGGAACTGCAATTCCCTGCAGCTTCCTGAAGGATCCTCACTGTAGCACTACTGAGCAACTTATACAGAAGGTGTAACACAAAAACCTGGGAAAGCTACTTCTGCCATTTTGTTCTTAAAACTCCCAACTGTCTACTATCCATGTCCCAAGGGAATTATTCTCAGTTTAGATATGTCAACGAGAATGGCACCAGTAAATGGGCACAGTTCATGTTTTTGCTGGGGACAGTGGGTTATCACTAAATGCATATGACAGGGCTTGAGGGCTGAATTTCTTTATAACAGCACTGCTGCTGTTTTTATCCTTTGTGAGAGCAGATGAGGTTGCTGGGGACTTTGTACAGTTGGTTTCCAAAACACCGTAGATGAAAAGCTTCTTTCATGAAGTCTGCCACAAGCTTCCTCCTGCCCTAATGTGTCACAGCATATTATCTGCTTCATCTTTTCTTTCCTCTTCTCTCTGTCCCACTATCCAAGGCCCTTAAAAGTTCCTTTTTCCTTATTCCATCTTCTGAATTAACTGATTGTGCTGATTATTGTAGCTGTGAAGTGCTACAAAATAAATTAGAATACAAACTTAGACTGGCTAATCTGAGGACAGTACTTAAAATGCAAAATGCTTTCTATTGGATAAGTTTCTGTTGCCCACCATTCCTCGTCCTGTTGATTCCAACTTGTACCAATTTCAACAATTAATTTCTATGTAAATACACCTCATTAGATCAGCTCTGAATGGGATCAGGCAACCTTCTGCTTTCCTTTCAAAGGCAAATTATTGTATCGTTCTCAAAAGCATTGGGAGATTCAGTGCTAAGCTTGAGGTGAAGTTCTGATGCTTTTACATTCCTGTATTGCTAGAAAACACTGCCACAGCAACTCTGAAGCTGATTATTGGAGTCAGCACAGCAATAAGCAGCAGGAAAGCAGCATTGCTTGTTTCTTCCTGACTGAAGCCTGTTTTCAAAGTGGGTGGAAAATGCTTTGCAAGCCTCTTTCTGTTGAGGTTCACAGTATGTAGGAACAGGTTACAAGAAGCGTTTAATGAAGGTCAAACATCTTGCTTTCTCCCCACATCTCTCAGAGAAATACTAGGTGCAGAAGCCTATTGGCCACTTTTGCTGTCCAGCAGCTGTGTTCCAGCATTTGCCCAACTTTTGTTCCTGCCATGGTTTCCTGAAAGTCCCAGATATCTTCTTATTGATAGAGGTGATGAGCTGAGCTGTGCCAAAGGTAACTCACAGTGGTTCTTTCTCTGCATCTTCAGAAGGTTGTGATGAGCACATTGGGTTCCAGATTTCACTTTCCTCTTTATCAGCACAACATTACACAGCCTTTGGTCTTCCATCCAGATGACTTCAGGTAGTATTTTGCTTTACAAGAATCAAGAAAGTTATCTTCTTCCCTGCAGTCCACTAAATTCATCCCACTGGCAAAATTAAAGACATGGGTGTAACAAAAGATGTGGTTTGTCTGGAATTTAAGCAGAAGATGGTAAACTGCTTTGAATGTCCTCCAGTGAAAAGACTTTGGCAGTTTGTGGCCCAGATGTAGAACAATTCCAAGCAGTTTGCCTTGGGAATGTTTCAAGGTCAGATATTTAACGTAAATAAAAGGAATGCCTCAAATCTTCTAATCCACCACAGCAAAACACGAGTAAAGAGGATAACCGTCCTTCTAGAAAACCAGTGTGGTAGAAAAGTGAAAAGTGATTGAGCACCTGGTAGGAAGGCAGGGCCAGCCCAGGCGAGCTCAGGTGTAACCTGAGTGACCAGAAGGGCTGGAGCCAGGATCCACCCCTTGCCAGCCTTCATTTCAGGGTTGGCAGTGGAGGTGAGGGCATCTCTTAATGGAGATCCCTGCCTCCCTGAGGCCTTCCAAAGGTAAGCAGCTCTTTTCTTTTATTTCTGTATCCGTGGCTGCTGCGTTTGGGCTCATTCAATTTGCTGCAGTCAAAGGCTTTGCCACCCTGCTATTATCATCCCATTACAGCATCGCAATCAGCAAGCAAAAAATAAGTCACAAAGCAAATAGCTGTTTTTCTTAGCTTCTTAAAGTAAAAAACTTTTGTATTTTAGCAAAGGTTGGGTCCTTGTGAGAAAAGACGAGTTTCCAGAAGCTGTGGAATAGGTCAAACTGAGTGTTGTGGTGTTTTGTTTTTAGCTTTGAAGAGATTTCATGGTTCTTCACAGTATCAAAGGGAGATGGAAGACATACAGCGGGAATGCTTTGCCTTAGATGGGGAGAAACCCAAGAAGCCCTGGCAGCTCTTCACCGATCGTGCTGTGCGATGGCAGCTCGTTACTGTGGTTGTGATGACCATGGGCCAGCAGCTCAGTGGGATAAATGCTGTAAGTCACAATATAAAATAGATTCAGATGTATGATTAATATGAACGTGATCTTGTCTCCAGCTGACAGTTTACCTACTGCAGAAGCTTAATTCTGCTTTTTTTTTTCCCCCCTTTGTAGATTTATTTCTATGCAACCTATGTTTTCGAGCAAGCTGGGATCTCGGCTGAAAAAATCCCCTATGTGACTCTTGGCACTGGCGCTTGTGAATGCCTCACAGCACTCACCTGTGTATGCAACAATTCCTTCTGCCTTCAGTAAGACTGTAACAATCTGATGTTGGTAAATACGAGCACAGTATGGTAACAAAACATTGTCTTGTCCGTAGGGTTTACTGATAGACCGCGTGGGGAGAAGATACCTCATCCTCGGGGGATACCTCCTTATGACCCTCTGGAGCATTGTTTTAACATTCTCTCTGACTTACCAGGTGTACAGTAGGACTCATTTTTGTTACGTGATGTAACTAACAGGGAGAGTGAATCTGTGATGCTCAAAGCTGGAAGGTGGGAGCTGGGCTGTGCTGAACGGCACTGTAAAAAATGGCAGCAGTTGAAAGATTTGTTTGATTCTGGAGCTGTTTCTGTAAGAGAGAGCTCTCAGAAGATTTGGTCCTGTATTTGTTTTAAAGCTGTGTTTAATACTGACAAAACTGTGCAATAATAATGTTTGTACTGTCCTTAGTTTTGTATGCATGCATCTCTAGCAATCCTAGTGCTTCTTTACTGCACTGTTGAACTTTATGTACGTATAAACAATGCAGTGAGGAAAATCTGTTTACTTTGAGTACTCTAAGGTAATTGGGTAACTCATAGGATCATTCTGAAATGCCAAAATAAGCACTGACAAAATGTTGAACTAGTAGTAATTATTTTCCACGCTGATGCTGTTTTCACCTCAGAGAACTGATGATAAATCTTGACAGAAGTATTAGAAGCCATCTGGTAAAATCTGAGGTTAGCAATATTGACTTTCTCTGAAGCAGTTCCTGTTAAAAGCATCAGTGAATGACTGTTGGTCTTATTTGAAATAAAAGAACTGAGGAATGTGTAACTTAAGCTAGAGCTAGATTATTGAAATACAAACTGAAGCTTTTCATTCTCTCTGTTCCAGGAGCTGTACCCCTGGGTGCCTTACGTGAGCATGATGTCGATATTTGCCTTCATTCTGAGCTTTGGGCTGGGACCAGGTACAGCTCAGTAAAGGATGTTTTAAAATGCTCAGCTGTGTGTTGGAGGGTGTAAGGAGAAACGTGAGCAACTGCTGTGTAAGCAGTGTATTTACTTAAGGCTGCCAGGGCTCTCATTAAGGAATGCAAGTCTGACAGTTCATCAGAATGAATAGCATCACACAAGCTGAAACTGAGGCTTGGGCTGTGTTCTTGTCAGGGTCAGCTGTGTGTCAGGTGGGGCTCTTAGTTCTGGCCTTCCATTCAGGCAAGAAGCAAGAAAAAACCTGTTACACTTTTAAAGGGACCTTTGGTGCCTGAGCTGTCCTACTGAAACAGGCCCCCTTTAGAAGCTCACTGTGCGGGCAGGGAGTGCCATTAAAGTGCCATTAAGTGCCATTAAAAATGGCAGCTCTCGGTGCCATTAGGAGCACTTTGTGAACAGCCACGTGCCACAATCACCTGCTGTCTCTCACACTCCCCAGGTGGCATAACCAACACGCTGACAGCTGAAATCTTTGTGCAATCTTCACGTCCTGCTGCCTGCATGATTGGAGGGACTGTTAGCTGGATTAGTTTCTTCACCATTGGAATGCTTTTTCCTTTCATAGTGGTAAGTTGGCATACTTTGTTTTTCCAGATTGCTTCACCTTCCACTTAACTCTGCTCTAAGGTTCCATCCAACTGCCTTCTGTTAATAAAGTGAGACATCAACATTGGGTGCACACAAACCCTCAGCTAATGTAACTAATAAATAAAATAATAAAAATAAATAATAGAATAAAAAATAAAAATAAACTGTTCTGTTACTGTTTGTCACCTAAAATTTTTAAGTAAAAAGTGAAAGGAGTGCCTGAGGGGTTCAGATTCAAAAGGAAAAACAGAAGATATCAAAACTAGAAAAGCTGAATCTCAGCACTTCAGTAAGATGAAAGGTTTGTTAATAATCCTGTATGCTTTTGTGTCAAAGCAGAGGCAGAAGTTGCACTCAGGGCTGCTGGGTCTGTGTTCTCTGGGAGCCCGCTGACTGTCAGGCAGTCAGGTTACCATGAAAAACAAAACAGGCTCTTTGTTTTCCAAAGCCCACTGTTGTGCTTTGCTTTGCTGCAATCATAAATGCCATTTATTTTCAGAAAGGATTGAAGCAGTACTGTTTTGTGGTGTTCTTACTGGAGTGCTCCTTTGTTGCTGCTTTCATCTTCCTGGTAATTCCTGAGACAAAAAACAAATCTTTTCTGGAGATCAAAAAGGAATTTCACAAACTTAATTTTGGAGGAAAAAGCAAAGAAAAGGAAACAGAACTTAATGAAAGAAGCCAACTCCATGATGAATATTAACAAAGTATTTTCAAAGCTGTAACTGAATGACCTTAATGAGAATTACAAATGTCCTCTAAATGAGCGCTGTAATGCTATGAACAAGTAGTTTATTACTTCCTCCTGCATATTGAGAGGAAGTTTAAGTGAAGGCAATCTTCCTAAAATGCTGTTAAAACAGATACTGCTGAACTGCTGTTGGAATGCATTACACAGAAGACTCAGTGTTTAGATAAAACTTGATGTAAGAATGCAGAAATGGTGGCAGTGGATGTTGAATGAATTCCACTCCTCGCTGCCTCCAGCCCATGCCTGTGGATGGCACCAAACTGCAGGAGCTCTTGCAGTTCTGAGCTCCTTTTTCAGATCCAAGCACCTGTTAGTGCTTTACTGAAGAATTTGTAGCTTGGGGTCTGAGGTGTTCAACCCAAACGTGAGCTGACCCACTGCAGAGCTGCTGTTTGAAATATTCTACTCAGTGCATTAACATGAGGCCTGTAGCTGCTGCTTTGTAATTGAAATAATCTCAGAGTAAGATTTAAGGACATTAAATCCCTGCTGGTTCTCCTGCGCAGACACGTGCAGTCCATCTCAAAGCAATCGAGGCAGTGTGATGCTGATGTGATTTATCTTTATTAGATTATCTTAAGTAATGATGAGGTTTATTAGAAAGCTTTGTTTCCTAAAACAGTAATAATAAAACAGTTCCTGGTCTTCGAGTTGTGCTTTTTGTTTTTTCCCCATCCTCATGTCTTCATACTTCAAACTATCCAACAGGGCTTTCAAACTTCTGCTCATTTTTGGGCCAGGAAACATCCTTCATTGAAATCAATGTCCCCAAAAGTACAAAGGAGCAGAAAGGACAGGTGATGATAAGAAAACAAAATCAAAATCATTTCACTTTTAAAGATTTTTTTCCAAGGTGGGGGGGTAGGATGCATCCCAGGGGATGAGGCTGAGCTGAACAGCAGAGCTGAACGAGCTTTCCCTTTGATCCTCCAACACTGCACCCAGGACTTCCCTCAACGTGAAACAAACTCTACGTATTTTAGTAGACAGAAGTAAGAAGCCATAATTGCACGCAGTTTGTGTCTCTCTGATGACTTCCACACCTGTAACTCTGAGGACAGTAATCTTAGGCACACAGTGCAGCTTCTCCTGGCTGTAAGCATGGCCTGCTCCCAGCTGTAAGTGACCGGGTGCTGCAGCAAGCACTGCGTTCTGTTTGCCTTCTTTCTCTCAGAATTAAAGCTTCTAACAGAGGCGTAGGAGGCAAACACCATTTGTCTGGGTTTGGTTACTAAATCAGCAGTTTAATTAAACATTACGTTAATTCTTAATGGTAAAGGAGGCACTATCAGGAAGGGATCTTCTTGTTCTTTAGTTTGTCCTCTAAGTTTGCAAAGTACTTCATTTTGGCTAGAAGCTTCTTAGCTTCCTGAAGGTCATCTGCAAGGAAATAAAAAAAAATAAATATTAGAGGATTATTTAACAGAAGGCGGACACAGTTTTCATTTTCAAAATCAATCTCAAGATTCCCTTGCCAGCAGCTGTTTCAGAACCAAGAACTGCAAGCTGTGAGAGCCCATGCACTGAGGAACACGTGGTGCCTGCTGCTACTTCTGTTGGGAAGTTTGGAGCTCCCTAGTGGAGGTGTTCCATAAAACAAGAACTGAGGAAGGAAATGGGGCACAAATGCTCTTTAATAACTCTTCTGTGAGGTGGCTGTGGTGGTGATGTAGACAGTGGGTAATTTTAGGTATATAGAGGAGACAAAGCATTTTTGTAGGGGGAATGTATATTCTTAAACCAACTGCCATCACTGAAAAATACAGTTGGTAGCACTGTGGTACACAAAGGAGCAATTCCAGAAATGATACTGAAACAACTGCTCCTTAATTAACTATTAATGGGAGGGGAAGGATGGCTGCTGAAGGATAGATGCAATGCAGTCCTCAATGCTCCCTGTACAAAGAACAGCAAACAATAAGGTTCTCGTGCTTCATGTGCTGCTAGTACTTTCCATATCATATTTTAGGATAGCAATGCATGCCATGTAAGCCTAACAGTAAAGAAATTGTGAGGCCTAGAAGAGAAACATAAGGACTGCTCCCCCATATTAAAATCTTGTCTGGAATAGTTTGAGCTCCTGCCCATTTATTCTCAATAGCAGAATGTGTTTTTGCCATTTATAACTGATACATTTATAGCAGCTGAGTACTTAATAAAATAACTACCTCTTTCAAAAGCTGCAGTCACCTCTTTGGTCAGTTCTTCTTGTCTATCTGTAAAACAAATCATTTTACTCAGATTTTGTTCCATAAAACAGCTGCATTCAGACTGTGGTGTGGTCCTTTGGAAGACGAGAGCTCACTGTGTTAGCACTGTCAGTTCTTTTCATTACCATTCCACAAGTGGTTCTTTATTGAGACGGCTTTACAGACAGCAGTTCCCACAAAACAGTGGTCACTCACTTTCCAGCAGCTTAAGTTGCTTTGATCTCCAACACTGCACCCAGGATTCTTCCTCAACATTAAGTAAACTCTACATATTTTGGTAGACAGAAATAAGAAGCTGTAATTGCACACTGTGTGTCTCTCTGATAATTTTCCTTGCTGCGGTCTGCTGGAGATGGAATGTAATTCTTTTTCTGATCAATACACAGAACTATTTTGCCATCAGAATAGGTACTGTTATACGGATTTTCTTAAGCTAGATTGGATTTTTAGATGACATGAATTAGGAAAGACAGCATTCTTATTTTGTGGGGAAAAAAATACGCAGCAAGTCCATTCAAAAGTAACAGAATTTAGTGACAGCAATGCCAAAATACCTAAAGCAGAAAAGTCTTCTGAAAGACTTCTGTATTATACAAACTACAAGGATGTAAAACTCATTCTGTGCAAAACCATCAGAGCTCAGCCCACCTTTAATTAAAGTTTCTATTTCTCCAAGGACCTCATCATTCTTAGGCTCTGCTAGTTTCTCATTGATTTCCATGATTTCCATGAGAAACTCTGAATCTGCATCAGAGTCCGTCTCCTGGGCCGGCTCCACCCCGCTCAGCTCCAGCTGGAGGAAAAACCAGCAATTTGGAAATGTGAATATCACACCCTTTGAGTGTGCAACCGACTGGCTGTGTGTGCCAGCAGCCCCAAGGCGGGTGTGTGCATCTGCCCATCCCAGCACTCACCAGGTAGAGGCCGCGGCTCAGGGGGTGCAGCAGCGTCTGGTAGGCCTTGTTCACGAGGGAGGAGTGCTGCTCCGAGTAGCGCTGCTCCTGCTGCCGGTGGAAGAGAAGTAACAGAAATGCACCAATAAGCAGTGACTGAAACACATTGCTTGCTGTTACCTAAGGTCACAAGCAGCACAGCAGCACTGTGTCACCATCAGTATCTATGGGGGCTGTAGGGACAGACTTTTTAGCAGGGTCTGTTGTGATGGGACAAGGGGAAATGGTTTCAAACTCAAAGAGGGGAGATTTAAATTGGATATACGGAAGAAGTTTCGACACTGAGGGCAGTGAGGCACTGCACAGGGTGCCCAGGGAGCTGGTGCTGCCCCATCCCTGCACACAGCCACGCTCAGGGCACGGCGCTGTGAGCACTGCTGGAGCTGTGGGTGTCCCTGTGCGCTGCAGGCAGTGGCAACAGACGGCCTTCGGGGCTCCTTTCCGACTCAGGCGGTTGCAGGACTCCATGAATCTCTGCGGCAGCCCCGCGCGGCGCAGCCCCCCAGCTCGGAGCCGACACAGCGCTCGTTCCCCGGGTTCCGCACTCACCGCCGGTCTGCGGCCGAAGCGGTCGGGGTGCAGCGCGCGCTGAAGGCTCCGGAACCGCCGCTGCAGCCGCTGCGCGTCGAGGCGGAAGGAGCGGTCACTGCGGGCGACAGAAGGCGGCGTGAGGAGCGCGGCCCGCTCCGCCCGAGTCCGCCCCGCCGGCACTCACCACTCCATGAGGCGGAAGAGGTCGGGCCGAGACCCCGGCGGCTGCAGGGCCCGGCAGCGGGGGCAGAAGTGCGGGACCGCGTCCACGCCGGAGAGAGCGCCGCCGCAGCTCCAGCACCGCGGGGACGGGGCGGAGCCGGGCCCGACGCAGCGCGGCCGGGGGGCCGCCTCCGAGACGCGGAGCGCCCACCGCGTCCGGCCGAACTGCAGCCGCAGCGCCGCCCGCATCCCCGCGCCGAGTCCTCCGCACTACGGATCCCGGCGGCCCCGCACGGCGCCGCGCCGCTATTGGCTGCTCTCGTAGCGCCGCGCGTGCGCGCTGTGCCCGGCGGGTCGGGCGGGCCGGGCTGCGGCGCGCGCGTGGGGAACCGCGGTGCCGGCGGTGCTCGCTGCCCTCGCCATGTCGCGAGAGACGAGGAGCGACGCCCGGCAGTCCCAGGGCACCCAGCCGTCCCAGGGCGGCACCAGCTCCTCCTCCAGCGCCTCGCAGGGCGCCAGCCAGTCCTCCTCCAGCTCCGGCACGCTCAGCTCGCTGGACACCGTGCCCACGCAGGAGCTGCCCTCCGTTCCCGAGGACCCGGAACCCGACGAGCTCGTTCCCCAGCCGTGGGGTCGGCTCTTCGCGCTCGGAAAAGGTTTCAGCAATTGGGGTACGTGACCGCCGGCCCCGGCCTCCTGTCCGCGTCGGGCCGAGGATGCGCCGTGCAGCTCCGTGCCGTTCCGTGCAGCTCCGTTCCGTGCCGTTCCGTGCCGTCCCGCTGAGCTCCCGGCTGCTCTGCTCGGCAGTCCGTGTCTCCTCTGCTGCCCGCTCCGTCTGTCCTCCCCGTAGCTTGGATTGCCTTGGTTTGTTTCTGCGTCGTGTGAGCGTATCGCTGAAGATGAATGGAAAACGACGCTGTTAATACAATGAAACTACTGCTGTACTGCATGTAGCGAAATCGTAGGCTCACGGAATGGCTGAGGTTGGAGGGGAGCTCAGAGATCCCCCAGCCCTGCCGTGTGCTGGCTGCCCATCCATGGCCTCCCGGGATGGGGCGCCCACAGCTCTGGGCAGCACTGCCAGGGCAGTGAGGGAAGAATTGCTTCCTCCTCAATCCAACCTCAATCTCTTTAAAGCCACTCCCCCATATCCTGTCACTATGAGACCATGCAAAAGTCACTCCTTTCCTGCTTGTAAGTGCCCTACAAGTACTGGCTGCAGTGAGCTCTCCTGATCCTCCTCCCGCAGCTTTTGTGCACTGGAAAGGTGCTCCAGCCCTCTGAACATCTTCCTCAAATAACGTATTGGTATAGCGTGGTGTTTTGTTGGAGTTAGGAGAAGGGAACGCTGATGTCTCTGTGATCCTACTTTACATTTGTGGCTTCATTCTGTAGAGCAGTAGTTAATCAGTGCCTGCAATGTTGTGTTCTCTCCAATTGGCTGCAGACTGTGTGAATGATGAGTACTGGTTTGGAAGAGACAAAAGCTGCGATTACAGTTTTTCTAAGCTCGGATTATCTGAGACTGGATTTTACCAGAACTACAGCAAGAAGCACTTCCGAATTTTCAGGGTAGGTGGTAAAAAGGTTATCTGTCTGTGTATTGACGTAATTGAGAAAGGTGAACTTCTGCTGGGATCTTAATGAGCTCAAAGTTTGCCATGTTCAGCACTGACTCCTTTAACCAGGTGCTGTTCCCTCTCCAGCTTTATGAAAAACACCTATGTTTTGAGCCAACACTCAAAACTGCTGTAGTCCTTTTTTCTCTATTACTGTCTTTCTGATTTCTTTCTTTTCCTTCTAGGAAATGGGACCAAAAAATTCGTACGTTGCCTACATTGAAGACCACAGCGCGAATGGAACTTTCATTAATAGGGAGCTCATAGGGAAGGGGAAGAGGCTTCCGCTGACTCATAACTCTGAAATCGCACTGTCCATTCAGACTAACAAGGGTAAAACATACCACAACGTATGCAGGTTCTTTTGGTGTTCACCAGGAGGTTCTTTGTGCAGTGATTTGAATATTTCCCTTGTCTCTGTGAATGCCGTATGGCTGAAGTCATAAGAACAGCCATAAGCTTATCGCTGTGTTTGGCACAGACCCAAGGTCTCGTTTTTCCGTGATGAGATTGCCTGCTCAACAATCATTGCTGTAATCTGCAGCATCAGCTGATGGTTTTTTTTTTTAATATGAATTTTCTAATTCTTGTTTTCCTTATTATTTCTGTGCTGTTTCTGGCGGGCAGTGTTTGTTTGGTTGTGTTGTTGACCATAAAAGCTCGGGAAGTGTCGTTGTAACCATTTTGAAGTGAATAACAGGAGGATGCTCTCCACCCCTCTCCCTAGTGTTTGTCTTTTCTGATCTCACGGTGGATGACCAGTTGGTGTTTCCTAGAGAATTCCGAGAGAAGTATATCATGTCAAAGACTTTGGGAAGGTAAGCATCCCTTCATTTTGTTACCATTTTCAGTACTGTGCTTCCTGAGCTGCTGTTGTAGTTTTTCCAATGCCACAGCTATTTCAGGTGTTTTACAGGGCAGGGAGGGCAGCAGGTACCATTAGCAGTGCGTTTACCTTCTGTTTGTTGCACACAGCAAATCAGTTTGATAAGGATTGCAGTGCTTTGGTTTAACAGAGATTATTTCAGTAGTTTGTGATAAGTGTTCTAATGACTGTGGTGGATTTCAATGAAGATAAAACACAAATGGACGTGGTCCTACTGACAAACGCTTTTCCAGCTGCAGCTTCAAGTTGATCAACAACTGTGTTAACAGAGACCATGAAGCAGTGTGGTTCCTTAATTATTTCCTTTTATGTGAATGCCAAAACCTGACACTTACTGGCAATGTCTTTGCTTAAGCAACAGATTTAGCCTCAGACACGTTGTGGCACGCTGTGTTTATTAAGACCAGAGTATCAAGAAAGGAGTTGAGTTTGTAATTTTAGTGAACCTCACCAAAGTTATATTGTATGTCTTCAGTGATCAGTTAATGCTTTTTATCATTATCTGTCACTTAGAGTATCCCAGAATCAAGAGTTATCAGAGATGTGAGATGCTTAAAAGCCATAGGTTGTGATTTCGGAATTAATTGCTCAAGATTTGAAAGTATCTTTTTTTTCCTTCTATCTTTCTATTTTCTTTACATGCAAGAACATTTATGTGTGTTTGTAGTTGGTCGAAACTGGGATCCGACACCATCAGTACGTAAATACTATTGAATGTTTTCTGAGATAGTTTTGTCCATCTGTCATATTGAGAAAGGTGGAAAGCTGCAGCCTCTGATTGCATGTAGTCTTAATGAGGCGAGAGCCTCCTGTTCATTTCAGCAAGCTTCTTAGGCCGAGTTAGGAAGGTATCTGTAAGCATTAACACAGCTGTGCTTTCATGCTAGTGGTGCCTGTGGAGAAGTCAAACTGGCGTTTGAGAAGAGCACTTGTAATAAAGTTGCAGTAAAGATAATCAACAAGCGGAAGTTCATGGCCAGTGGTGTTAGAGAGGCAGTAAGTACCTTTGTTTCTGTCCTTCGGCCACATTGCAGCCATCCTGATATGGCAGCCTTTATCTCTTACTCTCCCTCTTGTAGCAAACGCTTGCTTTTATTCTTTGACCACACTCTGTTAGGACTCTTGTTCATGCAGTACACACAAACGAGGGGAGTGGGGAAGTCTTGGGATGTATCTCCTAAAGCACATCAGAAATTTACATTGCAGGGAGGTCTGACCAGAGGTCTCTAAGCTCTGCTAATTGTGTTGTACATTCCATCATAACACTTCAATGAAATGGTGTGAAGCCTGCTGGGGAGGGCTTTCCTCATGTCTGTTTTCATAGCTGCTGGAGAAGGAGCCGTGGCTGTAACATGAGAGATACTCAAACAACTTCAGATCGATCACTCTCGTTTGATATAGAGATACAGGATGAACTGTGAAGAAAAAATACAAACAGAGGTTGAAAGTGAATGAGAACGGAGATACAAAATCTGCAGCTATGGGTTCATATGGGAAGTTAAAACAGGTTAGACTCACCTTGTTAATTCTGCAGGATTATATACAAGCTCAGTGAATGCTTCTCTAATTTCCAGTTGTAGAGGTTCAGAGGAGGAGGTAGATGCAGATACTTTCAGATCAATCTTTTTATTTTCTCTAGCATAATAAAGAGTAAAAGTGAGTAGCATTTAACTTTAGGGTAGCTCATGTGGGAAACATCTCGAAGGGAGGAGAAAGCTGTTCAAAGGACAGTGCTGGTATCTGCTGGCTGAGATTATGTTTTTAAGTTGGAACTTTATTTCTGAAGTGTCTTATCCTAGAATATTGCTGTATGATTCCATATGACATTTGATTCTTTTAACAGAACCCGGCTTTTAATATCAACACAGAAATAGAGATTTTGAAGAAAATAGATCATGTGAGTGTCACTGTACATTCGTATTCATTCTGCTGTGTACTGCACTCTTCTGCTTCACAGACTTAGCATAGTAACGATTGATTTTACCTGTTTAGAGAATGGTGCATGTCATTATTGCAGCCTAAATAAGTCTGTTCAGCACGTTTCAAATTATTTTAAGTATACTGTATCTTTGCAGGTAGGAGGTTTTAAAGTCTTGATGTCTCAGATGTAAATTTGGGAAGGCACTTTGCAGAGGAGTTTTCAACCTGAACCATAGCTGTGGGAGAAATCTCTCCTTGATGCAGGCTTCATACAGATTGCCAGATAACCAACATTAGACTCCTCTGGCAAGTTCTTGAGCTGGATCCTTATCTTTCCAGCTCCCCCCCACCCAAAGGCTTTTATTTTCCTTTTGTTAAGTAGAAAGCTTGCACAGATTAATGAACTCTTGCGTATCAAGAAGATATTGGGGTTGTTGTGGAAACTGACGACTGGAAAAAGTAAGGGTGACTGCTGAGCTGTAGTGGTGGCAAGAATTCAGTGTTATTTGTATGGGGGGTGAAGTACAGGGGAGAAGACGACAGACTTTGTTTGCCAAAGCCTATTGGTTGTGTAAGTGCTAATTTAGCTGCCATGGGAAATCAGACTGAAATAGGAAATTCAAGATGATACGCAGTTGATAGCATTGGTTTTTACAAGTGATTCTACTTTTCCATGTGTCCATCTGTGTTCCCTTTTTATTAGCCTTGCTTAATCAAGATCAAAAACTTCTTCGAAGCAGAGGATTACTACATTGTTTTGGAACTGTAAGTAACTGCTTTGAAAGTAAAGGCATGAAATGTCTTCCACAGCTATAAAGAATGTAAATAGTTCTGAATTCTGTTGTGTATGTGTGTTTTCTTCTTGTTTTCTTTTCCTTTTGCTGGCTTCAAAAATCAGGAGCTGGGATAATCAAGGGATTAATCACTTCTACACACTGAAGGCAATTAGTGCCTTGAATAGACACCCACTGTGCTGCCAATTTGGGTTGCTGCTACTTGATTTTGAGCTGATAAGAGGATGTAAATCAGAAATCTTGTAACTTCTTCCAGTGAAGACTTCAGAAGATTAGGCCTTAAGTCAGCAATGCATGTGCTGTGTTGGGAGCATTGCTCATTCATTTTCAGAATTGAAATATATTTTAGAGCCAAAAGAAACAATTTTGGTCTTGGTCTTGTGTAATGAGATGAAACTTTTGAAAGTAATATATTGACTTGTTACCTACATCTGTTTTAGGATGGAAGGAGGAGAATTGTATGACAGAGTGTCAAGGCCAATCAAGATGAAAGAAGCTACCTGCAAGTTGTACTTTTATCAGATGCTGCTGGCTGTGAAGGTAATCGTGAATTCTATCAAGGAAAATATGGTGATGCATTTACATGTCAATTGGATGAATTTTTTTGTTCTTTGTCACTTCTGAAACTTATGAGAGTAATCAGCACAGTTCTATTAACAAGTATTGTAACAAGATTCTGTACTTCAATACAGCCAAATAGCATTCAAACTCTCTTACTTCTTAAAACCACCACCAGAGATTGAGGCAGTAACACAGACTGTGCTCACTGAGGCAGGATTATCATGTGGGACTTGCAGTAGTGTGTGAGCAAAGCCTTCAAACTATTAGTGCTTAAGTGCTGCACTGTGCGCCCTGACGAAGCATTTGGGTCTTTGCAAACTGAAGGGTGGACTTCTTTGGCTTTAAAAAAGGTCATGAGCTGTGTAGCTTTAAATGCATGCATGTCTCTTGAATAGCAGTTTCAGTTATCCTGCCAGTGCTAGTTGAAAAACTGAAAGCATACATCTTAAAGAAGGATAATACTCTGCTTTTCTTCATGTATGTATATTTGTGTTTATCTAGTATCTTCATGACAATGGAATCATACACCGGGATCTGAAGCCAGAGAACGTGCTGCTTTCATCTTCTGAAGAGACGTGTCTGATAAAGGCAAGGAAGCTTACATTTCTCCTGCTCATGTGGAGATTTGGGAGTACTCCTTTCTGTGCTTCTCAGTATTGAGTTAAACATAGCACACAAACAATAGAATTACTCATACAAGTTGTGAAGTAACCTAGAACTTTGAGGCTTTTCATATGTTCAATTTTACTCTCGTGGATAGTTCTACCCATACGTTTCTGTGAGAATGACTGAGAAACTGTATTCTTTAACATTTAACTGGGCACAATTTTAAATGTGGTGCCATCTTTAAAAATAAAAATCTATATTTGTGAATTTCAGAAAGCATTTTCACAAATATCCAGGCTATATGATGACAGAGCTGTATGTTTTTTCAGAAAGCATTAAGTAGATGTGCATGTCGAAATGATTTGTTCAAGTGGTGTCTTCTAATATGCAAAAATACCTTTATTCTGAGGTTGCCCGTTCACATCCAGATTTGAGAATACTTTTTGCTAGTTTGAAGTCTGATCCTCTGTCATATTTCTCCGTACTCATATTCTCCTCAATTGCTGTTTGCTGACTTTAATAATGTTTGAGGTATATTCTGTTCGTAGTCTTGTACTGGAAATGTGCCTTGGAAAGAAGAGACTTAATGTTACCTCTGTTGTGCACTGAGGATGTGGTATGTTCTAGTCCAGTCAATATGTAACGTGGTGTTACAATTTTTACATACAAGATTACAGATTTTGGACAATCCAAGATTCTTGGAGAAACTTCTCTTATGAAAACATTATGTGGTACTCCCACGTATCTTGCTCCTGAGGTTCTAAATTCACTTGGGACTGCTGGATACAGCCGAGCTGTGGACTGCTGGAGTTTAGGAGTTATTCTTTTTGTATGGTAAGATACTGCTTAGATGCCTTGGGCTTTCATTGAGATACGTGGCTCAAGATGTGGCAACTTCAGTGTATTTAGTAGGAAGTGAAAGTGTGTTTAAAAATGTATACATGTAAATGACACTGTGACAAAACCCGTGTTGTTTGTTTTCTTTTATATAGCTTGTGTGGATATCCGCCATTTAATGAGCAAAATACTCAACTATCTCTGAAAGACCAAATCACTCGTGGAGAATACACATTCATTTCAAAAGAATGGAAACACGTATCCAACATGGGTATGACTCCTTTATATAGGTAGCAGAATATCTAGATCTTTTCTTTTGTTGAAGTTTGTTTTAACTTCCTTTCAGTTTTCATTTTTGTGGTACATTGCATGTTGATCTGTTTGCATTTTTTAAGTAGCTGATTGCTTAACTCTTATTATCTTAGCTCTGGATCTTGTGAAGAAGCTGTTGGTAGTGGATCCAAGCAAACGTTTTACGATAGAGGAAGCCTTAGAGCATCCCTGGCTTCAGGTAGGAATTGAGTTTGTTAAGTACAGCCATGATGAGCTGTTCTGGAGATAATTTCTTGATATAAATTCAAAGGCTGTTCAGTAACTTGAGTTTCATGAGGTTTTGCTTTTGCAAAGAAGCAGGGAAACTGTGACTGCCCTGGTCACCAGAGATCTCTGTGTACCCAATCCTGCATCTGTGGAGAATACCAGAAAAGGTGATGAGAAATGAGAGCTTCAATTCTGCAGCTTCTTGGGAATAACAGCAGTTTCCTTAAGGCAGAGCTTCAGTCCACTGGTTTGTAGGCTGCCCCTGACAGCAGCCAGCAGAAGAGCAGCTGCCACGTTGTGCTTCTCATGGGCAGGTGCTGCTGCCTGCCAGCTGGCCTGACTGTTTCTGCTGGCTGCTGTAAGACTGGAGGGATCCTGATACCTATTTGCAGGGAGATGAGAAGGGAGGAGCATACTGTGTGTCTGTGACTTGTTCATTTCCTTTATTGGCATTGTGAATGACATATGGGAAAATGAGCCATCAGATCCCAATCTGTAGAATGACATTAGCCCAGATGCCAGTAGTCACAACTTTCCTGTTGAAGAATTTGAAACCAGAGTGAACATTTTGAAGAGATTGCTGCTGCAAGCAAGATGACCATGCAGTACCTAGTTGTGTGCCAAGGACTTTCTTGCGGTGTACAGAGCAAACCTGCTTCACTGCTGTCCCAACAAATGCTCTCTCTACACCATGGAGATTCTCATTTTTTCCTGTTTTCCTTATTTTAAATTCTTGCAAAGTCAGCTAGGCCCCCTGCTGCTTTTCATTGTGCTTGTCTTCTTGGCCACTGGCCCTCACAGAGTCTTTGTTAGCTCTTACCCCCTCCCATGGTATGTATGCTTTCTCAATTTTCTCAGTTCCGTGTTCTTTTTCTACTGTTGCTGCTGCTGTTCCTAGTCTTGTAGCCTTGCTTGATGTTGTTCAGTGCCTTTCCCATCATAAACACCTCTTTGCTTAGTTTCTGCTTCTAATTTGACTTCTCCTTCGTCTGCCTTTGACAATGCAGAGTCATGAGTACACCACAGGTATTCCACCTTGTCATGAGTACACCACAAGGAAGTTTTATCCTTCCAAATCATATACTTCTGCCAGAGAGAGAAAGGAATTATTTATTCCTGTCTTCTCCAAAGTAACCACACTATGCTTAATTTTATGTCTGTTCAGTTTTCTCTTTATTACCTGAATATTACTTCATGTAGCTGCAGACGTCCCTGTTCGTTGCAGGGGAGTTGGACTTGATGACCTCCAAGGGTCCTTTCCAACTCAAAACATTCTGTGATCTCTGTAGCTTAACTATCTCATAGAACTGTAGCTCCTGTGACACTGCGTGCTCCCCACATAGGCTGAAGCAAGGGAGAATCACTCAAATCAGCAGCTGCTAGTCACTGAGACAGAATATTCAGTTGGATAATTGTTTGTAAGTAACTCAGTTGTTGGGCATCCGGAAATACTTTCTACCTTTCCTGGCTTTTACTACTGTAGTTTTGTGCATAATTTCTGCAGTGGGTTAATTGGCTGTAGCTTCTTACATTTTGATTATAATGCTGAGCAGGGTAAGTTATTGACAAACCACGATATACTGATTTTAAGAATCACTGATTTGCATTATGGGAAAGAGGAAGTATATGATAGTGATTTACACAAGTTAAGACTGAGATCTGTCAGTATGTGAAGTGAAGCTGTGAGCATCTTGACTATATATACCCTCTAGGGGCAGCTCTTACTGATACGTTTGGTTTTGAAGACAGGACAAGAAGTTTTATACAGCATTTTACCTGTAAATCTGTAATGTCATCTAGCATTCAGGTGTCACTCTTTAAGCTGCTTCTCTTCGTGGGCTGTTATTAAAAATGTCAGTTTTTTATAGGTGATATACTGCGTGCTTTGAGAGGCCAACATGCAATATGTTCAGTTCTAAATATCACAAACCTCGAGTACTATCACCAACAGAGCTGCTAGAGTCTTGTGATCACAAGTAGTGAGAAGGAGCTACTGGCTCCGTGCTCCCTCTTGTGTTGTGCTGTAAGTATTACCTCTAAAGTCTCGTTTGGAACACGCACAAGATGCATACTTAAAGGGTGTAGCATGTCAGCCCCCTCTAGCGATCTGGGGTCCTCTAGAGAACTTTTCAGTTATTGTAAGCACACGTTCTCCAAACAAAACATAATTTTTACAGCTCAATTTAAAAAAAAAAAGGTGTTATGTAATTGAAAAACGTGACACTGGAAAAAGACAAGTCCAAATTCCATTTAAAATAAATTATGTGTTCACATTGAAGCCTCTGTAGTGCTAAAGAACATATTTAAACCAAAAAAGGAGATGCTGCAATACTCTGTAGTTTAGAATAAGAACCCATCTCCCCTGCCTTCCACCCAAAAAAGGGTTACAATTTTTGAAACCCACAGGAGCTCAATGATCCTTACTTCTCTTGAACCTCTGCCAGTGAATGTCTCATTCACTCTTCCCTGATTTTCCCCATCTTTGCTGTGATAATAGAACAAAATTATTATAGAAATTGTTATATTCAGGTAGTTGTTAAGAATAAATGTCTGTTTTTGGTTCTAGATCAGTTGTTCAGCTGGTGAACCTACAGTCACTGTTCAAAGCTCAGCCAAAGGAAATGATCTAAGTTAAAATTACAATGAGCAGCATACTTCAGGTAGTCCCAGGCAAGGTTTCAAGATCTGATTTCAACTTTGGAAGTCTGATTTAGGGTTTGCAGGTAATCCATAGTAACCCATTTTTAATAAAATTCCTGCAGAAGTTGCTGAAACTAGAGAATGAGGTTTTATTTTCAGAAGAGGAAGTTTACTGTGACAACTAAATGCCATTTGCATGTGGAATTCCTTTTTCCCTGAGGTTGCCCAGCATACACCAAGGGCACCTCGGTCCTTGGCAGCTGAACCAGAATGCATCTATGTGCTAGCTTTTTCTCTTGAAACACACCTGGCTTTCTGTTAAATGATAGCTTTCCCTAAGAAATGATCTGTGCTTTCCTACCTTGTGCTGCTCTTTCCTCTACTAATGCTCCTGCAGCCAGACTTCTTTATGCAGAAGTGCTACTAATAACATCCCTATGTCCACTTCTTTCCAGTGTCTCTCCCATTAATGGCAGCTTCTGACTTACCACTTCTGGTAGAGGATGAACTGTGTAATCCAGTGAACTTATTATGGTGGGGAACAGTGTAGCAATGTGCATGGCCTATGAAGAAGAAATATTTGTTAACAATCATTTGGGTTTTTAAAAGTGAAACCTTCCATTTACAACCTTTGATATATGGACTTAAGGTAGAGATAATGGTGGGGTGTTTTAAAAGTAGAGGTTGTTCCTGTCATTTTAGTATAGATGTTTTAGCTGGTTCTTCTCTACTTAGAGTACACAATAGACTGCTTGGAAGGATGATGGTGGGTTGGAGACATGATTAAAAACTGCACGTTGAGATGATGCTAAGCTGGTGGAAATGAAAATATTCTGGTAGGAATGGAAGTCATTATGAAAATGAAATGTAAGAAAATACTTGTTTTTCAAGAGCGAGGAACTTGATTTTGATGAAAGCTGGGTCCCAAGCCCTGATGAGGCCTCCTGATAAAACTGACCAGTGAATTATCTGCACAAACACCTAGCCCTGCATGTTGTGTTCTTTCAGTATTGTTGCACTTCATTGCATGGTATTATTATTTCAGTTTTTGCTTGACTGGTATTAGCTAAGTACTTAGAGAGGGAAATAATGTATTTGTAGAACGAAGTAGAACTGTTTTTTTCCTTACCAATGCTGTACATAAACCAGCTGCTGAAAATTCTCTGGGGCAGGTTAGGATGATGTTAATTTTGGGGGCCAGTGGGGGGGGTGAAGGAAGGTTGGATCAGTTTAACTGTAGCTGTTGGATGTCCTTGAGGTGTTTATTCTGGAATTTTCTGTTTGTTACGACGTTATTTGCCAGAAATTACACATTCCAGATTTTGGTTGGGGAATAGAGCCGATGTTTCCAAGGACCGATGCCCTGATAAAATGTAACCTATTTGCTGTAAAGTGGTGCTTCCTAATTCTGTTTCTCAGTTGCATCGTGTTAAGGGTAGATTCACCACTTCTTTCACTGGGCCTGATGTTGGAAACCTTAGAGAAGGAATTGTGACACTGTGCAGTGTTTTATAGCAATCTGGGACTGTCATTTCAGCTCCTTTCTCCTAGCACTATATGTTTTATTTTCCTAATGGTGAGGGGAAAAGTTATGTCCTTTTCTCCTTTATTTATTCCACAATTGCTGGTCCACCTTAAACATTCCATGTAGTACTTAAAGCTGATCCTTTTTTTTTTTATTTTTAACAGGATGAGGATATGAAAAATACATTTCAACAACTACTTGCTCAGACAAGTGCCACTATGAATCCACCACAAACATCAAAAATGGTATGAATGACAGATTATGTGAAGATTAATACTTGGTGCCAAAGCTAGATTTAAAAGTAAACCCTAATAAGAAAATGTAATCCTGATAATTTAGGATAGAAGTGTACTTTCTGCCTTTATGCAGCAGTCCACTAATTCTTTCCTGCAGTCTTAGTAGAAGGAGTTTACTTTTGTGCTTTGGCAAGACACTTTGAATGTAAACAAACTGTCTCTTAGGTTTTAAAAGACTATCCATATATTTAGAGTTCTATATGCAAGTATGTATGTTTTGATGGATTTGAGTCATGAACATGTAATATTCAAAGGAAAATTCTTATGGCATTAAAAGCTTAGAAGTGGTATTGTGATATTAATTACTAGATAGCAATTAGCATTATTTTAAACAGTAGTCAAAGCTGGGAGAGGCTGAAACAGAAAAGGGAGTAAGGGCAGTGTCTTACATGAGAAGGATCACTTGCCATTAGATCACTGGAGAGAAACACTCATTAGTCATGCTGCTGTTTCAGTTACAGGAGTGAGACTTTATCCAGCATCTGTAATTCTGCAGTAGACAAAACAGTCAGGCTCTGTCTTACCTGATTAATGTAGCCATCCTGCTGCATCTTTCCTTTAGCCAATTGCTACGAGAAAACGTCTCCATGAAAATGAGGATGAACCTGTCTCTTCTAAGCATGCTGCTCCTTCCACGTCATTTCAGAAAATGAGGTGAAAAAAGGGACTTTTTTTGTTAATTATTGCTTTATTTTATGGAGAGCAGAATTTTTATTTTTTAAAATCTTATTGTTGGAATAACTACTGAAGATGCAATTGATAAATAAAAATAACTTTGTAAGAGTGAAGTTACTGCTGTGTATGCGTGGGGACTTACACAAGTAGTCATTCTGGAGTTCATCCATCTGTTTGATTCAAGAGGAGTGTCAGGAAAAGATGTTTCTTCTTGGATGAAGTTATGAAAAAACTTGAGGCTAAATTCATTACCATCTACACTTCTGCATTCTTCTGTTCCAATTTCTAGCTTATGTTTGAAGGTATTGCTTAGTATCCTCCTACATGAAATGCAAAGTTTGAGCTTTTGCCTTAACTGTGGTATTACCAGGCACAAAATTATGTCTGTGAACTCCTCAGGAAATGCATAAAGAGAAATCCACTATGACAAGGGCTATGGTTAGAATAACTGCAGTCCTTAAAATGCCTGTACCTGCTAACTGTCCACTTCTTGAAAAGTGTGTACTGTTTATTTACCTTAGGATGGACTGAATAAGAAACGTGGTATCCATCTTCCTTACATCATTTGTTAAGCTGTAAGAGAAGAACAAGGAATTAAACTGAGGAACAATTTTAAATTTTCTTGTCTGTTAAGTGAAAAAGTTTTTGGACTGTGTGCCAATTGCTTGAGGATATGAATTTAATTATTTAGTAAGAGAAAACAATTTAATAACTTTAGCCTAAAACCATGCACGTTGTGATTAGAGACATTTACTGTAAATGGATTAGGAAAGAATAAAGCCTAATCCATTACAGAGCAAAGCACTGTCAAGTATAAATTAAGATAAGACACTCAGAAGGTAAGTTTTTCTCCTTTGTGTCTGTTGCAGAGGTCACTTGTGTTATGAGACACTCGTATCCATCGTTGTAAATGGTGAGATGCAGTATTTGCACAACAATTGGCATGTTCATTTCATGAGGGCCTGTAGTGGAAATGCTGAGTCTCAGCCTGAAGCAGTCATTGAGCACCTGGTGGGAAGGCAGGGCAAACCCTGGGGAGCTCAGATGTGTGTAATGTACCTGAGTGACTGGAAGAAGTGGAGTCAGGATCCACCCCTTCCCTCATTTAAGGGCAGGCAGTGGAGCAGTGGGTACCTTGCTGGAGATCCCTGTCTGTCTGAGGTCTTTGAAAGGTCAATACCTTTTCTTCCTTTGTTTTAGTGTTTTTAGCTGCTCTGTTTGAGTTTGTTTTCATTCCCTATAGCCTAGGGTTGTACCACTGCTGTTACTGCTGTACTTTCATTTGCATTATAGCATTACAGGGTCACAAAAATGATCCAAGGGATGGAATATCTGCCCTGTGAGGACAGGCTGAGAAGAGAAGGCTGTGGGGAGAGCTGAGGATGGATTTTAAGCATCTAAAGGGGCTGTAAGAAAGGAGGGCCAGACCCTTAGCAGGGTATGTTCTGACAGGACAAGGGAAATGATTTCAAACTAAAAGGGAAGATTTAGACTGCATACAAGGAAGAAGTTTTTATGCAAAGGGTAGTGGCACAGGGTGCCCAGAGAGGTGGTGCTGCCCCATCCCTGCACATAGCCACGCTCAGGGGACAGCACTGTGAGCACTGCTGGAGCTGTGGGTGTCCCTGTGCACTGCAGGCAGTGGGAACAGACGGCTTTTGGGGGTCCCTTCTAACTCTAACAGTTCTGTGAGTCTCTTTCAACTGGCAGAGTCTGCAGCATTTGGAAGATTTTAGGTTAGGTGCTGGTTCCAGAAGGCTGATGAGTGCGTCTTCCCGTGCTTGGTGAGAACAATGTCATGGGTCACGGGCAACTGTCCCTGAATCCTGAAGAGGTGCGACATGGAATACCACTCATCCTAGAAATGCTACTGGGGCTTCTGCTGCCTTTAGGAGAAGATTTTCCGCCTTCATGGCAGTACAAGGATTTGGGTCTAGGTTCTTTGTGAAGATGGAGCTCGGAATCGCGCACAGAGGTTGGCGGCAGGCCGCCCGCTTACCTTCGGCTTCGGCGGGACGAGCGGGACTCGGGCTCCGGCCGGGCGCGGGGCAGGACGTCCGGCCTCGGCGCCGTCGGGCGGGGGGCGGCCGGGGTCCGAGCGGAGCCCAGCCCCGGGGGCGGGGCCGGGGGCAGTGCGGTTTCCTCAGAGCCGGGGCCCGGAACGTGGCGCCGCGGGCCGGGCGGGCGGAGCGGGATCGGTCCGGCGAGGGGCGGCGGCGGCCCCCGGAGGCGGCGGCGGAGGAGGGGCCGGAGCGCGATGGAGCAACAGGCGGCGCCGCCCGCCCCACCGGGGGCCGCGTCGGGGGGCCGGGGGCGGCGGCGGCGGGAGCGGGACGCGGAGCCCCCCCGGGTGAGTGGCGGCGGGGCGGCCCTCGGGGCGGGCGGTCGCTTCCCGCCCGCTCGGCCTCCCGGGGGCGTCGGGAGAAGTTGCGGCGCGCGGGCGGGCCGCGTCCCCGGACCGGATCCCGGGGCGGGAGGGGGGGAGGGAGCGAAGGCCCCGCGGAGGTGAGGAGCGGGGCAGGGCGGGGCGGCTCCCCGGCGGGCCGCGGACGTGCCGAGGGAGCGAGGCTCCGGGACGGCGGGGCCTCGGGCACAGCCGCGGTTCTCTCGCGGGGCGCTCGGCGGTTCTTCCCGGGACTTTGTGAGGGACTGAGAGCGGCGCCGCTTCCCGCCCCTTCCCTGCCCGCCGCCCGGCTGAGGAGCGAGGGAGCGCGGTGCGGGCAGCGGTGCCTGCGCCGTTACGCACGTGCGGACCGTTATTTGCCTGTGTGATTTTGCATACGGCTTGTTGGAGCGTGCTTCTGTGTGGAGGAGAGCACGGCTGTCAGCGTGACGCCTATACGGCCGTGGGCTCCAGGATAAGCAGAAAACGAGTCTGTTTTGTTAAAGCTGAGAAATAATTTTTTTGGTGTGTCAAACATATACCTGTAGTACAGTAGATCATGGTGTCATAGGATGGTTTAAGTTGGGAGGGATCCCTGAAGGCCATCTGGTCCCACAGGGACACCACAGCTCCAGCAGTGCTCACAGCGCCGTGCCCTGAGCGTGGCTGTGTGCAGGGATGGGGCAGCACCAGCTCTCTGGGCACCCTGTGCAGTGCCTCGCTGCCCTCAGTGTGAACAACTTCTTCCTCATATCCAATCTAAATCTCCCTTTTTAGTTTGAAACTATTTCCCCTTGTCCTATTGCACAGACCAGGCTGAAGGGTCTGTTCCTTCTTTTGTACAGCCCCTTTTAGATATTGAAAAACTGCTGTCAGCTCTCCCCACAGCCTTCTGCTCTCCATGCTGCACAGCCCCAGCTCTCTCAGCCCATCCTCACAGGGAGGTATTCCATCCCTTGGGTCAGTTTTGTTGCAGTCTTCTGGATGCACCCGATACGTCCACGTCTCTCCTGTGCTGAGGACTCACCTCTAGACACTCCAGGTGCTCCAGGTGAGGTCTCGCAGCACAGAGTAGAGAGATGCAATCATCTCCCTCTCTTTGCTGCCCACACTGCTTTGGATGCAGCCTAGGATACAGCTGGCTTTCTGGGTTGCAAGAGCACACTGCTGGCTCACATCCAGCTGTCATCCACCAGTACCACCAAGTCTTTTTCAGCAGGACCCTGCTCCATCATTATGTCCCCCCGCTTGTACTGATAGCAGGGATTGCCATAACCTAGGTGCAGGACTTTGCGTTTGGATTTGTAAACCTCATGAGGTTCACCTGGGCCTACTGCTCAGCTTGTCTAGGTCTCTCTGGATTGCAAGCCCTTCCTTAGGTGTGTTGACCATGCCACACAGCTTGGCATAATCTAGCAACTTTCTGGGGGTGCACTTGATTCAACTGTTGATGTGATTGATGAAAGCATTTAAGAGACCTGGTGCCTGTTCTGCCCCCTGAGGGACTGCTTGTCTCTGATCTCCATCTGAACGTTGAGCTATTAACCACCACTCTCTGGGCACAATCTCACAACCATTTCCTCATCCATTCAACAGTCTACCCATTAAATTCATATATTTCCAATTTGAAGAGAAAGGTGTCATGGAGGATTGTGTCATGGGTCTTAGTGAAGTCCAAATAGGTGACATAGATCTTGCTGCACTGCTGGCTCTGAATATACAGCTGGTTCTCATGCAGGCTATTCTTCCACCCAGCATTCCAGCTGTTGAAGAAATTTTCAGCAGTTTGGTTTGAAGAGCGATGCTACTGACTGAATTTGGAATCTAGAGACTGGCTCTGTTGGATGCACCTTTGGATGACAGCGTGTGTCATTAGTGCAGTTCTGTTTTTACTCTGAAATGCAGAGTGGTGATTAAGGACGGGATATATTATCCTTACCTGCAGTCCAGGTAAGGCTGCAGTAGCATCATTAATGGTTGTTACTGCTGATACTCTGTACTGTTTAAACCTCCAGTATTCTAGAGATGAAACCCATTACTGTAACAGTATCACTCTGTGCATATATTAATGCTACTTACCAGTTGTGCCTTGTTTTCTGTCTTCTCACAGTATTTTGGCATCTTATTCTTCTCTTGACTGAAGCTGAAAACCTCTTGCTTATCTATTGCATATTCTTTCTTCCTTGCCTAGATACCAGTTCCATTCCTACTGAGCAAGTCTCTAGGGATGATGATGTTGTAATGAGAGACTGAGGGTGAAGTAGCTACCTGCCTGTTCATTTTAGTTTTTATTAGATTTTTCTCTTACACTAATGGTAGATCTGTTGAATAGTAGTAGTTGGCTTCAGGAGGTCAACTTGTATTACTTTTTTCTGTATCTGTGTCATACTGACTATTAAATCAGGAAGAAGTTCATTTTCTCATTATTTTTCCTTCTACTTTGTTTTAATTATTCTATTATTTTCCATTTCCTCTCTACCAAGTTTTCAGTGTGTTTCTCCTATTCTTTAAAAACTTCTGCTCTTTTGCATTCTTCTTTTGAAATGATTGTCAGTAACATGTTGATGCTGAGGGGGATTGTCCCTGAGGGGCAACTCTAATGAGATTAGTGAAGAACCTATAAAATTTGCACTTTTCATTTTGTTTTAGCCTTTCAGCATGCTCATGCACAGTTCACAGAATCAGAACATGATTGGGTTGGAGGGGACCTTACAGCCTCCCCAGCCCCATCCCTGTTGCCCACCAGCTCGGGCAGCCTGGGACCCCATCCATGGCTCTGAGCACCTGCAGGAATGGGACACCCACAGCTCTGGGCTGCCTGCACCAGGACCTCAGTGCTCTCATAATAATGAATTTGCTCATCTAAATCTCCCCTCTTCTTAGTTTAAAGCCATTCTTCCTTGTCCCGGCACATCAGACCATGTAAAAAGTCAGTTTCCATGTTGTTTATAAGCTCCGGGTCCCTCTGGATGGCATCCCTTCCTTCTGTCATCAGCTGCACCACTCAGCTTGGTGTCATCTGCAAAGTTGCTCAGGGCGCACCTGATCTCACTGTCAATGTCACAGAAACAGATGGTAGAGTACTGGTCCAAAGGCAGACCCATGGAGACACCACCTGTACTGCCTGCACCTGGGTATGGAGCTGCTCACCACGGCCCTCTGCTGCAGCCATCCAACCAATTGCTAATTCACTGAGCAGTTCCACCTTTCAAATCCTTATCTGTCCAGTTGAGAGATCAGTAAGTGGCAGGACCATGTCAGAGGCCTTGCAGAGTTGTCTTACCATTATGTGACATTGATCACTCTTCCCTTGTCAACTGATGCAGACTGTCCTCTCTTTAGGTCTCATGTTAGAGGTTATACAGTCTTTTGAGGGGATTATTACTCAGGTTAAAATGCTCTGTACTCCTTATTAACAGTGAGAATTTTGGTGACTCTGTATTGGATTTTTTTGCCTGTAGTGTCTATGAAGTGTCAGTTCTAAGTTACTGTGAAATCAAGTGAATCAATTCTCCATGGAAGGCATTGTGTCTCTCTGTAGCTACTTGAGCCTTACCAGCCCTGTGTCCCTGCAGAATGTCCAGCCACCTGTGGCCTTCTGGTGACTAGCTGCTGTTCTCAGACTTCCCCTAATCTGTGGGTTTCAGCATCTCCCCACGCGTAATACTTGCTAAATCTTCACATTCTGTCCTTGCAGCTTCTCAGCTTAGATTAAACTGACCGCATGATGAAGTTTGTGCTCATGGACACTTAGAATTGTGAGCCGTTGCACTGGTTGGTGTAAAGAGACGTGTTCTGCTCAGATCCTTGTGCTGTAGCTGCAGGTTGAGAGTTCTGCTTGTACTTGGTTGAAGAGCAGATAAGTATGCTGGTAGCTTTGAAGATGAACTGCATATTGAGCTAATTTTCACGTATGCAGAAACTTGCTTTTTATAATGTTATTCCCAATAATAGATAAATACAAAGTTTAAGCTACATACTATCCAGAATACTACATAAGGGGCAACTGCAGTGATGAAAGGAAGAAAGTTTGGGGTTCTGCTGTAGAAGGAAGGAATGCTATGGAGATTTGGGGTGGATAGGGTGAATATTATGAAAAACATTTTCATGGTGAAAATCATGAACCAGTTGAATGGAATTGCCCAAGGAAAGCATGGAGTCGCCTTGAGTAGGAAGAGTTTGGACAAACACCTGTCAGAAACAATTTGATTAGGAAGGAAAGGATCATAAGGAAGATATTGCTGGTTTCAAATGTAATGGTCTCGCTGTTACTGTTTTTTGACTTGGGAAAAAAAATAAACTATTTTTGATGCTTAAGACAGGATGCCAATTTGCACTTTGCTTCCCCTTGCACCTAAAAATATGACTCAGCTGACTCTGGTAATGTATTTGAGCCCTGTGATTGTGTTGTGGTAACAACGTGTGATACTCTTAACCTTTTTCTGTCTGCTGAACTGAAAATGGATAATAGCAATTTCAATTATAGTACTGTCTGATCCTTTCATGACTGTTTCCAGGCACATTATAGTTCTGTATGTACATGTTGCCTGTTGCCAAGTACAGTTACTGCCCAATTTACAGGGGTCTTTTTGTCGGAGTTGTACAGAGGTATTGCTGCTGATTTTTTTTTTAGGCTCTTTGAGAGACAATAGGGAATACATGACAAAACCAGTTATTGACTGCTAATGACTGGTTGAGGAAAACAAGGAATGTTGAAAATGAAGCGTGGAGGAAGGATATACTGGAATCAGTAGAACTAGAACTGTACATCACTAGAGTTCTTTTAATTAAGTCTTAAGCCCATTCTTCTTTATTTTGTTTTACTTGAATTCAGCAGTTCAGGAAGTGGCTCTGCAATGTTGGCTGTTGGTAATATAAACCAGCAGCCCTGTGTGCCCCGCTAATTTCTGCGAGTATACCCAGGCTCGTTCTTCTCTTCTGATTTATGAGCAATTGGCAGCCTGCAGTTGGCTGGGTGTAGGGGTTTGTGAGCCTGTGTACCAGTGTCAGTTCTTTGGTCTGAGGGGAATTTATACGTTCTTCTACTGTCTGTGCACACAGATGCTTCTCTGTCATCTATTGGACTTTGGATATACCAGCATCATCTCATCATTCATACCTGCCATGCGTTCTGGTGGTCTTCTTTACCTTGGGACTGTGCTTGGTGTTGTAGAATCCAGTAATATAGGTGAATGGAAAATGCTTGTGAATGCGGACTTCAGAAACTAAACCAGACATCTTATGCCTGAAGAAAACAGTGTCTGGAAGATAGCATTCATACAGAACACGATGCTTTTTAAAGCTCTTTATTGTTGCTTACGTACTGAGAAAATAATAACTGATTTTTAAAGAATGTGATTCTGAATTTAAAATTTGTTAACATTAATGCTGATGACTTTAATTTCTGCTATAGGGTCTATTTTCATATTTTTCTGTTCTTTTTTTTTTTTTTAATAGCATTTCTTATCATTAATGTGGAATTCCTCCCTGTCCCCCACAGATTTCTTTCTTTGGATCCAAAGCTGTTGGAAGAAGAAGTCCTGACAGCCCCATGTTGAGCAAAGCTGAATTTGTTGAGAAGGTTCGACAGAGCAACCAGGCTTGCCACGATGGCGACTTCCATACAGCAATTGTGTTGTACAACGAGGCCTTGGGAGTTGATCCTCAGAACTGCATTCTGTACAGTAACCGTTCTGCAGCCTACATGAAAATCCAGCAGTATGACAAGGCCCTGGATGATGCCATCAAAGCAAGACTTCTGAATCCTAAGTGGCCAAAGGTAAGAAAGTGTATTACTCTATCAAGAGGATCTTCATCAGGGTTATTTCTCATACTGATAACCTAATGTAGAGAACTGCAAATAGTTCTGGGTTAGCATCTGCTTTTACTAAAGGCTCTAGACAATTTTTTGTCTTCAAAAGTTGTTTAACCTGAGTTTCCTGCTGGGTATTAAACTTTTTTTGTGTGAGGTGCAATACTGTCTTACTACTTTAAACCACTGTGGTTTCTGAGTTGTGAAGACCAGGCATCTTATAACAGTTAGCTTTGCATCCAGGAGCGTTTTGTTGCAACGTAGCATGGAGGTCAGTAGTAACAATGGAGCAATAAAATCTTTGCAATAGTGTTCAAAGAGTTTTTGTGTATGTGATGGATAAACATTGTAAGAAATGTGCACCTCAGTGTACTTGGCAAAGTCTGAACATGCAAGGAAATGTTTATAAAGAGTAGATGGTGTTGATTACCTGTTCCTTCCGGGATTGTTTCCCACTGGCTGATTTTGATTGCTTCAATGACTCTGACTGTCTAGCTAGCTAACTCAGGGTCTGCCCTTTACATGCTAATCCATTTTAATAGAATGTACTCCAGATTGCATTTTCCTGTCCTTTGCTCGCATAGTCTTACCAGTCACTTTAGTTAATGATACCATTTAAGACCAGATTTATCATCTAGCTTCCTCTCCTCTATTTTTATAAAACTGCATTCTTCCTAGTTAGAACTGTTCCTAGATAAATGTGTGTGGTTTGAGGATTCAGTCCTGGGAAAGCTACTGTTTCTGCAGCTCCAGAGACATCACCTTACCTACTGAGGTATGTGTCTGCCTCAGAAGGAATGACAGGGCTTGCAGTGTATGAATGTGTTTAAAGACAAAGGAAGAATGTTGTCTTTTCATCAGTACAATCTCTTCACAGCATCGCTTTTGTCTCAGCCTTTGACCATGGGCATGCTGTGACAGCTTGTCTGCTAGGCTGGGCTTCCTGCAGTGGTTCCCTCACTAGGAGAGAGAGGATCCAGCAGGGTTTTGATGGATCCTTCTGAAGGAGAAAAGACTGTCATGTCTTCTCCCCCCTCCCCCCGTCTTTTGCTCAAAATTGGATATTTCATCTATGGAACATTTGAAGACAAAAGTGTAATTTTAAACTCAGTTTATTTGTTTGTTAAGACCAGAAAGCTGCTTTAAATGTTATTGAAAGTGTTTCCTAAAGCTCTGCCTGCTCGCAGTCACAAAAAGAAAAGCACGGCCCAGGGAAAGAGCTTCAGAGCTGAAACACGGAGTCTGTTGGTGAGAATTTCCTGTTCAAAGAATATTCATTGTAATTCTGTTTCCATAAAATACCAGTAAGGAAAGTGTCTAGAAGTGTCAGATGAATGTTGTGTTAAAAGTGCACCCCCACTAATGTTGAAACCCACAGCTATCAGCTAAGCTCTGCTAATTGTTGGGGCTGTTACCTGAGACAGAGCAGTTCTGTCTGCTTGCAGCACAGCAGCTGCAGCAGTTGTCTTAGTGTTACTAACAGTCAGTGCAAACATAAACACTAATGAGCTCTGATTACTTTACCACTGCGAGATGGTGCTTTGTCTGTTGGAATTCTGCATCTCTCTACAATGAACTCTATTTTACAGATATTTGAACTTTCTTTTTTCTTTTTTTTTTTCTTTTTTCTTTTGCATTTCTCTGGAATGGAGACTGAAAAGTGCTGCTAAAGCAGAGGGATTTGGTGTTTGCAGGAGCTCTTGGGCAACTCTCCTGTATGGAAAAATCACAGAGGAGTCTTTGTTTCTTTTTTTATTTAGTTAAAGAACAGAAATATAAATGAGCTTTCTGGCTGAACTGGAAAACAACTTTTGGTCATGTGAAGCAGAGGCGAAGCTGCACGCTCCTGGCTCCTGAGTTGTTTGTTTTGTTGGTTTCTTGTTTGGTTGGTTTTTTTTTTTGTTTTGTTTTTTTTTGTTTTTTTTTGTGGGTTTTTTGGTTTTTTTTTGTTCCTCTTCCTATTTTTCTGGTAAATAAATGTGGTGGCTTCCCTTTCTCCTGCATGCAGCTCCTCTCCTCTGAGACTGTGTTGTGAAAGGCCACTCCTCTGTGTTTCGGTGGTAACGGCAGGAATGCAAGGTAGCATTGGTGTGCTTCCTCAACTGTTTCTGATTAGTGAATCAGTTCTTACCCAACTGAAGTGCTTTGGAAGTCACAGCAGAGATGAGAGATCCTGGAAAGGAGGCAGTGAAATCTGCGTGGTATGTTTTCCTCATTTAAATGCAGTTTGTTTTAAGCCATCATAGATTTAAAAAAAAAAAAAAAAAAAAAAAAAAAGGGAAAAATGTACTTTGAGGATTTATTAACTACCCCGGTATTTTTTTGTGCACAGAGATTTCAGGTTGGATCGGATGTAGAAATAGCAAATAGATGATGGTGCTCAGAGATCTTGGTGGAGGGTTGGTAGCCACGCTCACCTGATGGTGGTGTCCCTTCTTAGTAGCTGGGCTTCAGCTCATCGGTGGGAAGCAGCAGGAGGGCACTGTCTGAAGTTGAAAACTTATGTTGCGTATTTCAATATCAGAAGCTCCTTTGTAATTATTTTAAGAATCTATTTGGATCTTATTGATAGAATGTATGTGGGAAAACTTGAAATTAATGCATCTAAAAACCTAATCCATATTGCTGATTAGCCAGAAGAGGGAGCTTGACAGATGTGGCTTGTAATTTCTTGCAAAAATATCTGAGTTTTTAAATATTGAAGTTTTTACTTCAGCAGTAGAAAAACGAATGGTTCTTGAATCCAGGTTTTCTGAGATCGAAGTTATTAGATGTATGCTTCTTTATCAGCCTTTATCTTGGTATATGTTTGTTATGTAAAGATACATTTATTTTTGTCACCAGCATCTACAATGCTCATAGGGAATATCACAGCTGAGATCTTGCATGTGTTTGGAATAAATGTGTTCCCACTCTGTAATCAAGCCAGTGCATTAAGCTGATCCATACTTCAGAGGATGGCAAACAAAAACCAAGAAGCATTATGAACTAAAGCTGTGAAATGAGACAGCTCAGAAAGCAGGAAGGGCTTGTTCTGCTTTCAAACACAGTTATGTATCACTCTGGATTTTTATACAGCTTTTATTTCCATTCAGGCCCTGAGGTAATTCAAACTTTGGTGCTTCCCCACTCACAGTTCTCCCAAGTTATTTCTTGTGAGCTCATGGCAATAGGAATTCATTTAGAATACTGTGAAGCCTGAGCAGTGTTTCTGTAATGCAATGTAACTTGGTTTGCTGTCGTTCTGCACCACTGGGACCCTGTGTGCTGTGTGCCCAGATGAGCTCTTAGAGCACATACTCCCATTACAATCATCTTCTTCTGAACTTAACAGAAAAGAAAAGAGGCTGTATTACAAAAAGCTGTGCCTGAAAGTCTTTCTTTTAACAGAGCTCGCTTCCTCCATCTTTTAGATCGGTCTTTTAAACATTAGTTGTTTATTAATAAGCAAGTATATTTGTACAAATACATCTGCTTATCTACTGCAGCTTTAAACCAAACACGGGTAATGAGTATATGATTACAGTAAGAAATACCTGGTCTGTAACAGATCAGAGTAACTTAGTGTGGGTCTCATTATGTGGCTGTGGTGTTTTTTCCACCAGCACCACGTGAAACTCACGTTTGCAGTGTTTGTTTGGCAGGATGGCTCATCAATTCTGCTATTCAAAATACTTCGTGTAATTGTCATTGAGAAGTTCAAAGATAAAAGGATGTTTCAGGAATTAAATTATATTTTGGGAATACCCTACAGGCAAATCAGATCAGGCTCATTTAGCTCTTTTGATTTCCTGCCAAGCAGCTCTTTTTGTTTTGCTGTGATCTGGCTCTAGCAAAGTTCTATTCAGTTGTGCAGGCTGCGTGGCTGTGAAGAGAATCCTTGGCATGGTGAGCAAAAATGAGGGATACATTCTGTGGCTGACGTCTGAACATGAACAGTCTCTTGGTTCTTGCTGATGTTTTGGATGTAGGTCTTGTTTGGTTTTTGTCCTCAAATTACTGGAAAAATATACTGTGGCTTAAATGGTTTAAATTTGGGTCTAATTTTGTGTTAAAGTGTAGGTTTCAGTAACTGCTGCAAATTCATGCCTCAGATATAGAGAAATAGCTGGTCCCAGTGTGATGAGCTCATGGCTGTGAGGTAAGCAGCCTTCCCAGCAGGGGAACGAAGCCTTATCTAACTAGGAGCTACAGCTTGAGGGCAGAGCTGATAATCACTTTGACTGTGAGGGGAAACAGGTCCTTTCAGAAGTGGAAATGGTTTGAGCCGGCAGTGACAACAGCTTGATTTATTTTAGTATACAAACATCAGAAATGGAAAACAAACAAGTGGAAAACCCAAACTCCTTCTGAAGAAAAAAGAAGTTAATTGAACGTTGAACAAACTAGAAAATGCATTGGATTTCCTCAGTCCTGATGCCTAACCATGCAATTTTGCTGCCTTTTATAGCTTGTATTAGCTGTGTTTATATTCCTTTCTTAGTCATGGTTAACTTCTACATGGCTTTGAGACATTTGGTAAATGTTTTGTACTGTTCAAATTCAGGAATACTGAGGCAGTGCTTCCCACCCTGTCCTCAGGTACTCTGAGGGGAATGTCCCTGCTCTTGAGTGATAACCAGCAATCAGAGTGCAAACGTGAGCTGTCTGGTGAAATTCTATTTTGGAGTACCCAACCTCTTGGTATCTAAGATTTGGTCTGTGGGAAACAGCAGACAGTATTTGGGTGAGAATAATTAACTGTTTTCTTGTATTGATTTATGGCCTTAATATCCCATCAGAAAAGCTGTTTGCTCACAAGGATGAAATGATTTGCCAGACTTGAATGTATTTGGCTACAAGGATGTTCAAACCAAAGTCTAATGTTCAGGCAGGAACTACAGAGAGGAACTCTGAAGAGTTTGGCTGATGGAAGAAGAATGCTCTACGCATGTGCAAACTTAAAGAAACTGGAATGAATGACTCCCATTTCACATCAGTGCAAGTTTCTCTTACTGATCTTTGTCCATTTCCCGTGCTTCATTTAAAAATGTGGCTTTGTGCAGATGATGAAGAAATCTGAAAGACAGAACAGAAAGAGAAGGGGATTTTGAGCTGTGAGGCCTTTGTGTATGAAATGCCAGGAGGGTTTTAGATGTTGTCGTGTAACTGTGAGGGAATTCGGTGAAATAGCTTGCATGGATATTTTCTTAATTCACTCCAGCTGTTAATGGTGTGATCAGACCTGTTAAAAAAGCAAAGGGACATTTGCTCATCCTCTTGTACTTCTGACTGCTTGTGTATCTTTAGATATTTATCCACATGTGCTGTAGTAATCCATAACAACCTAAAATTTTCTCCAAGAATTGCAAGTAAAATGCCCATCCTCCCTTGTGTGTAGAACTTCTAAGAAAAGAATGTGACTTGACCACATAATGTTTCTCATGAATAGGCCTCTTGTTTTTAATTTGATGAGCAAGGAACTTTCCAGTCCTGTTCTCCTGCTTACAATCTGTCCTTAATTTACAGAAAGATGCATTCCAATTTTTCAAGCATAAAACTGTTGAGCAGATTTTTTTGGCTTTAGTAGGACTTGATGTGTTACGTTATCCTGAGACTCGTGCGTTTATTGCTGTCTTTCCATGTCACAGAATCACAGCAGAGCTGAAGCTGGAAGGGACTTCTGGAGGTCATGTAGTCCTGCCTACTGCTGAAGACAGGTCCATCTAGAGCAACTTGTCCAGGACATTGCCCACTTGGGTTCTGAATACCTCCAAGGATGGCGTCTCTGTAGCTTGTCTGGGCAACCTTTTCCAGTGTTTGACCACCTTCATGCACAAAAAATTGTCTTATATTTAAATAGAGTTTCTTACATTGAAGTTTGTACCTGTTGCATCTGGTCCATTTACTGGTACCAATGAGAAGAGCCTGGTTCCATTTCTTTATTGTTGGGTGTTCATATCCATTGGTAAGGTTTAGTCTTCCACTGTGTCTTCTCCAGGTTTAACAATGGAAGGAATCGGCCTCTGTTTGTATGACCAGCAGGCCAGTCCCTCAGTCATCTTTGAGGCCTTTTTGCTAGATTTGGTTCTGTTTGTCTCTCTTTCTTGTACCCAGAATTGGTCACAGCATTCCACGTGTGTTCTTATCTTAAATACTGTATGTATTTACTAGTTAAGGTTGGCTTGTTGTTGTTGTTGTTGCTGTATGCAGTGCCTTCTTCAAATCTTTTTCCCTTTCTCCTTTTTGAGAGATCCATTTTTTTTGCTTATTACATTAAGCCATCTATACTTGTGCTTTTTTTTTTTAACTTCATGTCTTTTTTGGGATGTATATCCAAATTAATAGAGCCTGGTTTTATTGTTATTAAGGAGTTGCAGTTATCGCAACTTTCTCTGTTCCTGTTCCTCCCATTTTTAGTGCTGCTTCTTGACAATCCTCTTGAATGTAATGGCAAGTTTGTGTACCCTTTATAACAGGATGTGTACACACACACACACACATATATATATATATATATTTTTTTTTTTTTCTGGCATTTTGTATAACATTCAATGTTCTTACTGTCTATAAGGCAGGCAGGGTAGTTCTTATTTTACCGATTGGAAGTTGAGAGGCAAAGAATGTTTCTGTTCTGTTTAGTCACCCTTGTGATAGAGCCAAGCCCTGTTGCATCCACATAACGTGTTGGCATAGATCTGAAGGCTGTGATAGCTGCATGACTGCTCTGCTGTCTCCCATGCTGAAATGTCTGCCCTTGAGCTTTAGACCACGTGGATGTGGCTGTATTGCCCTAGGTTCTGGACCTAGGACAAGTAGACATGCTTTAAACAGTCTTTTAACTGTCAGGTGGGGAATCTGTGAAATATATTTCGTATAAGCTATGTTCTGGTCACTAGGTTGTCCTTTTCTGCATCAATTTTTTTTTTTTTTCTCCTTAATTAGGTACTTTAATAACGAGTATCATGTAGTGGTTTGGCAGCTTTATGGAGTTACGTTTTTCTTACAGTTCAGTCCAGTGGAATTATTCCGTTAGTGTCTGTGTGCCAGAAGTGAAGGTTGTGGTATTGCTAAGGGAAAACTGTAGTGTGGATATACTGCTTATACTTGCCTTTCCCTGAATTCTTAAAATCACAGAATAGCAGTAATATAACATAGTGGGGGGTAAAAAGAACAACAACCCCCTTAACTGTGATTATATAAATTGTAAAAACAAGCAAATAAATAATTTCCAAGAGTCATCTAAGAGTTGTCTTTTTGAGAAGAACGTACACCAAGAAGAGTTAAGAAAAAATATCTTGTTACTTGTTTGTTGAGAGTCAGAGCCACTGGGTGTCATTTTAAGACATTTGGATTGTCTTCATGTACTTACACGGTACTGGATTTTGTATCCTGAATTTTTAGACTAAAGCCTTAACCCTGAGGTGGTGCCACATAACTTTTCTCATCAGCTGCTTGCTTCTCCAGTGTTTTTTTTTTTTTTCCAGTTTATTCTTAGAGATGAGACAACTATTCCTGTTTTTTCTCAGCATAGGTGCTGCAAATTTCCTCACCTTGGGGATTAATTTTTTTAGAAATGTTATGGTAATGGTTATTCATAGCCTGCGAGTTGAAGAGCTGTGAAGAACTGCAATGAACAAAGCACACATGAGAGGGCACTCCTTGCATGCGTAGTAATGCCTCTAGGATCTAACTTGGGAACAGATATTCACGTTTTTAGATGTTTCTAAGATACATTTATTTTCTGAAGCGTATGCTGTTCGTAATGCTTTTTATTTTCCCTTGACTTGAATCTGGATGTGGCCAGTATGCATGTCCTGGTAAATTGGGCTTCCTGGGGTTGTAATGTGACAGTAATGCATGTGGAAGGGGATCACCCATGTCTTATGTATGCTTTCTAGAATGGTTTTCTTTAAAATTTACATTAGGTGTACACACTTATTTTTCTTTGTGGTGTCCCTAGGCCCTCTTATTATGCTTTATTGCTACTTTTTACTGTATTTATGCTACTTCCTACTATGATAAATCAAGTCACAGAAAGCTGCTCCTCACTTTTTTTAATTTATTTTTTTCATATGGTGGATAGATGTGTTTTTGCAGGCTGGCATCCTGAATTTATAGTGACTCTGGATTTGTGATGTAGCTGTGACCATCAGAAAGGATGTAAGCAGCACTAGGAAGTCTTTTTTAGACACCGTGGATGAAAAGGACTGCAGTGTGCCTTATTTTTTGAGATCTGCTGGTAGGTGGTTGTCTGGCAGTAAAGAACAGGAGATGATCAGCCTGGGTACTCCTGAAATAAGCAGGAATACCCTTGGAAACCTGCATTTCTTGTTTGGGTTTACAGTCTGATTGCATCATGGCGTGTCTTGACATTGCTGAGTCCTCATCGCAGACCTGCTACCCCGACAGCTCTCTGAGGAAATTAAACGAAATGGAGAATTTGAGGAAACAAGTCACCAAGAGAAAACCCTAAAAATTGAGAAAGCAGGAAATTTTCTTGACTGATGAGTCAGAAGGAAGCACAAAGTGTCTATACAGTGTGTACAGCATGGTGCTCTGAGCCAAGATCAAGACAACCCAAATAATTGGCAGTGAGGCTTGCTGAGAACTACTTAACTACTGAAGGCATTGTGTGGTCTAATGATTTTGACTTACTGGCCTTTCAGCACACCGGGGTTTTGTTCAGGAAACTATTCCTGCTGTCTTGCTTCCCTGTAGCTAAGTAGGGTGTGCTGTGTTTGTGATAATGCGAAGGCAGGGAAGGCAGAACAGGGAAAACTGCTGCATTAAGCTTAGGCACTGTCTGACTCAAAAGCACAGTGATGGTTCAGATGAATTAGGGAAGAAATTTCCATATCAATTCTTATTATTTCTATAAATACATCTTTTTTTCTCTCAAAATGACTGCTTCCTCCACCCCAACCCTGAGAGCACTTAGGTCTCAGTCCTAGTATGAACTTTTATACAAAGCAGGTCGTGTCTTCCTCTGGCCACAGCTGTCTTTGTGCATGTTTTCTTCTTTGCTTCAGAGGACAAATGATAAAGCCCCTCCTGTTGTGTGGAGCAGCAGAAATAATTTACTAAGCATTTGGCTATTATCCACCAGTAGAGAATTTACTCCTGAAGTTAGAGAAGTGAATAAACAAAATTGAGCAATACTACGCTTTCTGTCATGTAGTTAATATATATTCCTGTTTGCTTTTGTTGTCTGGATTTAAGTTAGTTTTGAACTCTTACCTTCTTTCCCTTCCCTTCTGAATGCCAAGTTTGCCTTCTGAAGTCAACTGAATCTCTGTAGAAGTTGAGAGAACTACTGTAAGACCCTAAACATGAAATACAAGATTTGAAAGCTGTGCAGTACGGTTATTTTTATAATTTCTTATGGCTTTTCCAGGAGTTGGCAGTGGTATGCAAATTCCTGTATTGCTTTTCTCATTCTAAAGCTGTTGTCTCGGGTCCAGCTTAAAAAAAATAATAGAGAACTTGAATGTTGATGTGTAACAAAATGTAAAAGAAAGGCATCCTTTTTGTTAGCATTCCAGTATATTAAAATATCCTCATCACACTGAGTGTTTGATGGATTTTCTTACGCTTGAGCATTGGCCATAAGTAAGAGTCATGGTTAAGGTACTTGATGGGCCTGTAACATTTATTTTACTTTTTGTTTGATATAGCTAATAAAGCCAAGTAATCCTGGATGTTTACAGAGAGAGAATGTTCTTTGAAGCCTTTGTTAACTGAACCTCATCTCATATGGGAGATGGAAAGGAACCTTCCTGAAACATTGCATTAAATAATTCATAGTCTTCCATCATTCAGAGTGAAAAAGGAGATTTCCTTTTTTTTTTTTTGCCATGGGTTATACAGCTTGTGTTTTAGTCACTGCTGTCTGTTTGCAGGCTTTTTTCCTTCACAAACAAAATGCAAAAAATAATGACAGAAGGGAACATGAAGTTTTATACAAAAGATTTAGGCAATGTAATCTTTCTTTAAACCCTCAAGCTTACAGGCATTAAACACGTGTATCCGGATTGTCTGTCTGTCAGTGCTTTTGTGTGAAAGGGGAGGGTAGAGGATGCTTCTTGTCTGGTCTGTTCTCTGTGTCTCTGGTTCCTTTCAACTGGCAGCAATGAAAAAGTCTTTGGACAGATCTTCCATATGCCTTAGGAGTCAGTAGTTGTTATGGGGTGTTTCCTTGCTTCAGACTCTTTCTTGCTTCATTTTCTATAATCCTTAGGCAAAATTGCTTTCTGTTGACCCATTTCTGTGTTCATTTGAAATGTACATCCAGTTTTGGAGAAGGAATGGCATATGCAATGTGCTGCAAGTTTGTTGTTAATCCTAGTGATGTTAGAGTACAGAGTCTTGGGCTGACCTGTGCTGTGTTCCATTGGACTACAGACTTGATGGTCAGTGTTACTGCTAAGAGAAGTAATGGAAACTAGCGTTCTTCTTTATTAATCTGTGTTATTCTTTTATCTCTTGTTCTGCTGTATATGCCAATAATTTTGTTTATGCGCATTTCAGCTGAACTTAATATCTCTGCAGTGAGTGGTTATGGCTGTATCATTTTGCTTAAAATTGTTGTTTGGCATTGAGTTCCCAGTACATCTCAAGTTCTGAATATTCCTACCTTGTATTGCTGATCTCGCTTGTGCTGCCTTTTGATGTGTAGCTAAACTTATGCTGGTTCTTTCTGACTTAAAGTGAGGTCATAAAGCAAAGTAGAAGACAAACACGATGGATTTTGCTTTCACAGCACATGCAGAGCTTGTCTGCTTCAAAAGCAGGCCTTCATGATTATTCTAACTGAAGACAGTGGGTCTTTCTATGATCATAGCAAAACTAGGCATATCTCTGAGAGGTACTTTTAAAATCCTGCTGAGAACATGGGAAGTATGACTGCCAATGCTAACATCAGTTTGATCTAAGCTCCTCTTACAGGATTCACTTTGTCATCTTTTATTTTTATTCTCTTTAGAAAAGAATAAATACTGGTAGTAACAAGAGCAGCATTTTAAGGAGAACTGTTGGGGGTGGTCAGTGAAGGATGGAATAAAGCTGCTTTTGTCTCTTTGAATCTGCTCTTCCCTTTGGGTAAAGCTGATAGATGGTGAATGTCAGCTTTTCTGTCAGAACTGCCACGTGGGATCGGACTGAAGGTCTGCGTAATGGAGTTGGAGTAGCCTGTTTAAATGATGCCCGCTACGAGGTGTTGAAGGAGACAGGATGTGCTGGGTGAGCCTTTCCCTGGCAAGCATTTCTTCCTGAGCGCTGTCAAAGAGATTCAGGGACCTTCTGACCTGAAGGTTTCGTTTGAGCTGTTGCGTTTTTCTTATCGCTGATGGACTTCTCTTCAAGAAGTTAATTATTCACGAGTCCGTTTGTTCCATGGAACCACAAGAGTTTAATATTTTTTCTAAGTGTTGCGTGGAAGAAAAAGCCTGGAATTTGGTTTTATTGCTGTTATCATGGTGACTTTCAGATGGCGTTTTGCTGGACAGCTCCCCTGTGGATTGAGTGCCGCGTCAGCAGGGCTCTGCGGTCGCTCACCGGGCCTCTGGAATGCTTCAGATGCTGAGACAAATGCTGGACAATTTCTCTTTTATTTTTTCTTTAGCTAGATATTTAGGACCTGGAAAACAACAGAACTAAAACTGTGTTTAGCCGGTGCATGCTTAGTGAGCTTTGAAGAGAGAGCTTGCCATAACCTGAAGTTGATAGTGATGAAATTTTGTTAGGAAAAATCAAGGACATTTTAAAACACTGGCATTACTGCTCACATTTTACGGATGGAGAGACAGAGATTTGCTGTAGGCCATCCAGCTGGCTCCTGGCAGGCCTGAGAATAGGATCTAAGACTCATTAGTCTCACTGTGTACTCAGCCTGTGAATTTCTACAATCAGGTGGTGTATTTGCGCCAAGATCTCAAATGGCTTGAACTGGCCGTTTGCAGTGTAGAACTTGTATTTGAAGGCTGTGAAATAATGAGCTTGAAAATAGTGGGAAATTAGCTCTGTGTATTTTAACTTTCTTGGATTGCACGTATCTAAGATCAGATGGCTTTTAACAAAAACTGAGATATGAAAAGAAGTGCAAACGTGTGCCTTAAGCACTACTGCACCTTGTAGAAGACAATTCCATTCAAGGTAAGAATAATAATTAAAAAAAAAAAAAAAATCTAATTTTCTGGCAACTAGAATAGAAAGTATGAAGGATATTGTTCCTTCAAGGAACAACTTGCCTTCCAAGGCAGTTTGTGAAAGTAACCTTTATCGTTCTTCAGCTAGCACACAACAATGCACATAAGCTTCTTGATCATCTTTAACATTTCATTACTTGGTAGTTCACCAGTAGTGAGCCATACTGCACTTGCAAGCTTGAGTTGCTAATTGCAATTTGACTGAATGGCATTTTCCCTGAATCCTCTCCCTTGCCTTTGGAGATGTGTGTCGGCTCTGGCTGGTTCACGTCTTTGCTAGGGAGGTAGGGCAGTAGTTTGACTCCAGAGAGTTGGGATGTGCTACATGCTGGTGTTTACTTTGTGTTGATATGTGTCGCTGTTACCTTTGTTACCAGTGCATTCAAGGAAATTACATTTTATCATGAGTGCAGCAGAAAGGAAATGCATGCAACTGTGTTTCAGGGAGTAAATTTTTCATGATGGTAGCACAGGAGTACTAAATAAAAAATGTCAGCTTCTTAGATTTGGTTGCAGTACAGAAATGTGCCTGGAAATAATGGGTTCTGAGATTGTTTTGAAATAAAGGACAGCTATAGCACTGAACCTCAGAGGGCAGAAAAATTTGTGCACTTAATCACAGAAGGAAACGCCTGGTATTGCAGTGTATGATCATTAAGAGTTTGGAAAGGTGTAACAAGGCAGAGAATGCAGCAGAAAAATGAATGTGAATGAGAGGAGCATGCATAGTAAACATAGCTTTTAGAGATCTAAATTAATTTTCTGAAGAATAAAAAAGAAATCGGCTTTCTGTATGATTTCATTCAGTCCTGTGCTTGTTCTGCTTTGTCTCACACCCGAGGTGCTTTGAGGAATGGGGCTGATTCTGAAGTCTGTCTGGAGAGGAGCAGTAAGAATCAGAGCTATTAGTTAATGATCCAAAGCAGCAAGCCAGCTTTGGCTCAGACACATCCATTGTCTCTTACACTCCTACACAGTTACTCCCCTTAAATGTTTCTCTTCTTTTTGTTCCTCCTGTCTCATCATATAAACTAGACCCATCAAAAAAAAAAAAAGAAAAAAAAAAAAAGAAAAAAAAAAAAAAGAAAACAACACCTCCTTGAAGTGCCAACAATAAAAATTGCTCTTCAGAATGCTCAAAGCTATTAATTAAAGTGATTAATCATTTCTGGAGCTACAGATATTTTAAAGCATCTTGTATATATGTTGCTTGTGGTGTTGGTTTTGGTGCTTAATAAAATAGGAAAATCTAAAATTTGTATGGAATGACTATCTGCATTTCAGCAATTAAAAATTTACTGTAACTTGTGTGAATTCATGTTTTTTAAAATCACACCATAGAACAGAAAACAACTTGGATATAGCTGGTTACAAGTGTGTATTCTATTGACCTGAGAAATGAAGGCAGCTTTTCCAGGAGGGGGAGTGCAGTGGGCTTGTTGATCTACAGACTGAAGCCTCTGTAGGGATTTGGGTACTTGTTCTGCTTAGGTTTTTGCATGTTATCACACTAGAAGTTGTTGTTTATATTTTGCCTCAGGTGCTTAAGAGAACACGTACACATGGCTATGGAATCCAAAAACCCTAATGGTGCATGCAGTAATTTTGCTACCTAGTTCTTTCCCTTTGGTGAACACCCTGGTTCTTCAGTGTCTGAGCAAAGCCCCAGCTTCTCCTGCTGCATGGACAAATCCCAACTGGGGCCACTGTGTGTCTTAGGCCAAGGCTCTTCTTCCATGAGACGCTTCCACAGCCCACCTGAAATGTTGTGCAGCCTGCAGGGTCAGTCTGAGAGTGTGTTTGAGGAGCTCATGTGTAGGTGAGGTACTTAGGGCTGTGTGGGAACTTCATCTTCTATCTTTTAATCAGCTGGCAATGATAAGGATGGAAAATCACATACCCTTTGCGATCAGGAAGCACAAGTGCTTTATCACAGGCGTTATGCAGGAACCAGATGCAACAAATTGTTAATCTTGGAGTATTTCCCAACAGCCAAAACATTTGAACAATATCTAACAGATTTTAATTTTACTTGCAAACAATTGCAGGACATGAATATTTCTCCAGTGACTGGAGAAAGCTAAATTTATAGTTAAGAAGTTGAGAAAATACCTCAAACAATTGGCTTTTAAAACCAAAACACCCTCCCAGTCACTTCCCCTGACAAAATTTGCCTTATTTTTTAATCCTCCCCTCTTCCACTCAAACCAATAATAAAAATACTGAACCATTTGCTTTTTAGATGGGTTACAAACTGAAGGATTTCAGGATGGAGCTCTGGGGGAGATGCTGAGGAGCCTCAATAAAGTATAGGAGCACTGTAGATAGGCCTGTATCAGAAATAACCATGTGAGAACTATTTATGCTCCAGCAGTGCTTTTACTGCACGCATAACGAGTTTAATAGCAAAGAGGCCTCTACCACATGTTGCAGGCATTTTAAAAACTGGAAACCATTGGAAGACAATTAGGAGATTTCTGTTGTTCACACCAGTGCAAAACCCAGTCCTCTGTGCACTTCTTGTCTGTGCTACATGCTTACTGTAACGTACAGTACCAAAAGCAAATGTCGTGTAGATACTTTGCTTCTGCATGAAGAGCACAATGGTGGGAACAAGTTACTCTGCCTAAGATCTGTAGGAGGTTTTTAGTATCAAAATGTTTTAATTTTGTTGCTTGATGAGGAAGTTGACTGAGATCTATGCATTCAGTATACTGGCTGTAGTGATGGAGGAGTGTATGGGTGGTTTCTTCTGGTGTCTGTTAGTTTAGTTTGAGATTTGTTCTGGGTAACAAAAACCCCCTGGCTACTGGTCGAGCTTGTCGTGTCATTGCTATGAAGCCATCTGCAGGTTCTCTTAGGCTGCGTGTCTGTTGGCTGGCCGTCACTAAGTGGATTTCATTAGAGCCAGCTGATCTGGACCCACCCGACTTGACAGTGCTCTTAAATGAGTTCTTTGTCTATTCTACCTCAGACTTGTTGGCATTAACTGTGTTTTTATACTTCACCTCACTAAGTGAATTCTGAAGTAGATGTCAGTAACTAAACTAAAAGTAATTATTACAATTAGCTGATGCCTGATGCAGCAATTGAAGTTTGGTAGCCTTTTACTTAGGTAGGAAGCAGGAAAAGAATTGCTTTTTCATTCAGGAAAAGTCTTTTGACTTGAATTCATCAAATGCCTTCAGTTTTCTACTAGATTTTCTGGAACATTAGACTGATATCTGGAAACACTTTGGTGACCAGCAGAGGAGATTTCAACAGAATCGCCGTATCTAGAAATGCAAGGAGTATCTTGGGAAAGATGGATTTATGGACTGCTGTTGCTTTGAGCCAACATACTTATTAATTTGTGATACATCTAGATCCTAGCTATTGTTGTGTTTCTGTGGGTAACCTCTGAGTGACCTCCAACTGATGAGTTGGCTGTGTTGCACGTTAAACTGTTTTGCACGAGAGGGAATCTGAATTCTTTGTTTTGAAACCTGAGTCTGTTGCAATTTTTCTCCACCTTTTGAATAGCTTTAGAACTGGCAATTAAGCCTATTTGTGTGGGATCAGTCCTGGAAGCTGTGTTCTTCATCTCTGTTAGAGGTGAAAGTTACAATAGGAAAGCAGAGGTGGTCTGTAGTACCTGGCAGCTCTGTGTCCCACAGCGAGTGAAGTCCCTGTTAGCATTCCTTGCTTGAGCATTGGAAATGCTACAGTGTTCTGCCTTTGTAGCACTTGAGAACTTGATATTTAGGCAAGTGATCTCTGGCTTCTAATTGCCCTTTGGTCTCAACTTTGTTGGCTTTTTTATGTGCTTTATTAGAACCTATGCCAAAGTCTCCTCAATTACCTACAGCTGCTGTTGTCTTTTCACAACAGTCTACACCATGAGGACTGCTGACTTCTGTCTGTCAGTCTGAGAGCTCTAACAGCCTGAGAGCTCTTGAAAGGCCAAACTCATTTCCTTGATCTACTGATGGGATTTCTCTTCCTCCTCCAACTGAGGTCAGGGCTCATGCATGGTCTGTTTCTGACACAGAAAATGAGCACCTTAGGGACAAGGCAGCATCCTGATGACTCGTGCTAGTTTGTCTATGTGCTCTTGCTTGAAACTCACAGGCAGTTTCATGGAATGGCATTATGATTTCCATTGTCTTTTGATGCGTGCTTTTCCTTTTTCTTTTTTTCTTTTTTTTTTTTTCAACAAGATTGGAATAGGTTGAGGAAATGTGTGTATGCACATGTGTCATGTGAACCCACACATGTATACATTTAGTCCTTAATGTGTGCAGAAATTTTGTGAGGTAAAACAGAGGAATGCAAGTGGTGAATACTAGTTTTACAAGTCCTTTGAGTGATCTTGATCTCACAGGTTATGACAGCAAAATACACACCTCCCAATTAATACACTGCATGTAATTTCTGCACATACGTGTACTCTTTACACAGGAGGTGATATGCTAACTTACAAGTTAGTGTGAGTCTGTGAGTCTGGAGGGTGTGTTATTGTTCAGGTAACTCTTCCAATGTAATGGAAATGCTGCAGGAAACAAAGAAGGAAAACAGGTATTTTCCAGTGTAAGGCGCTGCTAATATCTTCCTCCTAGGAAGGTAATTACCAGTTACTTCTTTGTTTCTGGTTGTGATCAACTGTTTACTGGGCTTGAAACTATATTTCAACATGTTCTGAATCCTTCAAATTCAATCAACCCTTGACCAGTGTTATACCTTAAAAATAAAACACAATAACAGAGGTAGTGACTGAATATCAGTGCTGTAATTACCTGTCATTTCCTGTGTGATAAATAAGGTGTTTTTTCCACATACATTAATTGCGTGGTGGGACATGTTTGCTAACCTGGGATATTGTAGAAGCCTGTAGGAGTAGCTGAGTTCCACTATTAATTTGCTAAATTCAGGGATGAGAGGACCATTAAGGAACACGATACATAATCTTCCAAATGCATTTTAGGAAGTCTCAAAAAATTTTGTTGCTGGAGTCTGGATGAGTATCTTGGAAAATATTGCTTTGTGCTTGCTTTGATTTGTAACCATCCTGATGTCAGAGCTGAGGTATGAGATGGGCAGGCTCACTCTGCAGCAGTTCTTGTTTTCAGAGCTCCTGACACCATGGATATGCATCTGCATTTTGGGCTTGTGAGGGCCTTTGACGTTGGAATGTCTTCTCCTTTTCTTTAAAAGGGTTTGAGAGATTTATGTATGAGCAAACACAGACATTTTCAGAGAACAGAATTACTTTTCTTATTTGCAGTATGAGGTAAAGACATTTAGGTGGGCTCTCATTTCTGTAATGACTATCGCTGCAAGAGGAGCCATTGATCTCATCTTCAGAGAACAGTGAATCTGTACTGCATCACCTGCTGTCACCCATAGCAGTGAAAAACAGCCATGGCCTTACAGGGAAGATGCAGATTTTACAGTTTTCAGGTGGATGAAGAGTTAAAAACACACTGTGAGTAAAAGGAAAAGCATGTTGCGTTCGCAGAAATCATGGCCTTCTGCAAAGAGAAAATGTTTACAGACGGGATATAATAAATGCAAGTAGGAATGATTAGAAAGTATAGATGGGAGATAGAATGGGTATGAACAGGAGAGAACACTGCAACCAGTGAAGCATTAAATATGGTTTTGCAAGGGGAGAACCTTTGGGACGGAGAGTCAGTCGTTTTCCCCATGGGGATTCTGGGGCTCTGTTTTGGTGGTCTGTACGGTAGAGGCTGAGCTTTGGCAAACTGAAGAGTGCATGATGTCATTGGATGCATAACATATGCACTGAGAGCTAGTAAATGCTGTTCACACTGCGGTGCGCTGCCAGATGTGTGTGCTGGAATGCACTTTGAGAAATGGAAAAGTCATCTTTATAAAGATACCAAGAGATGAAGTAAGAATGTCCTGTACTGAGCCTGGTTGAAGCCGCAGCGCTGCCAAGTGCAGCCGCACCGCCGAGTCCTCCCTCCTGAGCCCTGGGTTCTGCTGTTGGGAGCAGTCTGTGCAGAAGGCCTTATTCAGCGTTTCTCTGTAGTTCGAGGATGAGCTCTGAGAAGCTCCCGTTCTATCCAGAAAACTTATTTGGAATGTGCTGGTATGAACTGATTTGCAGCAGGTGAGCATCAGGGTACCTACTCAGTGCAGTTTCCACCCTTCTTTACTCTGTTCTGAATGCTTACAACAGCTTCTAGTGCGGCCGCTGCCCTGTTCCTAAGGCACTCCTCTTGCTTCAGATTAAGGTGCCTCTAGGGATTAGCTGAATCTCTTACCCAACAGCACTTCGCATGCAATAAAAGCAGAGCTGGCTTTACATTCTTCTGTACTTTAGAGTGAAAATAAATGTCCCACTAAACGCTGAGGTCAACTGTTTGTCTAAATCACAGCGTGTTACCTGATTGTCGCTACACAGAGAGGTAAATTTTGCTTTGCTTCTCCTTTCCTTTGCTCTGAGAGATTAAAGCAAAGAGGGAAGCTGCTGGAAAGCAGCGAGAGAGAATGCCTACAGACAGCCAGGAGCTTCTTAACCCAGTGGGACAGGCAAAGTACATTTCAAGCTTAGGAGAGTTTTTCTTTTTAGTATATTTGTGTCATTTTTTGATGTTTACTGATGACTTTTTCAGGCTAAAATGATCACTACTAATTGACGATGGAGTGATCTTTGATTTCTGTGTGAGAGTACAAACAGTACGTACCCTGTAATAGTTGCACACACAAACTGCAACTGTGGAGTCTGTGGAACTGTGCTATTTCTGAAGGCCTGTTTAAGGTACCCTCTGATCGTTGCCTCAGAGGAATGTTGAATGTGTCTTGCTGGAAGATTTGCATTTAATACTTGCTCAGTAGAAGTCATGGTAACTAAGGAGGCAAGTTGTGATCTCTGCAACTTTGAAGTGGAATAGCACAGTCCTGGGAATACCACTGTGCTCAGACAGACCCAACCATACTCCCAGACTTCAGACTCCAACATATAAACTTTAACAAGTGTTATCAGAAACGTATCTTCTTTCTCATATACAAGACAAATAGTTTGCTGTGCTCTTCATTCTGTAGAACAGAGATCATTCAGAGGTATGTTTCTAGTCTGACGGGACTCATTTTGCTTGTTGCATTGGAAGGATTGGGACCAACTTAATTAAATGTCTGATTTAGTAAGTCGGGCTGTCTGTTTAGGGAACAGCTTGTGTAATCTGGGATGTGGTTCCTGTAGCAGCACAGCAGCCAGGACACTTTTATTTCTATTCAGATTGCCGTGATTAAGAACAAATTATTATAAATTAGAAGTCTTGCTTATTAGGCCTAAGTCTTTACACGATTAGACAACTACACAATTAATTAGAAGGGATTTTTTTTTAACTGGAAGGTTAATAGCAAGATATGAGCTTATTGGCAGCTCTTTATGTAGGTGATGATACTCCCAGAATGGCAGTTGGGTAGCAAAAGGAAAGGCTGGATGGCATTCCAGGTGCACTGTCATGTAGAGCAGGGAGAATACGAGCTAACTAATTTCTTCTCTCCTTTGTCTTTTGTCCTCCATCTCTCTTTTGCTTTAACATAGAGCACACACACAAGGCATCACACGCAGTGTTGGAATTTGGGGTCTGTAGAGTTTTCTCCATCTTTCTTGGATCTTTATAGTTTGTGAAGCTTTTAGTTCATTCTTGCCTTTCTTAGATTTGCTTGTGCTGGTCAGGTGATTCCTTCTCATATAAGGTCTTTTAGTATTTCATATCCAGTAAGTGCTATCAGAGCTGTTGCATGTCCAAGTTCCTTCCCATGATCTTTTCTCCACATAGAATCCCTTTATTACATTTTCAGTTCTAAGTGTGTTTTCTGTGCTGCAGCTCAGCTATCAGTAACTTGATGTCAGAGTCATAAAGTGCAATAGGAGAGCAATAGCAAAGCTGCCTTACAAGAAGTATAAAATATGACTGTTATCATCCTCTTTGTGGTGGGATTTATAGTAACAGACTAAAATGGTTTGTTCTGCAGCCATGGTGCATTCATACACAAGCTGGGTTTACTTTTTATTCTAATTCTTACCTCTGTTTTGGTACCCAGTCGCTCTGCATTTGGTTCTGCAATTGAATGTAAAGGTGCAATTCATTTGCATTAGCAGAATTTTTGATGCTAACATGCTGATGAACTGATTTACATGCATCTAGGAAATAAATTTTTCAGAACTAACTATTCATTTACATCTCATAATGACTTTGTTCAGCAGTTGTTTGTGGCAAATACAGCCTTAGTTTCTGTGCGTGGTAATGCTGAAGTTGTATGAGCCCGGAATGGTGAGTCATTAAAACAGTTACTTTAATCTAATGGTATGAGGAATAAAGAAAGCTGTATATGAAATTCTACACTTAATGAGCTTGCTTGAAGCTAGCTCTGGAAGGAAATGTGGCCACGTTTCCCATCTCTGATGTACTGCCTTTAGAACAAAAAAATTCTTCCTCTTTAGTTGGGCCAGTTCTATGAAGCTCTATATATAGATAAATACATGGGTTTTTTATGTATTGATTTTTGGTGTCCAGACTTACTTTAAAATTCAGCCCATAAACTTAGCAAATACCAGAAATTATTGATCCATTCAAGTCTAATGACTAAGCTGTACTTGTAGTGGCATGATTTGAAAAGACCACATCCAGCCATCGGTTTGTATTACAATGAGCACTGTATTTATCATGGTACAAACTTTGTGATTTGTTTTAACATAAAGATTAAAAGGAGAGTTTCAGGTTGGCTGGATATCTGAGGGAACTGGTAATGTATTGTACAGAATTAGACTCACAGGTCACTGGTTTGGAACTGCGTGAGTTTGTGGAAAAATTGCTAGTTGCTTGGTGGAATGGAGTCACTCGTCTGTTTGTATGATGTTTGCATGAGAGTGACTTCATTGTAATTGGCATTAAGCAGCTCTGGCTGACAGCCAAAGCAGCGGCTGTACGTGAGATGAGTTGTGGGGCTGCACTCTGAGTTCTGCCATAGCCACAAGGGCCTTCGCTCTGAGGGTTTGAGGCAGGTCAGCGCTGATATTGCTGGGAAGCGTATGGAATGGCTTGGTTTTTCTTGCCTGCTGTGTGCATGTGCACTGAGTTCCTATTTCAGGAATACTCGTTCGTAATCTCGCTTTTTAAAAAGTGCAAAATGTGTGTTAGAGAAAAAGGGAGCAAAGATGAGTGCATGTCAGTCTTCAAGACTGCATTTGAGTTTGCCATGGAGCAAACTCCGACATTTATTTAGAGCCTCCTCTAAATAAATATTTAGTAAGATAAGAGGCTGATTGCAAAAATAATTGTGGAGCAATCTTCTGTTTACATTATCTTTTAAATGGATGGTTTAAGTATTTTTTTTCTTTAAAATGTATTCAAAATATATTTTAACATTGCTTATGTGGATGCAGCTCAATTATTTTCTTATTTTTATTTCTTGCAAATGGCTTCCCTCAGTTCTCTTATCAGGCTTGGGTGGAAATTGCTACGTGTTTGGCTCCTATTCCTCTTCCATGTAGAAGAACTGTGATACCCCTCAAAGTCTCGTGCTCTCCCAGTGCTGGATGCTTAAAATCCAGACATTAAGTCATCTAGTTGTGGTCATTTGTATCTTTAGGATGGAGCCATCCTTGTCCTATAGCTGACCTAGTTATTCTTCAGTGCTTTCACAGCTTCTGCTGAGAGATGCTTCGAGTCAGGTTCTGAACAGGTGTGTGATGTGGGAAGGTGCTGGCCTGTCCACCATGGAACAAAACCAACTGCATTTTGCCCCGCTCACTGAGTATTCCAGTTCTGATTTTTAGTGAGCTTTTCTGTGCTTATGGCTCAAAGTGGTGGGGTGCACTGAACTGTATACAGCCACTCATCTATAGGAGCACTTCTGTAAAGAACAGGTCCTGTGAGCATTGCAGTGCCCCACACTCCATAGGATTTGGCACGTGCGCATCGTTGGCCCCTTGTGAGCAGATCCGGGCTGGCAGTGGTGTCAGAAGTGAGGGCAGTGTAAGTTAAACCTCCATCTGCGTGTGCTTCTCCAGCAGCACGGATCTGAGATGTAGATCCTCAGAGTGTGCACTGTCCCTGCTGTGACGATTCCAGCGATGCTTTACAGCACGTCACGGTGGCTCTGCACTGTAAGAATGGTTATCTCAGCCATGGCAATGGAAGTCATTCTTAGCATTAAATGTAACCGAAAGAAATAGCTGCCCTCTGATCATTTTTCTGAAGATTTATCTGAATTTTTTTCTGAGAGCTTGTTGGCTGCGTATCTGCAGACACTTTGTCATTGTATAGAAGTTAAGTTTATTCCTTTCTTTCTCATGGCTGTTAACAGAGAAAAGGGCTGCTGTACAGCTTCAGCATACTGTGGCTTGGTGAAAAGATGATTCTGAATATGGATGAATTGTCACATTTCTTATTCATGAATTCCCAACTGAAAATGTGAACAGACACAAACGAAATTCTTCTTCCATATTTTACACGAAAGTTCAGCAGTAGAACTGTCTATCATTGTAAATCATAGGAGAAGACTCCTTAGAGAGCTGTAAGTGCTGTTTCTGACTGCTGCAGGATTTTTCGTGAAAATCTCAGGGCTCAGAGCAGAATAGGTGTTATAACATATTGCCATTTCCACTGCATAAGAAGGGAGATTTGGAATTGACAAAACAGATCCTTTGCAATACAATAGCTTTATTGTGTAGCCTTTTCAGAGGAAAATGAAAAAGAATTTTAGATTAAAAATTCTGTGAAGTTCAGTGTCCTGAGAAGCAGGATGAGCACAGTACGTAGTGTGACAAAGCTCTGTAACTTGTCTAGAAAAGGAGTTTGTGTTGCATTTGTACATTTAGGTAATTGACCAATTATTAGACCGTATTTGACGTGCGTAGTCACGAGATGGATTGTTTAATGAGCTGGTGGGCTCTGTCTGCTTCATCCTTTCCTTTGATGGCAAACTCTTCACACCAGCAAAGGAGGCCCACAGGCTCATTCTTCTTGTTTCCTTGGTCTTTCCTTGCTCAAGGTGTGTGAGCACTGTACAATCTCTGGGATTACATGCTGGCTCATTTCATTTATTTCATTTTTTCCATTTCTTCTCATCGTTCTCATCTAGACACGTCATCAGGTGTGTTTGGAACTCTGCTTTGGGAGCAGTGTCTGTGTGAGCGTGTGATTTCAAACTGTAATTGGAAGTTTTCACATTAGGAAAGCGTTAGGGGTTGGATGGTTGTTGTGATCTTCTGTTTTATTGGTGGATCTGTGCTTCCCCAGTGCTGCTGTGTCTCTAAAGTTACTACAGCCATCTGCTTTGCTGTTGGCTGTTTCTACACAAACACAAGATCTCCCCAGTAGGTGCCAGAGCAACTCAGAGTGAGAGTGCAAAGACAGTATCTTAATTGAAAGGGGCTTCGTTTAGTCTTGCAGTTGCTGAATGCAAAAAGGCAGGCAAAACAAGGCAAACACCATTTATTGCAATTTGTTTCTAGTCACTACAGTTTGAATTTAAAGCATAAAGAGCAGCTGCTTATAGTGAGACAAATGAAAAATGACTGGAAAAATGAAAACATGGAGTCCCAGTACTGAGTAACTAATGAAAGCCTACTCAAACAGAGCGCAGAGTTCAGTGCAGATGTTTCAGGTGCTTATCTGAAACACAGACAAACTGCAACATTCAGAGTTCCCACAGAGCGATCCATGTACTGCAGAAGAGCAGGCTTTTCTGCTTTAGCCGTGCCTGCTTTTATTCTCAAATAGATATTTTCCAATAAGTGGTAACGATTGAAGCTGCTGCTGGCTAAAAGGCCCGTCCCGTGTGGCTGGGGTTGCCTGGCAACCGGAGTGTGGGGAGGGCAGGAGGACCATGGCTCTGGTACCTGGTGCTGCTGCCCTGCACTCTTCCTCGCCATATCCCCCTGCCTTGCAGCCCTTGTGTTTGTGGCTCGAGGAGCGAGAAGTAGAATGTGAGTTGAGTTTATATGTCAGTGTGTGTACGTGTGCATTTATGTCTATTTCATTTAATCATTTGAGCAGCAGGGACATTCCACAAAGCTGGGGGCTTCATATGGACAGGATGCTTCAGCAGTTCTGGTGAGGGAGATCTTTTCCTGCTGTGTCCACTCTGAAGTAGCAATGCAGATCTGACCAGAAGCCCTATGTGTGAGGCCAAGCATTACTTGTGAAGCCTTTTATTCAACTTACCAGTGGTGCTAAGGAAACTGCTCATTTCCTTGACTTCTGGTTCTTGTGACCAGTCTCCTCTCAGGTATTTGCTTTTTGTGTTCTGTGCCCAAAGCCCCTGCAGTCCCTGCAGCGTACAGCAGGAGTGGCTCTGGGACTGGAGGTGTCAGGAAAACAACAAACTGAAGTCAGCAAGAGGTACACAGGAATCTCAGCTCTAAGAAAGAGCAGTCTGGGCTTTCTGGATTTTTGTCTTAGAATCTGAATGCTACATCTTCAGTTATAAAAGATACTTCTTTGATATTGACTGCTCATCTGGGATGATGGCAGTGACTCAGGATGAATCTGCTCCGCTTACCAGGTGTTGGGACATGCAAGGCCATTCTTCCCTAGTTACAGTCAGTACCTCCTGAGTATGCCCAGACCGCAGTACTCTCCTTCTTCTGTTGTCCCTTCCTGACTATGGAGTATTGTGGATCTTTAGAAAAAGTACTATTCCAGAAGACTGAGGAAGTGCTTCTTGTACAGTTGCTTTTACCACTAGTAAATAATAAATAGCATGTCATGTAAAATAAAGCAAAGTTTCAGCACTCTGGTATAGAAGAAAGCTTTTCAAACTGAAGCTGCCTTCTTTTGGAATCTGCAGAAATATCCTTGAGAAGGAGGAGAAGACAGAGCATTTCTGTTGGACGATGCCAAGCTCTCTAAACGCTTGTTGCAGATAATTGCAGGACATTGTTGTAGCCACAGTCGTTCCAGAGACGGATGGATCAGGTGCCCGACTGTTGTGATCTGAAGCAAGCAGTGCTTTATTTCACTCTTTGAATTTCTCACTTGGGACAGCAGATGGTGATGAAAGTCAGCAAGGGAAAATTTGGAGAAGTCCCTTCTCCAAGGAAGGGCGCATAGCAAGGAGGATCTATTTTGGCAAATCCTTTACCCCCCTGTATTACTTTGACCCACATCTTGATCAAATTACACTTGTCTCCATAGCAGCAGTAATTGTGTTTGCTATGGAAAGAGGGAAGTGGGAGCCCTAATGAGAAGCAGGTCCCAAACATGTTTTCTTTTCTGCTCGTAATCACACAGTGACCCAGCTGAAGCCAGTAACAGTCACAATTAGCAGCTAGAAAGCAACCATCTTCCTTGGTAAGAGTGAAAATTTAGAATGTATTCCCTGCTCTGAGAGCTGTAGAAATATATTATCTAAATGTTATGTTGTGCCTGTGAAGCAATTATGTGGTAACCTGCTGGAAGAGCGTGTATCTCTTTTGATAAAAACATTCACCAGCCAAAAAATCTCTTCTTGTGACTGCAACCTTCATCCCAGCCTGCGCTTCTGAAGATCACGGTGCCCTACCACGTGAGTTACTTTTTCTCTGTTTTGTTGCTATTTGTCCTTTCTACAAAATGGTTATTCTGTTAACATTAGGCTCACTCTTTTGAGGGCAAAATTCTTCCTAGTTCTTCGTGTGGAAACCTGTAAATTATTTTTGTTTTCTGTATGTATCATCTTTGTTGAAGTTTTAGACACTGCATGTACTGAGCTTGCCTGGGATGATGCTCATTTTCTCCGTGGCAGGTTATATAATGCTTTGTGTCAGATTTGTGACCAACCAGTGATGACAACACAGTGATGTTGCAGCTGAACCATGGCTGTGCAGCATCAAGGCCCTCTCTGTTTCTCTACTCTGCAATAATGCTTGTTTCCTTGCAACATCTCTCTCTGTTATGTATAGCTGTACATACATAAATACTTAAATTCGCAGTTGAGATGCTAGAGAGCCTCCTGCTATGTTGTGAAAGGACAGATGATGAAATGGCAGTATGCTGTTCTTTTTCTTTGCAGTACAGGGCATGGAGTGGAGCTCTTGTTATGAATCCCAAAGGGTGGCTTAGGTTGTGTCTCACTGTTCCTTTCACAGGAGATGGAATGAATGGAGTTGTATCACAGGACTTGGTCCAGTAATTAAGAGAACAGCTTGATCTTAGGCAAAAGCCCCAAATAAGGTAGATGTGCCTTTTGTTCCCTGTGACCAGCATGCAAGACATCTGTGCAGTGGTCCATTCCTTGCAGGTTCTAGTTCAGGTATCAACACTTGGGAATGATTCTGTATCACGAGATTATCTTTAAAGTTGCGTTAACCTGCTTGATCACTTAATGGAGCAGTGAATAGCTTGTAATTAGGGACAGGCAGCTGCTGCCCTCAGCTGGTGTGGCCAGTTCCAGTTCCCTCCATTGCCCCTCCAGCCTTGAGAATCGCCTTGCCAGTTACACATGCTGTAGGCTTTCTTCTTATCTTCAGTTCATTTCAGTTCTGCGTTGCTTTAAACGACATCATGCTACTGCTCTCTAATTAGTGTTAAGCAACTAATTTTTCTCAGCTTCCTTTCTGTCAGCAGTGGAATTTTCCAGATAAGCATATCCTTATATTTCAAAGCCCTGTCCTTGGTTGTTTTTTTTTGTTTTTTTGGGTTTTTTTTTTTCCAGCCTGGATTACAGCCCTATGAAAAGAGCTTTTTCTGCTTGGCTAAACAAAGTATTTTCCAAAATGATTTTCAGTCTTTTGAAGAGTGTCAGCTGCTGAGACACAAACCCTAGTAACCTAATAATGAAGATGATCCATGCTACTGCTGCGTGGCGTACAACAATCAATCTTTATTATCAGGAGAACAGAGCCAAATGCAATAGGCCAGTAGCAAAATGCAACGGGAGCAAATGTAGATGGAGCAGAATATGAAAGGCTCACATGTGGGAACTTTGTAGGAGCTGGGATTGCTTTCCTAACCTATTGTGTTCTTGGCCTGTGCTGTGCACCCTCTGCTACGTGAGCTGTGATAACACTGGTTGGCCTTGGCCTCTTTAGTTCGACTTCTTACATATTGCTTTCTTATATAAAGAAAGCAATGGCAGACTGAGCCCAAAGCACCTCTAGTGTGGGGATGGGAAATGTCGGATGTTGTTCCTCAAACCCCTTATGTACCTGCTGAATGCTGTCTGATTTAGTTGCTTGCTGAAATATAGACTGACACAGTACACTGAAATCTCATGTGCTTTTTAGCATACCATGCAGGCTGCTCACCAAGCTGTTTGTAGTGGGACACTTTCCTACTTGCAGTATCAATGTTAATTTGAAAAAGACACATTTTAATTTTTTTTTCTTTGAACTGACTGAGATCTAATAAGAGATGACTTAATTATACGCAGCTTTCTTCTCCTAAGGATGCTGAGTAGCTTAGAAGAGGAACAGGTATTGGCACAAAGTACTGGACTGTCAGATCTGTGGTTTCAGTTCTGAAAATACCAGGAAAGGGGAGAAAAGCCAGCACTGGTGTGTCTGAGTGTTCTGCTGGATGGCTTTGTGCTAACCAGCTGGAATGCTGTTACACATAAATATCCGAAGGGGTCAAATACAGTTATTCGTTACTGTTGTGTATTTGGAAAACTCTGCGGCTGGTCCACAGGTATGGATCATTTGCCAGAAGGAATTCACTGCACTGTTTCTGACAGTGTCAGCTCTGTGAATGAGGTGTAGTCCTACGTAGGAAATAGGGCCTGCACCCATGGAGCCATGTGCCACCATCTTGAGCCAGGGATGCTGGTGGGGAGGGGGGAAGGGAGGGGAATGAAACGTTATTAATTCTGGGTATTTTCTATAGCTTTGGGAATAGTGCCAACGTTATTTATTTTATAACGGAGGGGAAAAGAAGTTTCACTATAAGGGGAATGCCAATTGCTGGAGTATGAGTTAAGATTGGGAGTCCACCTGCTCCTTCCCTCCGGGGGCAGATGTGCAGGCACTGCTCCCGCTTTCTTTCCTGGTAATTATCTTTACTCAGAAGAAGTCTCACCAGCCTCCTGTCGGTGCTGTCAAAACAGCACTTTTTGCAATCTGTCCTTAATTAAATTAAGCTTCTTTTGACAGCATCACGGCAGATGACATTGTTCCCTCCACTCAAATACTGCCCGTGCCGTTTACGGCGCTCCCCGGAGCTGCCGATGCTAGATTTGTAACGTAGGGGCCGGGACGAGCGGCGGGCCGCACCGCGTGGGCCGAGCCGGGCCGCCCCGGCAGCTCGCCGCGCCTCGAGGCTCGGGCACCGCCCGCTGCGCTCCCGCGGGGCCGCGGCTCGGGGCGGGGCCGGGGCCGGGGGCGGGGCGCGCGGGGCCGCCTCCGTGTGCGCGGCGGAGCGGTGGGCGGCGCCGGGCCGGGCCGGGCTCTCGCCCCACACGCGGCGCAGCGCTGGGCGGCCGCGCGACGCGCCCGGGCTCCGCGGGGCCGCGGGCGTGAGCGGTGCCGGCGGGGCTGGGCCCGCTCCTATGGCCCGCGCGGCGCGGGCGGCTGCTCTCCCGCGGGCCCGGCGGCGGGGCCGGGCAGCATGAGCGGGCGTTGCGGCCCCGCCGCGCTCGTCGCCGGCACCCGAGCGCGACCTTGATGCTCCCTGTCCCTGCTCTACAAATATGATGAAATGGCAGCCCCGGAAGAAGGTGAGTGGCGAGGAGGCTCCGGGGGCAGAGCCCCGCGGCGGCCCCGGCCCTTTCCTTTTCCCGTCCCCTCCACTCTTCTCCCCGCGGCGCTGCCCCGTCCGCCCGCACCGCTTCTGTCCCGCTGGCCCCGCCCCGGGCTGCCCCCGCTCCCCGCACCGCCCCGTGCCAGCGGAGCTGGGCTGCGGGCCGTAAATCTCCTTTTCGGGCCGTTTCCTAATATGGCTGCTTTTTTGGAGCGGAGTTCGCAGGGCTCGGTCAGCGGCCGTGTCACGCCGTACGGAGGGTCTCCCTGTCGGCGCGCTGCGTTTGCAACGCGCGGCGGCCGCGCGGCGGCTCCCGGACTCGGCGCGGAGCGGCTTTCAGGCGCACTTGGCACCGCTTTTTATTGACATTCTTCTAAGGGAAAACCTAGCGAAGTGAATGTGCGGTGCCGCCCCTCCTCAGCTCTGACCCTTGCTCCTGGCAGCTGTGTGCTATTAAACGTTTTCTATGTTGGTTGTTTGTTGTTTTGTTTTTTTTTCTCTCTTGGAAAAACCTGCTTGAACCAGCAGGATTCCTTCTTTCTTTGTAGCACGATGTGTGATACTGTGTTTTACATCAGGGAAGAAATAGAAATCATATGTGAAATGCATGAGAGCGTCTCTCGTGTTAGTGCTGGGCACTGGAAGGAGCGGTGCTGTGGTGCATCCCGAGCAGAGCCGCTCCGCACCGCCGTGCCTCACCTCCATCCCGCCTCCCTGACGCTGTTCTTCATTTCTAGCAGACAATTCCTTGTAGCGAGAGAGAGGAGTTCTTGTTGCGAGTCATTGTGTCTTCAGCAGAATAAATAGATTAAGGTTGAGCTCCGGTGGGGCTCCAGTGCTATTTCTGAGCCTCTCTGTCTCTTCCTTCAAATTACTTTTGAGATGTCCACAAGCTATAGATTTTTACACGTCTGTTTTTTACTGTTTTCAACTGAATATGCACTCACTCTGTGGTTATGGCTATGGAAACCCCCCCAGGCCATAGTTACAGCAGTATCGGCTGAACTGCTGCAGTATTTGTCTTGGCTGCTGGCTGGGCTCCTTGACTCTGGAAGATTCCGTTTCGGGTGTCAGGATTCACTCTGCAGTGTTGGCTCTCTGAGTGCTGAAGTCACTGTGTCAGATGGGACTTTTTTCCTCCGAGTTGTTGGTGTCCACCAAAATCCACGAATTGGATTTTGGGCAGCCCTGTTTGATCGTGTGGAGTTTTCAGACGATAGTTAAAATCCATCTCAGCTATGGAGCATCTTATTAGTCTGAGCGTAAAATAATTCCTTCTCTTGCTGCGATGTGACGGAAACTTTGTTCGTGTTGGAATAGGTTCTGTTTTCAGCCGCAGTATTGTACCAATAAAATCTCAGCAGAGATGGAGTTCTTGCCACTGCTGCCAGCAGGCTCACGTGAGCGCAGCCGGGGTTTCTGCTGGCCCGGCCTTTGTAGTGCTGCAGTCATGTGCTGTACAGAGCAGTTTCAGGAAAATGACTCATGCAAACCACTCAGCAACAGCACTGCTGTTCCATTTGTTAATAGGAAGATCGATACATTTCTCGCAAAACGAGAAAACAGATTTGGTAGCTGGTGTTCCTGCAGCCCTTGGTCGTGTACGGCTGCTGGTCCCTTCTGCCAAGTGACTTCAGGAGGCTGTTTGTCTACCGCTGCCCTGTTGGAATATCCAAACAGGAGAGCTGTCAGTCTATGAGCTGTACTGCACAGCTGTGTGTGCTGCTGTACTGAATCGGGAGTTTTGTTTGATTTATTAGATTTGCACTCGTATTCTTTTGCTTTCCCCTGATAATCTTTTCATGAAATGTTGAAGGTGTTTTGTTCATTGAAGAGTTTTTGTTTTTACGGTTATTAAAACGTGCTTCCTTGGGGTTGTGTGCAGTTGGCTCATCCTGTGTATAAAGCTGAACTCCTTTGTTTGGTGGTCATCAATAGACAGCTGTCACCTCGTGGTGCACAGGGCATGCTGGTGCCTTCAGCTGACAGGTGAGGGTGCTGTGTGCCGCCCTGCGGTGCTGAGCCCTCTGCTCCCTGTGCAGGGCAGTGCTCAGCACTCACTGCAGGATGCTGCCCCGAGGGCTGGCCTCCGCCCACCCCATCCACTGGGCTTTGCAGAGATCGTTTGCTGTTCAGTTATGACTGAATGGGACAAAGCTGAAATCACCGACTGACCGCATCAGGTGTGAGCTGTGTGAACAAGCCAATACATCGCGAATAGCAGCATAGCAATCAACAGCCTGCCCCTTTGTTACTGATCTGCAGAGTAATACAGATCTGTGTTATTTGCTTCAACCTTGGATCTGTAGTGTTGTATAATACGAGTGCTACACTGGGATTCTAAATACATGCTCACGAATGCACCAGCGCGTTGTGTCCTGGTCTCCGTTCCTTTTAAACAGCGTGTCGATAGGATCCAAAAGCTCAGACTTCCTTTTTGAGCTCTCCGTGCACAGCACGAGTGGCTCTGTGTGTCCGCTGTCTGACTTAGCCTGGCCATCACATCCACCTCTGCCTGATGGGGAGGAGCTCTTCACTCCCTGCGTGGCTCACAGTTTTCTATGAGACAATCTCTGTTTATTTCTCTAGAAACAACAGAATTTCTTTTGCAGCCTTACTCTTGTTGGTATTTGCGCTTGTGTGGTGTGTCATGCAGAAGCACTGTTGGGAAAACACACTGAATGCAATCTGTATTGTATCGCTTGTAAAATGTCACAGGTTGTGGAATTCTTTTCCATGAGGAGCTGAATGAGCCGATTCCTCATCGGCTGTTGTGCAGCGATAACCTTTTCCCACTGTGCTGCGTGGTGGAATGAGACTTTTCTGTAAAACAGAGAAAAAGAACTGAGAAATGCTTGCAAGACACAATAATTTCTGCAAAAGAGCGTGAGCCGAGCTGACCCCAAAGCTCCTTTCTGTGCAGATGAGTGAATCACAGGCAATATAGGCATCGGCTATGCGAGGATTTAGTGAGGGAGCAAGTGCTTTGGTCTTTGTGGATTTGCCTTTCCAGCTCAGGGATTCTGCTCATGCCAGGTGAAAATGACTGATGTTCTTCCTTTTTTCTTTCAGTTTTGAAGGAAGAAGCCTTAGGAAGGAGGCAGTAAAGTCTGCTCTCAGCCTTGTCTGAGCTGTAGGAGATGCCTGGTAGGAGCCTGTAGAGGAAAGTGAACAAGGCTCTTCTGTGTGGCACGTGGGCAGATGAGAAGCAGTGGATGACAGAAAACTGGAAATTCTGATTAGGTACAATGGAAGAACCTGGGAGAATGCTCACCCTGCATATTGCAGTGAGGAGTGGGCAGAAGAAGAAAGCTGGTCAGTGCTGGGACTTGCTCACAAAGTGTCTCTGTTGATGAGGTATTGCCAAGCCCTGTCGAGAAACCTGTGCAGTCCTGGTCAGCTTTGCCTCACTGCTTGCACTTTATGATGGAATGTGACGCTCGGTTTGTAACTGTAGGGCATTTCAGGTTGGATATTAGGAAAAATCTCTGAAAGAGTGTTTGGGTGCTGCACAGGCTGCCCGGGGTGGTGCTGGGGTCTAGGAATACTGTAACAGCTGTTGCCATTCTTGTCTATGTTGTCCTAAAAGAATGCATGTCAGAATGCCGTCTTCAAACCTTTGAATTAACCAGCAGAAAATAATGCTGTTGGATAACACTCCCTTATAACTTCATTTTCCTTTGATTTAGCTTGTGAGTGTGGTTTATTCTTCTCTGTGTACCTTTCTAAAGGTCTGTGTCTTTTAGGTTTTCATAATGTAATTTTAGGTCACTGAAGATGGACAATTTGTTGTTCTTATCAGAGATCAACCTGTATTCTGACAGAGCAGAACTGAGGGTTAATCGGTGCGATGACAACAAGCAATTCACCATGAAACAATTCCTCCTGTATTTCCTAAATAGAGCATTAGATAGGAACACCCTTTTATAAGGGCTGTACTGAAGAGTTTCAGAGTACAAGATCATTACTTGTAATTATGGAAATTTCTGTAAGGGAAATTGTCTTAATTTGTTCCTGTTAAGGAGTGGAATTGCTCTAGATGCAGCATTTGAATCCTTTTAGGAGATTAATGCAGTCTCCCTACATTACCCGCAATAGTCCCGGTATCCTGCTGATACATCTAACATCACCCTTTTAATCTTGCTCATCCACTTGAATTTCTGGTAAAAGAGTTTGTTTTAGAGGAAGAAGTCATTGAGATGCAGAAACTGGGCCTATCTGTAGCTGTACTCTGACTTCTAAGGAGCAGCACGCTTCTGGCCACAGGCACAGCACAAAGTGACCGCAGCTCTGCAGAGTGAGCTGCTCCCTCAGGTAGAGCTCTGGAGTACAGCGTAACACTGATGTATCCTTAAGAAGAGGAGAAGAGTGTGAAGCAGGATCCTGAGGCTGCTGGGCATCAGCAGGTAGGGCTGAGACTGTGCCATAGGAATCCAGGCTTGGCTTTGGTCTGTTTGGGGTTCTGTGCCAGGGTTATAGCTGCCCTGGAGCTGCTGCCAAGGAACCAGGGAAGGCTCTGTACCTGGGGATGCAGAGTTGTATCCAAACCAGCTGCTTGCATTACTGGGAGACACAGAGCTAGGGATAGTAATGCAGAAACCACTTGTGTTTGGTGTAGTAGTGACCAGTATAGATTTGGGCTGCCTCCATGCAGGCAGAGGAGGGTCTTTGCTTCTCTTCTGTAAAAGGAGCTCTAGTGCAGAGATGCTCAGTGCAGCTGTTGTGCAGTTGTCCTGGATCCTGCTCGGACAGAGAGCTGTATTGGCCTCTCCTTGGGCATACACTTGCTTGGTAGAGGGCAGGCCCTTTAGCCTGGGTTCTCTGATGTATAAGTGGGTGAGCAGTTCTTGGAGTTAATCTAGCTGTGCTGGGGCTTCTCATCTCTGGCACTTCTCTGACAGCTCTGCTGATACGAGACCTGAATAAAATCAAGCAGTACTGGGAGCTGGCTGTGGGAATCTGCCTCCTCAAATTAATTCTGATGCTATGTATTTGTAGAAGAGCATGCCAAAGCACATTGTGTACTAAACTGCCATCAGAGCAATAAAATAGCAGTCTGATCTCATGGTGAAGTAAGCAATTTTTCTTTCATTTTTTCTTTTTTACCTTGTCATTATTTTCAGTTACTCTCAGCTTCTACCCTGCCAGGAGATGAATATCAGCTGAACATCAGCTTGTATACCTTGCAGCCCAGGACCAGAAGGCAAGGCAATTACAACGTTAATTCTTCCAAATATCTGTGTTTCTATGGTCAACTTTGTCTTGTGACTTCCTTCAGCAAACACTGGTAATGCAGAATAGCCATACACCTCCCATCGAGATGAGGGCAAGGAGCTGGCAGTTCTGCCTTCTCTGAAAACGGAATTGCACCTAGCCAGCCATGAACTAGCCTCCATAAAACATTCTACTATTTTTACTCTTAAGTGGCAGGAAGAAGGGACTTAGGAGGCTGATACATAAAATATCCAGCTGTGTTATTCATGTTAATTAGGACTTTGCAGACTGTTAGGAGTTGGCACCATCCCATTTTCCATTTAAATGTTAATCTGTTATGGTTGGAGAGCTCTTTCTTGAATTTTTGTGTTGTGAATCGTAGAACTTCCTCAGATGGAGACCCATACCTGGCATGTAGTGAAACCCCGCTGCCAGTCTGCCAAAATGTGAAGCACGTACCATAGCATCCCCACTCCCAGACCTGCTGCATTCTTGGCATGTCCCTGGTACCTTTCTGGCACTGGGAGTTCTGGTTTCATAATTACACCTGTGAAGTACTGAGACCGTAAAGCTGTGAGTTCTGGCATAGCAGGGAATTTCTTAGCCACAAATACTACTATTGTTAAATGATGTTACAGGACTTTGAAAAGTAACAGACATTGGAAATACAGCTTCCATTGTTGCGATCTTATCATCCCAGTGAGCTTTGGTTGGTCAGAGTCCCGAGCACAGCCAGCCAGGCCTTCTCACAGCAGTCAGCTCTGTGTTGAGAAAAGCAGTTTTCCTTTAAAATTCAGCATTTGCTCTCACTACTTTGCAAAATAAATGCCCGCTGTTGGAGCCAGCAGTTGTTGAATTTGACTAGACACTTGTATGCCCTCTCATTGGCTTCTGGACCTGCATGGTGGTTGCTGTTGTAGCTGGCATTTGTGAAAATAAATAAAAAAAAAAGATTTGTCATTAGGCTCAATGCTTCAATGCCAATTCTGTTGAATTTGGTCTATTTATTCAAAAGAATCTTTGAAGAATTGTGTTACAGGAAATTCCTCACTATCTCCAATTTCCTTTGGACGTCAGTAACAAATTATATTATCAGAGAGGTTTTTATTCTCGTAGGGAGGCTTTAAGATAGTGCCCAAGGAGATGGGAGAAGAAAAAAAAATGTGGCTGGAATTTTGTTTGTTTATAGATATTTATAGATGCTGATGAGATCCCCTGAGCCTTCTCTCATCCAAACCGAGGAGTTCCAGCTCTTTCAGCCTTTCCTCATAGGAGAGAGGCTTCACAGAATCACCCGGGTTGGAAGGGACCTCAAGGATCATGTAGTTCCAACCCCCCTGCCTCGCAGGGCCACCAAACATACACATTTAGATCAGGTTGCCCAGGACCCCGTCCAACCTCCGTCATCTCTGTGGCCCTTTGCAGGATTCTGCAGTGTATCTCTTGTGCTGGGGAGCCCAGACCTGCCCCAGCGCTGCAGTGCTGAGCAGAGGAACACTCAGCTCTGCCCACTTGCTGGCAGCACTGCCAGGATCACAGGAGTGTGGATGTGAACGCAAACAATGGCATTGCCTCTAGGCAGTGCCTGCAGGGATATCGCTTCTGCTTTTGTCATCAATAAAGCCATGACAGCCTCAGCACTACCCGGTGATGGCACGCAACAGTGTTGCGCTGAGTACTCCATACCTGGGAGAAATGTACCTGGTTATGAACCCTGTGTGGAAGGGAACTCAAGGCTGTGGTACCCAGCAATACATTCATGTTCATCACAGAGAGCGCACGCAGTGTCCTGAGATAAATGGAAAGGCAGAAGGTGCTTCTCAAAAGATGAGGGGAGGCATCACTGGGGCCAGCAGTTCATGCAGACCCCTGATGCTGGGATCTCTGCCCTCGTGTCTGCAGAGCTGTTGCTTTCAGAAGGTTTGGGGCTGAGCTTTGATGTAGAAGGAGCTGAGAAATGGTTTGGAAGCAACGTTTAACTTCTGCCTGGGATGTCTGAGATCCGATTGTCGCAGGAAGGAAGCAAATGTCTTTTCAGGAAGTGAAGCAGCTCCTGCAGCCAAGCATTCCCATCCAGCTCCTGTTTCCTTTGGTATGCCAGCAGTTATTAGCAGCACAATAAAGAATAGATTTTGCAGGTTGTATGAAAGGCAGATTGAGCTGTAGGGTATTTTGCACTTATTAAGAAATGTGCTTGAATGTGAGCCAAACGCTGTCATTTCCCTTTTCATCTATTAAAAAGATACATTAACACTGTCAATCAGCAAACTTCAGAGGTTAGGCAAATACAGTCAGCATCTGCCAGTAAAATCAAAGATTTAACACATCTTGGTATCAAAGTCACATTAGAGGGAGAAAATCGCTGTACAGGCACAAGCGCCAGCTGTGCTTCAGCTTTGACTGTGAAGGAGTACCTGATATTTTGAAACGTGGAGCATTTCCATTGTTAGAAACCAAGTGTGACCCCTCGTGCAGTGGTTGGGAAGGAAGCCTGGTGCTCGCTTGTTGTGCATTCTTTCTGTTGTAATGAATGTTATTAGGGCCAGCTATTAGAATGTTCAAAATCTTTCAGCATTAGGTCACTGTGTCGCACATCGCACTGCAGCTGGTTGCGCGATGATGTGGGTTGTTGGTTGTTTCTTTTAAATACAGATGTCTTTTTTATATATTTTCCTTAATTCCGTGTTGTGTGTAGCTGGCAGGAATTAAAAGCGTTCTGTGGGGTCTGTGTGTTGCTTTCCTCACTAACTGGCAGTGTTCTCTGAGTGCAGCAGCCCAACCTAAAACTCGTTTGAGCTTCTGGAGAAACTCCCATCGTCTTCAGTAGCCGATGCCCTACTGATGTTATACCAGCACTGCTGGAGAATGTTAAATAAGGTTCTGTTTCTGACAGTAGCTTAAGCATAAGGTCTTGTCCTGTTTTACCTTCGCAGTCTTTTAGGAAGAGCATTGAGATTTTTTTGGGGGGTTTTATGTGTTTTTTTTTAATTAAGCTCTAAGAGAAATCCAATAGAAAGTGAGGGTTTTCTTTTTCAACTTTGCTCTTTAAAAAGTAGAAGTCTCAGGAGTTTTATGGTAATTAAAACTCTACAGTTTAGTGGCTTAAAAGAGATCACTTGCTTTTTGTTACAGAACAGTAACTGAGCTTGGGGAAGATAACATTCTGACAATGGAGTTCGGAGGATGAAGGCTCTGGGACAAGAAGGGGGAGAATGGTGATGTCAGTTCATTTCAAGGATGGTTACTGTCTGATCCACTGTGCTCTTAGTTCTCTGATCTGATGCTGAGGAAATAGACAGTATTTCATAATTTTTTAAAAGCAGCAAGTTACTCTTCTTTCTCTACCAATTAGCTTGTTACTGCATCAAGAATACAAAGCTCTTGCACCGTTGTTTCTTATGTGAAAGTGTTTTGTGAAGCCAGTGATCTCCATGCTGATACAATGATGCCCGTTTCCTACCCACTAATTAAGAGCTAGAGTAATTGTGGTTCTATCAGCGGTGCTGAATGTTCACTGTGACTTTGGGGGTGGGTGGTGAGGAGCTGTTCTGTTCTGAGTGCGTTCCTGCTCTGAAGCTGGATTGTTTCATTTATCCTGTTTGGAGGATAGGCATCATCTTCTGCAATAAAATTGTAAACATTTTACAGCACTCTGAGTTACAAGCACTTTAGCTGTTTTCAATGTAAATGGCGTAGGATTATGTACTTGATTTGTTATAATTCCTAATTCCACCTACCTCAGCACTTTCTTGGCGGTTAATTGCGTCATGGCTTAGAGGAGCGTTCCACAAATTGCTGCAGGCAGCTTTGCTGAGCTCCAACACGCTTCCTTTGGTTACATAGCAATTCTGGGATCCTTTGTGAGGAGGCACTTAGTGGCCCACTGACTTGTTCCTTGAAGTCCCCTCTGCTGAAGGTTTGTTGTTCCGGAGCATGAGAGTGTGCAGTGGTTGGAGGGAGCAGACCTGTGCTTTGGTGAGTGCAGAAAGCTGTATTCCCAACCATCAGTGCAAACACCCTGACTGAAAGGCTGACAGACACTGCTGTGATGGGCACCCAGGGAGTGAATGTGAGTGGGCCAGATTGTCATCTGCTCCCCAGTGAAGTGGAAGAGCTCTCCCTGGGAAGTTAATGATGGCAGCTGCATCAAACTGACGTGGTAGAGGAGCCAGCTGGTGCTGAGGACGGCCGTGTGCTTCATTAGTCGGGTGACTAATAAGCAGTTTTTGTAAGCAGAGATCTAGTAAATGATGCTTAAGTAAAGAAGGAGGGCGTGGTAATCCTGCTTGAAAAGTCAATCTTCCTTACAGTTTCTATGTAGAACAGTCTGCTCACTAGAAGTTAGCTTTTCCCTGTTTCTTCTTCAAGGCATGGGAGCAGGCTTGGCAGAGAAGGAATGTTTTTTGGGCCCCCCTGTTACAGACCAAGAGTCTTGGCAGCAAAAGTACATACGGTCTGCTTCACCTGAGACAAGATCTCGATGCAGACATGGCTGTAACTTGGTGGTTGTAACTCTGCTTAAGTTTGAGACCCCCACTGCAGGCTGGACCCTTATTATCTTATTTTCTCTTTTTCCAGTGTCCAAACCATGAAAGCATTGGCAACTGCTGTATCTTCTACATGGCTCTGTTTGTACAAAGCTTGGCTGTCCTTCTCAAAAGTCGGTGCAGAATCAGTTGCAGATGCTACCTTGTCAGGACTGACAGCTCTTTAGCTTGCTTTCACGTTATTTCTTCCTATTCCAGTTCTGCTGTTAGGAAAACCATCTGTGATAAGTCTCAAAGTCAATACTTAAAGCCAATCCTTTTAACTTCACACCGCAAAATCCAGTGGGCAGCTACTTGTGAAAAATACAAGGCACGATGATGCTGTTGGTTTGTAGTAGCTTGATCGTGTTTTTATATTTTTACATTATAATCTCCTACTTCAGCATTTTTATAAGTGCCTGCATTACAGCGGAATGTCATAGCACAGGTTGTGCTTTGAGCTACGTTCTTTGCCCTGGTGACAGTGTCCCTCATCTCCCTAAATGAGCATTTTTGAAATGCCTCCTGGCATTACCAGCGTTTCTTTTTTCACATCAGTGTCTGTGAGCAGGTCATCGTTGGGCTCTTGCATTCCTGGTTGGTTCTGTATGTGGCTTTAAAAGCAGGAAATGATGAACACCAAATGTTAAGAATTACTGCAGCCCAGAGAGTTGCTGTGTGTAGAAGGTTGGCTGATGTGAGTAATGCTTCAGAGGAAAATTGGACTGAAAGATGCAGATGGACCGCGTGTCTCTGTCTGCTGGAGAAGGCACGTCTCCTGAGGCATCATTAAAATTCTTTCCAATTATTATCACAATATGCAGCAAATCGTTAAGTGTGATAGCTGAACGGCAGGCATATACACAGAGTGGGCTGATTGAATTTAGATTTGTGACTAAAACTTTATGAATTCACAGTTGTTACAGTACGTGCACAAAGTGCAATCTGCCACTCCAGGTGCTGATTTATTCTTTTGCCCAATTTGTGGGCTTTTTGCCTGAATTTTGTTGCCTCTTTGTAACTCAGATTTTCCTCCAAGGTCCTGCTCACCACAGCAGTTGTGGTTGTTCTGTTGCTGTGATGGTCTGTGGATGCCCCTCTTAGGGAGGAGCTGCATGGCTTCTGGTGGCAGGACAGCTGCAGTTCAGGTAGTCTTCATGCAGAGCCTTTGGCAGTGAGAATCAGTCTGTTGTTTGCTTAAAGCATCTAAGGACTTGAGGCATAAAAGATTGATTAACTGCCAGGTACGGCGTTTACTTCTTAAATAGGTGAATAGATTTTCTATTTTTAATCTAACTGCATTAATCATCTTAACACTGACTGATTAATGTTTTTGTTCCAATAAACAGCTAAAATTAGGCTTCATGCCATTATAGGTGTTGTGTTACCTATGTTAATCTGTAATCTCCGTGCAGCCTTCTGTTTCACTGTAGCATAAGTGGCCCTAGATCTTGCAGATACCTCCAGAGGCAGTGTTGGTAAGATGAGGGAATTGTTACTGCTTTGTGCACAGCCTGGGGCTTCTGGAGTTAATACTGGAAAACCTGAACATCACCCCAAGACAATCTGTGCTAGTATGTGTGTACTAATTCATCCCTTTGGAAGCAAGGTATGCCTAGTGCCATTTGTTCAACATGTCAAATTGGTAATTTTCTTAATGTCAAGCTCTATCCCCATTGTCATCTGGATTTTTGATCTGACTGTCATCAAAGGTATACAGGGGGGTGTCCCAGCTCCCTGTGTCTGCTCCTTGACTCACCATGTTCAGCTGAAATCCATTCGAAAGATGCAGGTTCTGCTGGAACCCAAGCATTCAGCTGCCCAGGACTGATTTCCATTGAAAAATGATGTTCTCATTGAAGTGGCATTGAATCCTTTGAAGGGTGCAGCCCATGCTTCTTGGACAGTTTGGAGGCAGGCAGCACTGAAGCTGTTGACTTGTGCAGGTTATTTAGAGCCACCATCAAATCACTTGTCCCTGAGCCACCTGAACCTGCTAAGAAGTCCTTGCCCTGGGTTTTTTGACTACAGCCCTGCAGCTGGCTTTTCTGCTCTGGGCCCTCATCTGACCAGAGTGGTGTGAGGCACTGAGGCTCAGTGACGGGCTTTGTTATGGACCAAATTTGACAGAGGTTTTCATTTCTATTTATCTCCAGTATCTCATTTAGACACAAAGCATAGACAGCCAGACTGCTGCAGCTGGAACGCTTGTTGTTTAGTCTCCCAGCCCTGCCATCATCAGACCCATAATTTCTCAGGCAGCAGTTTCATTGCAGTCTTGGCTGCCATGGAGACGCATCACCAGCGGCCATTAAAGCAGTGCTGAGATGGCGGCTCCTGCTGCTGTGATTCCGATCGTTCTGCTTCTGTCAGCACTTCTCTGCTCCGAATCCTGCTTTGAAGAATTCAGCCTCGTAATGCAGTGTTTGTGCCCTCCTGGGCATGCAGCTTATGGTTGTACTGCTCTGCAGCCCAACAGAAGTTTGCTCCCTCTTCCTTCCATCCCTTTTAATCACTGAAATGCAGCAGTGGGAGATGTTTCCACCATCTGGCTTTTGCATCAGGCTTCTCCTGGCTCTCATGTGCAGCATGTCAGAGCAGGAGATCTGTGTCCTGCCTCAGGAGTGGTGGTGTGTGCAGGAGGTGGAGCTGTGAGGGGTGACTGGAGGGGTTGGGGTCATTTTGGGATGAGCTGGGGCTCAGCGTGATCCCTCTGCATACAATGGGAAGTTCTGTAAAACAGGGCCTGTGGGTTATGATGAAAGCACCTTCCTGTGGTATCAATAAGGAGAGAGAGTTCAGGTTTTGCTATAGTTCAAGTATTTACAGATCAAGCACTTAAAAAATTCCAATCAATGAGAGATTAATGTAGCATAGCTAGAAGAGCTTTTGAAGGAGGAATACGGAGCAAAGTTGGGATCCTTTGATAGCTTTGTGTTTTCACGTGTTTTGTACCAGCACAGGATTTGGTGTTCCTGTGTGATCTGGGAACTTGTTTAGCTGCCAGACACCCGGCACGACTTGGCATGCTGAGAGCTGTCTGCCACAGGTACTGCTTGGACACAGCCGTGAGGAGATGCTGACTTCCTTGAAGACTGTGCTTTCGTGGTAACCAAATATATACTGCTAATGCTCCTGCAGGATATTCTGCTTCAGTGATGTTTTCTGTGCCAAAAGGGCCGGTACAGATGTTTGTGGAGCTGTATGTTCATCAGGTCAGTGAACCACATGCAGATTTTGTGCATCTCTGTGACCTGGATCGCTTCCCTGTGAGATGGGTGGCAGAAATACCTTGCTGTTCAACTCTTCATTTCATTAAAGTGTGCTTGCCTTTCCTGGAAACACACTGTGATGCCTCTCAGTTTGTCGGTCATTGTACATTTAAATTTAGCCCTGGGAAAGCATTCTTGTCTGTCCTAGGAGTCCGGCCGACCTTTTCCAATTGAGCAGCCTGGTACTGAAATGAGGAAAGCCTTGTGCCCTTCTTTCCTTCTTTGTAGCTCAATGACACTGTGTGGTGTCCCCAAACCACCAGCAGGTTCCTATCAGGTCTTTCGTTATCCTGAGATTCCCTGCATTAGAATTAACTTCTGCTGGTTAATGATCTTGAGTACTCCTCAGTACTGGCACTGGTACGACCACTTCTTTGAAGCCATCAGTGCTTATATGCTGCTTCTTCGTTCTGTTCTCAGCTTTTTGTGCCGAAGAGAAACAAAAGCAGCCATGACTTTATCTGGTTCTGTTCCTTAATGAATTTCATTCCTTTTCTCCATATCCCAAGTTTAGCTGTGCACTTTGTTTGGTATTATTCCTCCTTCTCATTTACAACCTGCATGATACAGGTGGTTGGTGATGGCAGCAAAGTTCAGGACTGGCCGTGGCAGCTGGAGAGCTGTGTGTTCCTGCTGTTCTGTAGCAGGTCAAGAGAAGAGGCAGAAGCTGGAGCATCGCTGTAGAGTGGTTGTAATAAAAACGTGTGAAAGTAGCATATGGAAAACAAATTTGTTCTTCATTTGTACAAGGAAGTTGTCTGCAGATCCTCTGTCACAGGGGCTATAGGGGAAGAAATAAAAAATAAATAAATACTGGTATATCTGGAGCAACTCTCCTGTGCAGAAAGGCTGAGGGAGCTGGGCTGCAGAGCCTGGAAAAGAGAAGACTGGGGAGAGCTCAAACTGCTGCCTTCCAGTACTTGCAGGGTGCTTACAAGCAGGAGGGGAGCAATTTTTAACACAGTCTAATAGTGACAGGACATGGGGGGCTTTAAGCTAAAAGAAGGAGATTTAGGTTGGAAAATCTTCACTCAGAGGGCAGTGAGGCCCTGGCAGTGCTGCCCAGAGCTGTGGTGCCCCATCCCTGGAGGTGCCCGAGGCCATGGATGGGCAGCCTGAGCTGGGGACAGCCAGCACACGGCAGGGCTGGGGGATCTGTAAGCTTGCCTTCAAACTCAGCTGTTCTGTGAATCTGTGATATTGGAAAACAAAAAAGAAATATTAAACCATGAAGGTGTGTTTTTGTTATACGTGCTTCCTGTGCACTATGTCCAGTTCCACAGACAGAAGATGATTATAGAAGGCAAATATTAGTCTCCTTTCTGCTTCAGCTGTCCCAACCTGCTATACGCTAACACACATTTTCTGTCAGCTATCCTATTTAAAGACGAAATAAAGAAAAGTTTGGTTTTAACTCAATTAGCACCAAGTCTGTGAATTTAGAAACTCTTCAGAGCTGTCCTTGAGTTACTGCTTCACTCGGGCATTGGTGGCCCCCTGAGGCTCTCCTGCTGACAGCACTCTTTGGTTTCCGCTATTGTGCAGAAATGAGCAGAAATATTAATAGCATCGTCTCCCTTCTGTGCTGCCAGGTGTGTTATCAGTGTGAGCAGGGCTCCTATCACTCACTGCTGAAATGCGGATGCTGCAAGTCGATCGTTTCCATTTCCATTGTGTTTTCTTTCTGCTTCTGCTATCTGGTGTTCATGAGACAATCCCGTCTTTGTGTCGGTGTCACGGTTTAATGCGTGGCTGCTGGTGACAGCAATGCGTGTGGAGCTTGTGAAGTCTCTGCAAATGAGTTTGCTCGCATCTGTGTGAACAACCGAAGCCAAAGGCTCTCCTTTCTGAGGATTAGAATCACATCATTACTGGAGGGAGTTCAGAGAAGAGTGAAAAAAGTGATTAGGGGCCTGGAGGGACTGATGTATGAGGAAAGATCAAAGCAGCTAAATTTGTATCATTTGGATAACTGACAGCGGACGAGGAACATGAAAGTCTGAGATTATTGAGTGTGTATTAACAGGGATGGGTTGAGGAGAGCTTATTTAGGCTTGGGATGCTGTGGGGGGAATGGGAATACATTAGCAAGGGAGAAACAGCCATTAGAGTTGGGGCAGTATTCAAACAATAAGGGTAATTAATTGTCTCTTGCTCTAAACACGGTGCCTTAAGCTCCTGCTTTTTGATTTGCTGACGAACAGAAACAAAATGCTCCAAATAGAGGCAGAAACGTAACCCTGAGATTGGCAGGAGAATCACTGTTGGGCTGGGTGTTCATTTGGCCTCGGGGGCCTCTGGGTTAGGTGGGACTCACCGAGCAGAGCAGCGGGGACACGATGAGAAGCAGGCCTTTCCTGGCCCTCCCGTCAGGATTAACATAATCAGGCTGATAGAGGTCATCTGTCTGTACCATTTGTTCTTCTGCAGTTATCTGGGATTTCAAAAAATAAGTACTGCACAGGGTCAGTAGCCGTGTCACTTTGATGCAGAGGTTTGGACTGCAGCCTAGATATAAAAGTGGGATCTAGGACTTTCTGAATAAGCAATTGCATGCTGTTTTCCAAGGCTCTGCTTTAAAAATACTCCCTTCTGCCAGGCATCCTGTTCTATTGCATCTCATGGCAGTTAGATTCTTATTTCTCCTGTAGTCTCATAAGATGGTGTAGAAATAATGTTCTGTTCACCCTTGTGCTAGTTCTCAATCCTGTTTTTTTTCTTTTCCCTCTATATTCCTGGGTACTTTCCAACTCCATCAGCTGAACGTCACTGACACACACCCAGCTGTGGCTGCAGAGAGCAGGTTGTGAACCCTTCTTTTGGCTCATGGTTGTGGTGAAGTACTGCAGAGCAGACCTTGGGGAAGCAAGTTGCCTTTCCTTGGAGGAGCCGTGCAGTTCAATGACTTGCTGTTTGGGCTGCTCTGTTCATGCAGACAACTAACAACTTGTATTTCTGTGCTAACGGAGCGTATTTCTAACGTAGCCAACAACACTGAAGAGACCTGAATGCTGAGCAGCCCTATGAGCTGAATTGAGTCCCTTCATTGAGGTGATTTCACTGGATCATGTAGACTCTGCTGTTACAGAAATGAGATTCGCTTCATTATAGTGTCAGGATAACCCCTGCTTCATGTTCTATCCCATGATCAGCAGGTTGTCTCCAGAGGCAGAGCTGAGTACCGCTGCAGTGGTGACTCATTTGGAAGGAATACCTCTTGGTAGTTAGAGGCAGCGTGAAGCCATGTCTGATGCAGGCAGCAGGTGGGCTGTTCAGTGCCTAATTGCCTCTGGGAGCCCAGAGCCAGCAAAGCCCTTCTGGTTAATCTGTGAGGCATGAAGTACAGGCCTTCCTATGAGAGCAAGAGGGATTTTCAGGGGAGAGTTGACTTTGAATGACTGAGTTATCTCCTAGGGAAGGCGGAGTCCCTGCTTAGTATTTCTTCAAAAGCCCTTCTAGGGGTGTTTGAAGGAAAGGTGATTGTTGTCCCTGGAGATCACAAGGTGCTGGGCTGAAGGTTGGTTCTGATGAAGTGCATGACAATGAAAAGAAATGCGTGTACGTCAGAGTTCTGTGAGGCTGGCAGGCTGACTGCTGGGTGCGTTTGAACAGCATTTGTGCAGAACTACCCATCGTTGTCTCGCAGTGTACAGCACTGCTGAGCCTTTTTGCTCTTTGGGAAAGTGGGAGGATGCCTTCATAAAGCCATGCTCAGTTCACAGGCAGGAGGAGCTCAGGAGCAATCAGGTAGATGGTGCAGCTCTGCTGATGGCCCGCTCACACCAGCTCTCTGAGTCATTGGAAGGTACAGTTTTTAGTGTCTTCTCACCCCCACTGTGTACGTGCATTTATGTGAAGGGAGCACGAAGCAGGCTGTGTAAGGAGTGCCTGAGAGTCGACATGTGCATGTGGAGTGTGTATTTAATAGAGAAAGTGCATTCCCTTGCTATTGTGTATTTCAGGATAGAGGCTTATTGATTCAGGTGCCTGAAACAGTGATGCTTTCAAGATGAATTTCCTTTGGGGAGCAGTAGTGTGAAAGGGCAAAGGGGAAATGATTAAAATTTAAACCTTGAGAAGCTGTTGAATTACATTGTCATTTTTTAAACGAGACTGTGTGACTGAAGGAAGAAACATTTTGGGCAACTCCAGTCTGTTTTTAACTACTACATCCCCATCTAGGGTAGATTGCTGATGAGAGGCTGTGGAGTTGAATGCTCTGTTTGGCACAGAAATGTCAGTTGGTTGGAGGTTGCTGTGTTTGTTGTGTATAGAGGAGATGCTCTCACTGAGGACACTGTGGCTGTCGGCTGCTTCTACCCTGGATTACTGTAGCAAATTTCCAGTTGCTTTTCAAACACACAATCACAAGTTGATATGTCAGCATGATTGTTTGATAGCTGCTTCTCTCAGCTTTCCATCCCCCAAAGAAAATTCCACTGTGTGAGAAGTCTTACTGACCCAAAAGAACAAGCTTTTGCTGACCCGAGCATGCAGTGTGAACACACCCTTGGACACAGCTGTTGGGTGAGGGAATGTGCAGAGATGGTCCTGACTTCTTACTGAACGTGAGAAACCATCACTGTTTCTGTCCATCTGCTTCTTGTTGTTTGTCTGTGCCACGTGCACACGGACACAGTAGCCTGGAATTTCCTGTGTGACGGAGGAGGAGACCAACAAATATTTGTATTTATACTGCTAAAAAGAGACATCCTGTTTTGTTACATGTTTGTCCTTGGCTCCACAGTCCTTGCTGGATGAGAGTGTTGTACCTAAATCAGAGTCTGAAAAGTAGAAGTAACTGTTAAGATCAGGAGCAGAGAACTGAAAACAGGGACTGTACAAAACCTGATGGCTGCTGAGTCCAACAGGCCTTGGCATAATAGGATGTGGCAGAATGTATTTGTAAAATGTTTTCTTTTTGTTGTTTTATTTCCTGTAATTGGCTGGAAAAAGGCAATGTGTTGATGGTAGGGAGAGAGATGATGTATACAAGGGATGACTGGATACTGACTGCCGGTACACCTTCACTTTTGTCATAGAATCATAGAGTGGCCTGGGTTGAAAAGGACCACAGTGCTCATCTAGTTCCAACCCCCTGCTGTGTGCAGGGTCACCAACCAGCAGCCCAGGCTGCCCAGAGCCACATCCAGCCTGGCCTTGAATGCCTGCAGGGATGGGGCATCCACAGCCTCCTTGGGCAACCTGTGCCAGTGCCTCACCACCCTCTGAGTGAGAAACTTCCTCTGTCTCTGTTTAAAACCATTCCCCCTTGTCCTATCACTATCATCTTGTTCTCATCTTGTCATCTTGTTGGTTTTTTTCTGTTTGTTTGTTTTTTTAGTATTTTAGTACTTTTTCAAAACAGAGAAATGAGGAGAACCTCACCATCCTTTCCCCCAAAATCCCCCCATTTTGGGGTGGCATGGTTTTTCAGCAGCATTAGAAATAGTTAGGTCCTCAGCAGGAGCTGTGGCAGTCAGGAGGAGCCGATATCCTTCACCCTTGGTTGATAGATAGGGGGCCAAAGGCACACAGCTTGGTGGGAAGATTCATGGCTCTTGAATGACAGCAGGGTAGTATGAATTCTCCTCGTTATTTTACTTGTTCGGAGTGTTTCAGTGCTTTCATGCATTTGCTCTGTTTCTTTGCCAAAATTGTTGACCTGTAGAACAGAGCTTTGAGAAGTTAATGTGAATCTGGGCTCAGAGATACCAGCTCATTCACAGCTCCATCAACTTTTCATAGTCTTGATTCCAACGGGAGCAAAAAGAGTACAAAATACATTTTAAAAACATGTTGATGCTTAGTCACCCTGTCTCTTGCATGTTTAACTTAGTTTTTTCCTTCGTCTGGTTCCTGAGTATGTAGCAGGAGCCAAAAAGTCGCTTTAAGTCGTATTATATGATTGTCTTTTTCGCCTGTGAGACTGTTAAATTGGAAGGAACATGGCTGAGATGTATAACCTGTGACTGTATTCACTGTGAAGTGCAACTTTGGAAGTAAATCTCTGCAAGGGGATTGAGTTACTGTGACTTCTCGTGTGGTACAAACAGCGTTCCTTTAAATTTACATCAAGCAGAGCTGCCATTGCTTACCAATCTAATGGAAGCTTTGGTAATTGCTTTTGTAGGTTCCATTTATAGATCAGACTTCTATGACTAAATTTAATTACTTACAGCTGAACCCAGTCGAAGTAGTAAGCTCAGAATAACCTCTGCCATGCTGCAGTGGAAGCAGCGCATTCTCAGAAAAAGGTATTTCCCAATTGTTCTGTATTTCAAATAAGAGTTCTCTCTTTTGCTTATTGATGGTACAGTTAACTGGAGAACGTAGCTCTGCAGAATCCTCCCAGCTAATGCTATGAACCACAATGACAGGCTGCTCTCCTGTGACTGACGATAAGGAATGTAGTATGGAGCTGGTTACCCCAGGGAATGTATGACATTATGTAAGTTCACAGTGCTCATAAAAGACATTTTCCTTTTTGGATACTTAGCAAGGTTCAGCTACGAGAAGCAAAGAGCCTGTCTCATAGACAAGTGACAGTGAAGTCTCAGGTGTGTTCAGTGAGGAAGAAAGAAGGGAGCATCTGGTCATCGTTGCTGATGTCATTTTTCACCTTTCTCTCTTTTTCAAATAAATAGAGATGTTTATTTAATAAAACCAACAGAAAACATTGATTATCATCAAAGCCAAGCATGCTCTATATTCAATATATTTTTTCTTCAAATAATCTGATGCTGCACAAAATTGGTGTAAGCACAGGTGGAAGGGGACATTCATCAGTGGGTGCTTGCCCTTCCTGCAGGAGTGCTGCAGCACACAGCTCTGCTCCTGAGACGCTGCCCTTTCTTCCCAGAGAGGTGCTCAGGGGAATAGCTCAGCTAGGAAGGATTCTTCTGTCATTTAAAGGATGAACTGGAAGGTAATTACTTATGTCACCACGTCAGTCGGTATTGATGTGGGCTGCGTCAGCTCTGTTAGATGTGGATCAGTCTTTGGTGGTTGAGAATTGATTTAAATCCTGCCAGCTTTGCTGTGTTTGGTGTGTACTGTGAATTTATGTTATCTATGGCAGATTCCCAGGGCAGTCTGAGTTGTGCTGTTTGATCCTGTTGCACATTTGACCACCCTGATCCTCCTCTCTCCCATCCTCAGAAGCACTCCGCTTTTTCCATCTCTTTTTTTCCTCTTCTTTCTCCTCTTTTTTTTCCTCTCTTTTTTTTTCTTTTTTCCCTTTTCTAGTGCTTGCAGAGTCCAGTGCTCATCGTTACATCTGATAAATCCCAAGATGTATCTGGGGCAACAAAATTAGTCTGAGTTGATTCATGTGTAGGATGAAAAGCAAAAGACCAGTGGCTAATTTATACAGCTCAAATCTTGCAATCTGCTCATCAGCTGTACATGTTTTCTCAGTATCCTATTCCTCTCCGTACTCCAAAAATTTAGGATTCTCGAAGGTAGCGATGAAGATTATTTAATAAAGCGTGAAGTCTGTATCCTGAATAAAGGATATGTTTGCAAAAAAGCCATTACTGAAAATACATGGCACTAAAATGCGACCAGTCGTGCATTTAGCTCACAGGACTGTGCTTAGGCTGTAGGTTTTGGTTTAATGCCACAGTGTTTCTAGGATTTTATGAATATTGCTAGAAATAGGAGCAGAGATCAAAGGTGTTGTTATGCAACAAGGATGTGGGTGAGTACTGTGTGATAGGAGAGGGGATTCTCTGTGGGTTTTTTTGTTTGTCAGGTGTAGACTGCGTTTTCTTGATACAGTATAGCATAGCATGGGAGAAAAACTCTATTACAAAGCCAAATATGTTCTTTATTTGTAGGACTGTGGGCACTGTGACATTTTCAGATTCTTGTCATAGTTTGGTAGCGCTCTGCTCCAGGTTTACATACATCAACATCATTAATTTGTGGGGTTTTCCTGCAAGCCAGCTCCCTTAATGATCAGATGAGGAAAGTGGGCTAGCTCCTGCAATTAGCCAGCTCTTCAGGGCTGCCGTGTGTAGTGCTCTGAGGGCAATGTGAAGTCAACCGATGCATCGTGTTTGATCTCGTGTGCTGCCACACTCCATTTAAAATTGTCTCAGTGCTTAAAAAGTAAGATCAAAATGGAGAAATGTGGAGGGTTTGTAGAGCCTTAAGTTGTTAAGCTTTAATATCTTTGAGAATAAATGAAGTAGCATGTTTGAAGGGATTAGAGAGGATTTTTGAGAGAAGGTAATTGATTTAGGGACACGTGCTCCTTTTTTAAGGCAGGATAATGCCTTCTGGCTGGACTGTGCTGCAAGAAAAGGTAAGTGTATTTTTTACAGAATCATAGAATCATTAAGGCTAGAAAAGACCTCTGAGACCATGCAGTCCAACTGTCCATCCACCTCCAATAGTGCCCAGTGGTCACATCCCAAAGTACTACAGCCACCCTTTCCTTAAACACCCCCAGGGACGGTGACTCCACCACTCCCTGGGCAGCCTGTGCCAGTGCCTGACTGCATTTCTGAGAAGATGTTCTTCCTAATATCCAACCTGAGATATTCTGGAGATGTTCGGTGTGGTTTGTCCCTTAGTACCTAAGCACTGTATTTATATGTGTACAAGGATGAAAGGTGCTAGCAGGGAGTTCACAGAGCAGCAAAGCTGACTACGTTCAGGCAACAGTCCAAAGCTGCAGTGATGCAATGTGATGGAGTCTGCACATATGTATTGATAGAAGCATAAATGAGAGGGGATGGGGGGAGAGTGTGACAGAGCTGGAGTGAAGAGATGAGTTATTAAGTGCAGAATTATTAAACTGGTGAAACGTGGGTGAAAACAGGCTTGGGATGGCTCCTCTGTGTGAGGAATTATACAGCTTATTAGAGCATGACCATTGCTGATTTGGGATTTACCTGTTGCAGCCCCCTAGCAGATTGGCACCTCCTGGTCAGTCCAAATACTCTTTGAGTAACAAAGCAGAGGAGTGCAAGGCAACTAAAATGAAGCAGTTGTGTAGCAGGGAAATAATTTAAAATGTACCACTTTCATGCTATCTCTTGACCCTTTCGGGGCAGTTCAATAAAATCTGGTAGTTTCTATAGCAACTACTAAATTACTTGGTGCTTCAGAGGTCTGGGATAAAGGAGGCAAATCAATGTAAGGAAACTCAGGGTCGGTGTTTCTCCCTTTTGTGTTACAAGAGTAGTGATCTGACAGAGCTACGTGTGACGCTCATCCTGAAGAATTTTTCCCACGTTCACCTTAGCCAAACAGATTTATATATTTAGTGTTTCCACAGGCTGGATTTCCCTCCTGTCCCTATCGTTGGCTTTGTCCTTCTTGGCAGGTGATGCTGACTGAGCAAAGTTGGGATGACTGCAGGCTGGGAGGCAGCAGTCCTCCAGCACAACTACGCCCATGTTGGAGAGGGAACTGCACCTGCTGGTGTTGCCAGAAGTGACTGTGGGTGGAGGTTTGGTGTAGGAATGATGGTCAGGAAAAGTCCTTTTGAGACTTGAGAGAAGTGGCAGAGCTGCAGCTCTGTGTGGTTCAGAGCATCCCTCCAAACATCCAGGCGCTCCATTTTAATGTATCCCTCAGTTTAGTTGCTTTGGCCTTCTTAAAGGATAACAGTAAATTCCACTGTTGGTTAAGAAACAAGTCATGACTGTTTCATAGATCCACTTATGCTGGTTGCATTCTTGACCAGGAACTGTTAGTCCAGCCACTGATTGTCTGGTCATTCAGAAGTGATTATTTCTTCTAATGCACACTGGACTTGATAAAGTTGATTTTTTGGTGGTGTTTTGTTGGGGGCCTTTTAAGAGCTGCCCGTTGCTGAGCTGAGATTCCTGGGTCCTTTCTGCAGTGCTGCTCGTTTGTTTTGTGCCTTCTTGCTGCGCTGTGTGCCAGGCCAAAAGTTGTGCATGCATTTTTAGAACTGAAATGAAAAATGAGTGAAGTGAGTTGGTGATGTGAATGGAGATGGTAGAGCTCTTGAGGAAGAGGATTAGAAACACTTGGTTGATTTTCTTTGAAAGGCGGATTCTCAGGGAATGTCCTCTCTACTGTGTCACGAGATTGCTTCTAGGACTCATCTCCTTGCTGAATAGTTCAAATCTGCCTGCAACAAGCAAGAGCAGAATCAGAATTCCTGAGGTGAGGCGAGTATGCATCATCTTACGATTGTGCTTATCCTGTTCCTAACCTCACTGCTAACTGAAATAAAACATACTTTGCTGAGGCTTGGCTGTTCTTGGGCAATTAATTCTGCAGAATCCTTGTCTCCCACTTTTCTGTCTTCTAGAGGGATGGAACCATTGTGTGTCTGAGCTGGGACTAACAAGCTGGACTTGACACCAGGATTCATTAATAATTGCACTTCTTCACTCAGAGTTCAAATGTCTTGTATTGGACTTGGGAACAGAAACAGAAATCCTCATACAAAGTTTGAGATTCAAGGAGAACCCAGTGGTCTGCTACAAACATTAAAATAAAAAATCAGGCAATTGTCTTCCCTGCCTGTGGCTTAGAAATACCGTTGTGTGGAGTGATAAACTATCCGCAGCATCAGCTCCATGGCCAACGTAAGAATTGCACAAAGGGACTGCATTAAACACGTGTGTTTCATTTGGTTTGTGTCAGAAATATTTGTTGCTAAAACCGGTCCAGGTGAGTGACTGTGGTTTTCGAAGGAACCGTGGTTACCTTCTGTCGTAATGCTGAAAGGGAAATAGAAAGCTTACTTTCACTGGAGCTTTTCTCCCTTGGATTTTCTGTATAACTAAGAACAAAATCACTTGTCTTTTTATTACAGCTGAACCTTGCCAGAGTAGCTAGTCTTTTCAGTGACTTCATTACTTTTCCTACATAGTTGCATGATTTTAACCATATGAAAAACTGCAAGATTCAGTATTCAGCTTAGGTAAATGTCTCTGTAAGTGGGCAGTATCCTCAAACGTCTGCTGATGTTACTAAGCAATCTGCAGACAAGGAGACCTTCACTTTCCATCCTGTTTTGGGATGACTAACTAATATGGCTGTTAAAGACCTGGGCACATTCAGGGTGTCAGAATTTAAAGCAGAAATCACAAAGTAGCAGAGTTTTGTTGAATTGAAGATGGCCCAATCTAGTTCCAGATTGCTGCTGTGCAAGTTATTGTCTTTGTCTTCTAGCTGTCTTAATTTTTGCTAAATCCTTTTTAATCTCAATTTACTTCATTAAATCATAGAGTGATTTGGAAACCTTAAAGATCACCCAGTTTCCAACCATCCTGCCATGGGTGAGGTACCTTTTACTAGATCAGGTTGCTCAAAACCCCATCCAGCCTGACCCTGGAAACTCCAATGTGGATAAATATCTTCATTTCCAGAACAACCTTAGGTGGTTTTCAGAATGGATGCAGTCAAAGAGAAGATGAAATGGGTTGATCTACCAGGAATACAAGGGAAGGAGGCAAGACATGGAGCAGTTTTAGAGACAGTGAAACCAAAAGGGTCTGATCTTCTGGGCAAGAGAAAGAGTGCCTGCATTTGGAGAAAACCAGAAGTGTGGAGGTAGTTCTGGGGCTGGGCCAGGGCCCAGCTGCCCTGTGGGAGAGGAGCAGGGTCACCAGGATGCATCCTGCTGGCCATGGGGTGTCACAGGAAGGCAGTGGCAGAGTGGTTGGCCGTCTTTGGGCAAGGCCTTCTGTTGGCAGCTTCATTCTTGGCAGCCTGAGCGCCGCCAGAGGAGTAACAGGGATTGTAGTAACATTCTTTGTCCTGGTGGTTTAGGCACCATTGCATAAGAAACAGAGTCCTCTGCAATGTCTTGGCTGTGCGTACTGTGAGTCTGAAAGATGGCTGTGCCTCCATTTTTGTATGGCAGTGCTGCTTGAGTGCATTGTCCTCATGTGCTGCTGGAGCTAAGTGCTCCGCTGGATATGGAGCTTGCTGTGTAACTGTGTGCTGCACTGTTGCTGGAGGTGCAGATGAGCTGCTGATGCTGTCTGTTGGAGCTGCTGGCCCAGAAGGCACAGACAACAATCATAGCATTATTTATTCTTAAGTCCAAACTTCCGGATTTTGGTCATCTTCAGTAATCTCAGTGCACATCATTGCATGATGTTAGTTTTACTAGCTGCCTAACTGCTGACTAAAGACCTCCTGTCTTAACTGTGAATCCAGATCACCTTTGTCAGGACCGTGCAGTCCATAAGAGCTGCATTTGCTGACAGAGACTTTGAGATGTCCCTGGCTGGCTTTGCTGTGAATGCCAGCCTCATGACAGTGGGCTGACCAGATGCTTTAATGTCTCATTTCTGGGTTTTGTTGTGGGTTTTCAGTGTGATCCACCTAAATTTGCTCAGACTGCCAGTCTGCAACATGGAGAAATGCTGATGGGGAGGGGCAGTCCGTTAAGCTGCTGCTCAGATGACGAATTCAAAGTGAGGCAATGAAACTGTGTGCTGAATAGCCAAAGGAGTTGTTTTGGTGGATGCTGTCTTCTTTAGAACACAGTTTTTATTTTTCCCTATTCCTTCTTTGTACTGCTTTTCATTTGTTTTTGAGAACACAAATAGTAGCATATGTTTGTATATTCTTGAGTTCTGCAAAGTTTCTCGACACATTAAATGTTGTTAGAATTGGGAGGGTTGTGTGCAGATGTGCGCTTGCAAATACGTCTCAAATGTTTACGTAATATAAATCGTAGTTCAGACCTGAAATTAGATGAATAATGTTAGAAATAGTCCTGCCACTGCCCCAAACTTAACCAAGAAACACCTTACAGGTGCCACGTAATCAATTTATTCTTCCATTAAATTGCCAGTAATTCTGTGCTAGGATTGGTGTTACTGCTGAGCAGCATTGGAAGGTGGCTTATCTTTTCTTTCATACCTCTTAAAACAAGTTGTGTAGCCACAAGCAGAGCAAAATGTTGTCCCTGCTGAGCTGCAGGGGAATTCTAGGTGGTGCTGCACTCGCTTCTGTGTCGGCCAACCTGAAACACTGGGCTGTATTTGGCGTTAGTGGGTTTCTTGTCTGCAGCACTTCCCTCCTGCCCCGCCAGTCCTTCGTGTTGGATAAGATGTCAGAGCTGCAGGCTGTAAAGGTAGAAAGAAGGTTTGCACACCCTGTTGTTAGGGGTTAGAGACGCTCTCTGAAGAACAGGCTCTAGATTGCAGCTTGTGTTTCCAGAGCAAGCCTGGAGTAAGCAGGAAAGGAGCAACGCCACCATATGGAAAGCTGTGCTGTTGATTCTTCTGCTAACTAAAGTAAGTGAAAATTGGATTCAGTTACTAATGATTATATTTAGATCCTGTGGGAAAGTGATTTGTACACCTTCTCCCACTGGAGGTAGTGGAAGCATGATTCATAAGAAAAATTAAAGGCTCCTTTGGTAAACAAGGTGTGATATTTTACCTGCCCCCCATTGCTGATTGTCCTTGTAGACTCCATGGGACCTAGAGGGAATTTCCACTCTCAAATGGCATTATTTTTATTAGAGACATCTTGGAAATTGTAAGAATATAAAGAATCTGTGCTGCAGAAACAATGTATTTGTTAGATCTCTTCCTGTTTATTTAGGGCAGGCTCTGGGGGTGGGTCAGGTGCCAGCTGAGTGTACGGACTTGGGAGGAAAATTGTCTCAATGCAGTTTTAACTGTGAAAGCAGGAGTTGAATGCATATGGACTGCAAGCAGTATTTATACATGTGCTGCATGTGTTCTGAATTAAAGCACATTCTTCCCTCTCCCCACATTCCTGAAATCCCACAGCAGAGATTTGTCCTGTATTTCTCTCTAACATTTGGCTGTAAAGCATTTACAATGGGAGAGGAAAGATTCAACCTGGTGCCTGGCCCCAAGAAGCCATAGTGACTGTTCCCATGTTTTGCTCCTTCAGTCGTGTGCGCTGTATTCATCACATGTTGGCTTTGCTTGCCTGGAGGCTGCGAGGAGCAGCCCCCCGCAGGGTGGTTGGTACATCCCACGTGGAAGCATTCTGCAGGCTCAAGACAGGCTGGTTAAATGCATCGGAGATTATTTGTGCTATTTTCAGAGTCATCTGCTGATCTGGCAAAGCGAGGGAGCATTGTGGGAAAAGTATTTCTAAACGTTTGCCTTTTCTATCCAGACAGTTGGTTGTCCAGGGCCTGAAGCTGACGTGAATAGAAAGGTGTTTTGAATTTCCTCCCATGTGTACAATGAGAGCCTTTGTCTAAGGCAGATTTTTTTTTTCAAGTTTTTCATGTTTATTTGACAGTTGTTTTCTGCTCCAAGCTCTTCTGATACCATTCCAGTTTTGTTCTTCCATCTCCGTTACCCAGTCACAAGTCATCCAGCAGCTCCTTCTGAAAGTGAGTCACTCCGGGAGCTCGAGGTTTGATGACAAAATGACCACATGAATTCTAGTAAGGCGGGTTGGGCACAGAGCAGGCGGTGCTGTGGTATTGCCTGCAGCCCTTGCAAGGACCACCTACAGAAAGTGAGGGGTTGGGCAGAGCAAAGGGAATGAATTGCTGGAGCTGCAGGAGCCCACGGTGCCCTCAGAGGAGCCTGTCTGGCTCCCACACGAGGCTTGCAGGGCCTGCAGCATCCATCCTGGGCCACGCTGTGAGCAGCATGGGCTGCACGAGCAAGATGCCTTGCCCAGCCTTGGTGATGAAAGCCCTGATAGTCTTTGCCATCACACTCACAGTGGGCAGCATGGATAGCCTGTTAGTATGTTGTCCTCAGCTCATCGTGTTCTTAGAGGGACTGCCCTGCTTCAGAGAGGAATTTGGGATTCCTGGTTTTCTAACAGTGACCTTAGATGGCCATGTGGCAGCGTGCTCTGATGTGACAGCTGATGTCCCAGTAGTAACTGTTGAAGAGTGTTTATTAACAGTACCGTATTTTGTCCAGCCAAAAGTAGAAATTGACTGCTTTTAGAGGAATACTTGTACCCTGGTACTAAATCTTATTCCAGAAAGATGAGCTCATGCTTTAGACTTACACAAGACCGTGGTAAGATGGGACTGAACTCCTGCAGCTGCTTTTTCTCTCTAATTCTTTTAAGTGTTGCATAGGAGACACGCTTAGGATCTGAATGATTTATGGCCATAGGTTCTGCAGAGAAAAGTGGTATGAGCCCGAAGGGTTGTAGCAGAGGCTGCTCCAGATGCCAGTTACAGTGTGAATCTTTGCTGTGAAAGCCTACATCCGTGGTCTGAACAATTAAAATATATTTTGATCCTTATCTGGTAAGAAAACTGGAACAGGCTGCCCAGGGAGGTGGTGGAGTCTCCTTCTCTGGAGATGTTCAAGACCTGCCTGGATGCCTACCTGTGCGACCTGGTGTAGGGAACCTGCTTTGGCAGGGGGGTTGGACTCGATGATCTCTGGAGGTCCCTTCCAACCCCTACAATTCTGTGATTCTGTGATTCTGTGATTCTGTGAAAAGCACTGTATTATCTGGAATTTACTGGAATTGCTTTTATTTAGCAGAATTTGGGGAAATGTAGAAATGTTACTGTGTTTTTATCTTCATCATTTGTTTGGTATTAATTATAAGCCGGTTGCTCTGCCTAGAACAGCTTTTGTGTTCAGAACACTCTTAATATCAGTCATTTCAGTGATTGCATTTGCATTCTGATCCCATTTCAGATTGCACCTGTAAAAATTTAATATCCAGGTTCAGTGACAGAGATGGAATTTGAGGAGACGAGGACCAGAAGGCTCACAGGCATGTTTGTATTTACAAAACCGGAGGGTCAGATTAGGAAGGTCTTCTTTCGTTTTCTCCTCTTGTTGATAAACTTTTCCTAAAGCCACAGCAGAAAAAAAGCCCACAGAAATTATACTGTTACCATGAAAGTATGGTGTGTCCTTTCAGCATGGGACAAAAAGGCAGCTCTGAACAAATGCAGAGGGAGTCGCATCTGAGGAAGGAGGAAGGAGCTGTTAACTTCTCGGTGGGCCCTGTGCTGGATCTCTGCAACTTCAGATCGCTGATGTTCTGCATGTTGGCTTGGTGTGTGAGCAGCCCTCATTATGGGGCCAATTTTCTGCAGGGCTTTGAAGCATCAGCTGCCAAATAAATTGTACGAGTTAATGAGAATGATTTATTTTTGTTTCCAGAGTATCGGGAATGCTTTCAATATTATTATGGATAGAAAGTGCTAATTATTCCCTTCTTGTCTCCTTTCCCAGCCTATCTCCACTTGGCTGTATGAAGTCTATATATTGTCTGAGCTGCTGGTAGTTGCCCAGCTGACTGAAAAATGCCCATAAGAGGCTGAGATACGGCCTGGCTTCACAGAATCACAGAATCACAGAATCACCCGGGTTGGAAGGGACCTCAAGGATCATGTAGTTCCAACCCCCCTGCCTAGCAGGGCCACCAAACATACACATTTAGATCAGGTTGCCCAGGACCCCGTCCAACCTGGCCTTGAACACGTCCAAGGACGGGGCATCCACAACCTCCCTGGGCAGCCCGTTCCAGGGCCTAACCACTCTCCTCGTAAAGAACTTCCCCCTAACATCCAACCTAAATCTTCCCTCCTTCAACTTGGATCCATTTCCCCTAGTCCTGCTATTGTCAGCCCTTATGAAGAGTTTACTCCCCTCCTGGGTGTAGGTTCCCTTCAGGTATTGATAGGCTGCAATGAGGTCGCCCCGCAGCCTTCTCTTCTCCAGGCTGAACAAGCCCAACTCCCTCAGCCTGTCCTCATAGGGGAGGTGCTCTAGCCCCCTGATCATCTTAGTCGCCCTCCTCTGGACCCTTTCCAAAATCTCCATGTCTTTCTTGTACTGAGGGCTCCACACCTGGACACAGTACTCCAGATGGGGCCTCACAAGAGCCGAGTAGAGAGGGACAATCACTTCCCTGTCCCTGCTGACCACCCCTCTCCTGATGGAGCCCAGGATCCCATTTGCCTTTCGAGCTGCCAGAGCGCACTGCTGGCTCATGTTGAGTCTCTCGTCCATCAGGACCCCCAGGTCCTTCTCTGCCGAGCTGCTCTCAAGGACCACTCCTCCCAGCTTGTACGGGTGCCTGGGGTTCTTCCGGCCCAAATGCAAAACCTTGCACTTTGCCGTGTTGAACCTCATTAGGTTCACCCGAGCCCAGCTTTCCAGCCTGTCGAGGTCCCTCTGAATGGCATCCCTTCCTTCCACCGTATCAACCGCACCACTCAGCTTGGTGTCGTCAGCAAACTTGCTGAGGGTGCACTCAATTCCCTCATCGATGTCATTGATAAAGATGTTAAAGAGCACCGGTCCCAAGACAGACCCTTGGGGGACACCACTTGTTACCGGCTTCCCCAAGCAGAAGGTCTATAGGTGTATGCGCTTTCTCTTACACTAACAACCTCCCTTGCTTAGTATCAGTGACTTGATAAGATCAGCTCTTTGCTAAAGCTGCCTTTTACCTTTTAATCCTCTTCACTTCCCCGCGGGCTCCTGCTGGTTGTGCCTCCCTCTCTCACTGTTCACCAGCAGATGCCCAGCACCAAGCGTGGGCTCGCTGTGCAATGCCAGCCCCTGGCATGGCAGTGAGTCTGCAGGTGGAACAGCACCAGAGAAACCATCTGTGTTTGAGGGGATGCACCCAGGGCCAAGTTTCAGCTGAGAGCAGGACTTTGCCTATGTTTGAAGTATTGTAGATGCTCAGGTTATCCTTGCAGGTGTGCCAGAAAGATAGGTACAGAGAGAAATGTTTAGGCTTGGTTTCACCTTACTGTAGATCAGAATGAGTAATTTTAGTGCTGGAATATAGGCCAGTGAAGGAGATTGTCTCTAATGTTAGTTTTCCCATGTTAGTCCAATGGTTTCCTTCCTGATCCAGCATGAAGGAGAAGGAGCAGGATGTAGAAAGAAAAGAAATCATATCTTTGTTACGTGTTATTTACATTCCTCTTCTGCCTACTGCCTGAATGTGAAAGTGGAACAGCGTGTGTTAATATATGGGGCCCAAGAAGGAACATGCGTGAAGCGTAGATCATCCTTCCTGTTCTCAGTTGGTCTGTGTGTGTGTGTGAGTATCTGGATGTTTTGCTGTTTGCATTCAGATGTAAGATAAGCACTTAATAATGCCATTATCTTCAGAGGTTGTAAAAGATGTCAGTTATTGGCTTTATTAATTATGAAAGTGTGTGAGCAGTTACTGGTTCTGCTGCGTCCTTCTTTCTTCAGGCTGTTCGCAGTAAAGTGAATAAAAATCTCGAGGATTTCCAAATGGAATTGCTGAAACAAAGACATTCTGTGCTATTTGGATAATGTGATTCATGGATTTAAGCATTTAGTTTTAAGCCTAGCTTTCTAAAGATCTGAGGTTTATGAGATTACTCTGCTAGTCCTATTACAATTGTTCCTTAATTCGTTGACCAATTTAAAGGCATGTTGAGAAGTCAGTCTGCTTTGCTACCAATTGTTGGTTTTTGTTACAGTTTTGTCAGCTTCGTTAGGAATGAGTAAATGTGAGCTTCTCTGAATGCTTCTTGCAAAACCACAAAGTAACTGTTACCTGTTTTGTGAAAGTGGGGATGTGCAAGGAGGGAGGAAACTGAAAACACAGTGAGGCAGCTGAAGGGAGGATCTGCTTCCCAAAGTGATTTTAGAAATGGGGAGCAACTGAGCAACCAACCCCTACCAGGAAGCCATCGCATGGGCTGAAGAACTCTTCTGTTCTGTGGGGTGCTTGGGTCTGTACCTTTACCCTGTTCCCCAAATCTCCTGGGTCGGGCAGTGGGGTTCTTCTGTCTTCTCCAGCTGGAATTCTGTGTTACGCTGAGGTTTAATGAAGCAAGGAATTTTGGTGTAATGGGTCTGGTGCTACTTAAACAAAACGTGTCTCTACCAGAAAATCTCATTAAAAAATAGGTGGTTAACATACCAGTGAGGAAATACGAGCTGTCCGTGGGACTGTAATTCTTTCCATCTAACTGTAATCTGTTAGCTTCAAATCTGCAGGAGCCCTTGGCCTGCCTGGAGGCACACGGCTGACTCTGGATTTCACTGCATCATCCTAGTGACAGGAGCTGGAGAAAGGAGGCTTCTAGATAGTACTGGATGCTGTGCCTGTCTGCTGAAATAGTGCTGCACCTGAGCTAAGGGCCTGACAGGAGAAGTCCTGGCTGATAACTGCTTAAAATACTCTATACACATCTGTACATGTGTGCTATTGGAGACTAGGACCAGGCTGCAGGAGGTGTGAGATGCAGTGTGACCTGGGGCACACGAGGATATTTGACTCTTAACAGGAACTCTAATACAGACAATATACAAACGCATGGTGTATATTCATTATACATGCCTATGTAAACTAGAATTTTTAGCAATAATCAGTTCTCCTGTATGTTACCCTCATCTCCATCTTTGTTCTAGTGTGTCACATTTGTTTTCTGCTGGCCATGCAGCAGATCTGTGAAAGAGAGAATTCAGGGTAATTGAATTTGCGTACTCAGAACATATTGCAAATGTCCATGAGCTTTGAATAGTTAACATAATATATTCAAATAAAATATAGCTGTCAAAAGAAAATGTGAAAGCTCCTCATTTCTATTCCAGAAAGGTGAGAGGCTGGGAATGACCTGAGCACTCATGCAAATTTTGCAAACTGCAGCAGTGATCTGTAATTGGAGGTAATTTGTATATTTTATAGGAAACGACTGTTATTGTTGCATACAGTGATTTTTTGTTTAGTGTGTTCAGATAGACCTTGGCTCATGGACCTGTGTTTTCACGCGGTTCTGTTAGGTCGTGGTGGTCCTCCTGCATAGATAACTCTAGCTGCTCTGAGGCTTCTGTGTGCATTTCCTGATTGTGAAGTGGTTTTGGAGCTCTGCAGCAGTGTATCAGCAGCAGACCTCAATGCAGCTGTTCATAAAGCAGTGTTTGTTACCCACTGTTGGGTTGAGTGCTGTGGTCAGGAAAGGACTGGTGCCGTTTTCCCTTAGAAATAAGCAGCTGGAGTAGAAGTTTGTGAGGTGTGATCTACTGCAACAGGGCAGAGAGTGGAAAAAATGCAAGGGAATGTTCCGTTGTCTTTGTATCATGTTGAGGATGCAGGGAGCCGCAGTCAGAAAGCACCTGCTGTTGTTTGTCCTGTCCATAGCTAAACATCATCCTCTTGTTGCTCTAATCTTCTTGAGAGGAATCAATCGGCTTTTCTCACCTGGGAATCAATCAGTATGATTTTTATCATGGAGCAAACACTTGTGATCTTCATGTAGCACGATTAAATTGCTGAAGTGTATTGAGGTGTGGGAAGGTTCTGTCTGTGTCGGGGCTGGAGAGCTGCACCGTGTCTCATTCCTTCAGCTGCAGCCCTGGCTCCCTGCCCTTCCTTTCCTTTTCCTCTTCCAGAGGGTGATTCTCTCCATTTCCTGTTTGCAGATTTCTTCCCTTGATATGGAGTCTTCATTCCAATGCTAAAATAATTTGTGAATGCTTCTTTTGGAGAGGAAATAGACGCTGCAAGTGCCTTTTATTTATTTTGTTAAAGGACTCTCGGGAGCACAGTGTGTGCAGTGTGTGCAAAGCGTTCTGCATAAGCTGGAAACTGGAGGAGAGAGGAAAGAAGGGTTGTTTGCAGGAGCAAAATTGGCAAAGATCTTCATTCGGTTAAGATTAATAGGCTTTTCTGTGGAGCTCTTGTTTGTATTCATGCACAAACAATGTTCTGGGCTGAACTGATGCTCTGCTTTGTGTTTCTAATGTGCCACCTATACAGGTAGGATGCATTATGAGAGAAGAGTTGACAGGCTTCTGTCTTTCTGTAAAGCACGAGATGTGTGGTTCGCCTGCACACAAGATGAAGCTCCCTTGCTGGCTGCTGTGTATTTGTGCCCTCATCCCTGATAATTGGATTAGGCAGGCATATTTGTCTTGGGTCTGTGAAACCAGCCTTGTTGGCCTGAAAGGCCCCCATCAGAGCCATGCTGCATCAACCTGCCTCTGTGATGAAGCAGCATAGAAAGTAATTAAATGATAATTCTGGGAAAAAAAGGGCTTAAGAGCGTACACCGTGATTGAGGTGACAGCATGCGTTGCTTGGAGAGCTCATGGTGATGGCTGCTGCACATTTATTAGTTCTTTGTATTTTCTTTGATTTAAAGCATAATGCTAGTAATCTAATTAACATTGAATTGGTTTCCAGTACAGTAGCTTGTTTGGTTCAATAAGAACACATTTATACTAAAGGTTAATGAAAAGAATTTTACTTTCATTGAATTCATTAAAAATGGTTCTACAATCAACGCTCACTAATGGAAAAAGGATTAAATATTCATGTCTATAAATTTCTCTTGTCATTTCTGATTTTCCTTGATCTCTGCCTCCATGGGTTGGATTCTGAAAGTGTCTGCAAGTTCTAATGGAATAGCAGTTTGGATATTAGTTGAATATTTATCCTGTTTAAGTAAAAAGACCTCCACATGTGTATACTGAATGTACTGTAAGCACAGGTTTCTAGTGCACATGGGGACAGATGATACTTCCAGTAATTGCAGGGCTCTTGCAGTCAGGAAGGGAGTGACTTTTTACATGGTCTGATAGTGGTAGGATGTGGGGGAGTGACTTCAAACTAAAGGAAGAGAGAATGAGGTTGGATGTGAGGAAGCAATTCCTCACTCAGAGAGCAGTGAGGCCCTGGCAGTGCTGCCCAGAGCTGTGGTGCCCCATCCCTGGAGGAGCCTGAGGCCATGGATGGGCAGCCTGAGCTGGGGGCAGCCAGCACACGGCTGGGGATCTCTGAGCTCCCCTCCAACCTTTAATTATACAGGAACGCAATACTGGGAGCCAATCTTAAGGAGTAGTTCTTAAAGCACTTTTTAATGTAGTAACCTTTTCTCTTCTGTTGTGCATCATAAACATCAAGTGCTGACCCCCCTTAGCACTTCAGAGGTCTCACAAAGGCTGAGGTACTCACACATGATGGAAATAAATGACCAAGCTGTGACGCTGGGTTTTTCTGATCTCTTTGTCATGACCAAAGAAACCTTAATGTGATGGCACAGCCCAGCGTACACCAACGTGAGATAGCCCACAGATGGGATGTTTGTGACTTGTGGCAGTGAAGTGACTGGCATTTCTTCCCTGTTTTTGCAGGCATACTTCCGACAGGGCGTAGCCCTTCAGTACCTGGGACGCCATGCAGATGCACTGGCAGCGTTTGCGTCGGGGCTGGCGCAGGATCCCAAAAGCCTGCAGCTTCTGGTCGGCATGGTCGAGGCCGCCATGAAGTCTCCCATGCGAGGTAAGTGCCGGTGCAGATCAGCACAGAGATGTGTGCTGCTGTGGCCCTGGCTTTGTTTTCACTTGAAACAGTTTCCCACGATGCTCTGATGCTTGGCCATTGGGCACAGAGAGTCTGAAATGCTGAGGGCCACAGTTTGCCCAGAAGAGCGTTCAAGCGGCTTTTCCACTGTAATAATGTTTTTCAAAACACAATGTTCCAGGAGGCAAAAATCTGTTCTGCTGGTTCACTTGTATTTGGGAAGAACCCTGACATAACATGGAGCTTGAGGTGGTTTTAGCTGTAGACTGCTTTGCTTCTCTTTCGTAATTGTCCTCATTTTAGAGGAAGGTGGGAGTATCCTCTTCATTCCATTTCTCTGTTGCTTTGTTTCTTTTGCAAGCTCTTTGTTGTTGTGTGCTAGCTGTATTTCCTGAGGGGGAGCATGACAGTTCCCATCCTCAGCAGTGCATCCCCAAGACTTGGGGGTCAAGAAGTGCTGAAATGAAAGAATATTCCCTTCAGTGTTTTATTTTTTTACAGTGTTTTGGTTTTTTTTTTTCCATCCCTTAAAATGAATTCATTTAGTATTCTCCATCCTGTATAGCAGTTAGTGTGTGAGGCTAATTTCATTTGGTACCCAAAGGTACTGTGGCTGCTGCTTAGAATGCAGGTGACACAGTATTTCTGTGTAAGCATTCTCCGCATTAACTAGATGATCTTACTGTCCCATCATAGTGCAGCTGTGTATCTATATATGCTCCCTACTGTGCTTCTTGGTGTTGCTGCTTGCCAGTTGTTATCTTCCCACTGAGTATTTTGGCAGATTTTAAATTAGCTCTGCTTATAAAGTATTAGTTTTAATTTGAGTGTGTATGTATGCTGTACTACTGTAATGAATATTCAGGGTCTTAGTCCCGCTCGGCTGGGCATTGTGTGTGCAAGCACTTACGTATTTGTTATGTTTCATTCTGCCCCCTTCACAAGAGCTCGCTGCCTGAGAGGGGCACCTGTTCAGGTGTTATGGGGTAAAACCTGTCCCTTGAAATTTGAATCCACTGGATGATTACTTGGAGCTATGGTTAGATTGATGTGAGTGGTATCTTCCTGAGAAGGAAGAGGAGCAGCTGCGAAGGCAAGAGTTATAAGTATTAGTGATGTGCTAAAGATTATTAAGTGCAGACCCTGAGGGATCCAGGAAGCATAGCTTTACAGTATGTAGAGGAAGCTCAAACTCTCTTGCACAGTCAATGAATCAATGTAGCTACATCTTTCACGTGGTTGTGGTTATGTCTCTTCCCTCACCATTCACTGCAAGAGATGTGATGGCCTCCATGTCTGCCCTTCCATTACCATGCTAGCCCTCCCTGTCTCACTTGACTTCAGAGTAACCAGGAGCTCTTCCCTCTCTTCTCCTATGTTTGCCTGTATTACCTAGCTAGAATTATAAGCTCAGGAGCTGAATTTATACCTGTTCTTGCAGTGTTGTGCCTGTTAACTGGGCTCTATCAGCAACAGTTAATCTTGTGTGCTGGTGGCACATTACAGGATTTCTGTCCTCTTACGTCTGCTTTTAATCCTAGAATCTGGATTGCATCTGTTGCAATCTTCAGGCAAGTGTTAAGTATCTGTTGTTTTCTTAATATGCATAGTGAATGTAGAGAGGCAGAGCTGATGAAAACAGGAAGCAAATGGCTTCCTGAGCTTGCTGTGGTAATGTTGATTCAGGTGAGATCATCTAATCCAGAAATCTTATTTAGTCATAAATTTTGAAAATGTAACTCTGTGATCGGTGGGGTGCAGCACAGCACATGGAACAGGAGTCCTGTTACACTGATGTCCTTCCTGAAACATGCAGCCACGATGTTTAATCATGCGACTGATAAAAGCAATTAGACCTATTATCACTAGTCTGTCAGGTGTGGTGCTGTTGTTCTGCAGGTGTACCTTTGGTCACCTCTGTTAGTGCATGTTGTGAGCTGTGGTATCTGAACAGATCTGAACAGCCCATTTCTAATCTCCTATGAAACCTCAGGTGTTCTCTGTATTCTTTCTGCCATTAGACCAGCTTTCATATTGTAGGATGAGACTGATCTGAGTTCTTGTGCTGTCTTCCTGAAGTGCTTTTTGATCTGACCTGTCTCGTTTTGCTTGTACTGGCTATTAGATGATGTATTTGAGCCCTGAATTCCTGCAATAAATTTTAGTTTGATTTGAGCAGTTTGGCTCTTAACTCATTGTGTCATTTGGTTAACAGAAATAAGGGTGAAGTGTTAGGCTGATTTCTGGATGCAAATAACTTAGTTTTTTGAGTAACTCTTCTTCCCTTCTTGTATTTTAGAGTCCCTGGAGCCAACCTATCAACAATTGCAGAAGATGAAGCTGGACAAGAGCCCCTTTGTTGTGGTGTCTGTGATTGGCCAGGAACTTCTGACTGCAGGCCATCACGGGGCCTCTGTGGTTGTACTGGAAGCTGCCCTGAAGATTGGCACTTGCAGCCTAAAGCTGCGGGGATCGGTGTTCTCTGCACTGAGCAGTGCTTACTGGTCCCTTGGGAACACAGAGAAGAGCACCGGATACATGCAGCAGGACTTGGACGTAGCCAAGACTTTAGGTAGAGTCCTCATCTCGGTCATTGAGTGCTGGATTGGTGCAGGTGGAACAAATTGATAGTGGTGTGAATGGTCAGCATGTCTGTATAACACTCAGGTGTGGATGATCACTGAACATGCTAAGGTTTTACAGGGTTCTCTACTGTCCTGTGCGTGGGGATAGGTCTTACCTTCTGTGGAGAAATGCTCAAAGCCTAAAATGAGCCTTAAGTAAAGCAGTCTTTTTTTTTTCCTCCTTTTTTTTTTCCCCAAAAATTAGATAGAAAAAGGCAGTCAGTCTGAGTTTCTGAGGCTCAGAATGCAGCAATAAAGGTACTTTGTTTCTGAGCTGAGCTGCAGAATTGTTTTCTGGAGAAAGCTGGCATGCTCGTTATTTCCTTTAAGCCTAAACCACTCATTTGTTTCCACAAAGAGATTGCTGATGTTGAACAAGGAATAAACATGGAAGAATGGGAGCTGCCAGGTGTTAGGCCAAAGAGAAAATCAACATGATTCTAAAAGTAGATTGAGGGTTATTGTAGAAGTTTTGAAGGCCAGGGAAGAGGATGAGGTTTGGCTGTGCAGTGAAAATGAGGATAAATTTGTTGTGATCTTGGCTCTCACATTGGAGTTTCACTGCAGTGTGTTCTGGTGTTTCTGCTGGACTCTTCTGGTGACTCCTTGTTAGCTGACCTTTGTTTTGTTGTGACTCAGGTGACCAGACGGGAGAATGCCGAGCTCATGGGAATCTGGGCTCCGCATTCTTCTCCAAAGGAAATTATCGGGAGGCCCTCACAAACCACAGACATCAGCTGGTGCTTGCCATGAAACTCAAGGACAGAGAGGTAGGAAGATTATTTAATAAACCATAGTCTGAATCGGAGCTGCATGGTTTTCTAAAAAAGATGCCATCGTGTCCTAAAGCCTTATCTGTCTGCTTTGCCATTCAGAGAATTTTAAGCTCTGTGATTTCTTTTCCCAGCCTCTCACTTTTTGTAATGGAAATGGCATGTTCTGTTAGATACAGATCTGTGTTCAGGTGGCATGTGGTTTGGTTGGCACCTGTCTGCCCCTCCTTCTACTAGAGGAGACAATCCACTGACTGAGCAAGTCATTCTGCCTCTCTTCCTGCCCACTGCCCATAGTCTCCCAGCAAAGACCTCCTGAGTAGGCATCAATACAACATCTCTGCTGTTGAGCACTGGGTGTCATCAGCTCTCACCTCCATGAGGTGTATATGCTGCCGATTTGAACTCTGTTAGGGTGCATCTTGTGTTGTGTCTTTTCCAGGCAAGTAACGAGCTGGGTCCCTGCCCTAAAAATTCACAGTCTGCCTAAAATGTGGTTTGTTTATAAAGTACTGAAAAGAAAAATAATCCATGCAAACCTTAAAATACAGTGTTGTGTAAAGTGTAGGTGTTGTTTGGACTGAATCTGATTTGTCTTTACCGTTTACCATTCAGCTCTCCAAGTGTTTTGCCGGGCTTCCTGCCAGTCCAGAAAGCATGGACTGAAGAGTCTGTCCCAAGAGATTTCCACTGAAGGGTCACTATAAGGACAGAGCCATAATTTTAGTGCAGATTACAGAAACAAAAGACTTCTTTTCCTCCTCCAGTGGATTCCTCTCTGCTGTGAGTGGGAACGTGTGTGGGTTGCATGGCAGAGGAGGAGAGGCTGGCAGCAGCAGGGCAGGTGTGAGTGCTCACTGTATGTGAGTGGTTTTGGGGAGAGAGAAAACTGGGGAACAGGTTTCCCATTGAGGACTTATTGAGAAAATCTATTTCAAGTAGTTCAGTGCTTGCTGAAGTTTTATTTTACAATTTAAATACCAAATGAACCTTGACACGCTGCATCTTTCTGTAGTTTCTGAAAGGACTGTGACTGGGGGAGGAACCTGCTAGGCATTTTTGTGGTTACTTTACCAGCTGGAAGACCTCATGAATCGCTCCTGATTTTCCTATTACTATTCGTGCAAGACAGAGGAGCTGTTGCTCATCGTTGTTTTTCTATTTTTCTTGGTTAGGAATCCCTGTTCTTGCTAAGAGTCAAATCTGTGTAGCTGTTCCTGCTCCGTGGTGTTTCTCTAAGCAGCAGGCACCCCTCCCCCAGTGCAGGGGGGGGAGGCTGAGGAAGGAAATTGCAGGAAGCTGCCGGGAATTGCTGAGAGCACAGCAGCCTGCCTACACTGAGCCCCTGAAATGGCCCAGGAAAGCACGTGCTGATCTGTTCCGCTGACTTCAGGCTGCTGATCTAAACAGATCCCAACAGTCGATCTGGGAGGAATCCAGATAATGAAGTCTAATCATGATAGCTCTTAGTTTATAAACTGACACATCTGGGCACGTAATTAACAGTTATTGACAACAAATGACTGCTTGGTTTAGAAAGAAAGCTGAGCTTCTTGGATTTCCTGTAAGGATGTAACCACAGGAAATTAATTTGGCGCTTTCTTATGACATCATTTTGACCACAGAGCTTCCTCTGAACAGAAAGCTGTTTTTCTTGGCCTCCTTTGCAGACATTTTTATAATGCAAATACTATAAAGTTGCAGTAGTGCTGATGTGAATTCCACCAGAAGGGAATTTGGTGTGCAACTGAAATGAGGTAATTGTTTTACCTCCAATTGTCCAGAGAATTGGCTTAAAAGGTAAAAAATGCTCCTTTGTATGTGAGGCTGCTGTCCTCAGAGGGAGCGTTGGGTTCCGAGGCTGCTGAAGCAAATGGCTGTACCAGAGGCTTCTGCTGGGTCAAGTAGCCCATAAACTCAGGAGGAATTTGCAGAGGTTCTGGCTGCAACATTCAGGTGGCTCCTCCTCCGCACAGGCCTTCAGAAGGGCAGCTTTGTCACCTGGCTGGGGAATCATCTCAGCTGCTCAGATGGACTGAAGATTTAGGGTTTTTTTCTCCCTGGCACAGGGAGTCTGCACAGCTCCTTTAACAAGCACTGTGTCATCCCAAGCACAATCCCTATGTCCAGATATGGCATCCTTTCTTTACAGCCACAGTGTGGAAGAAAAGTTCGGGCTGGCTTCTGGTACTTCTGCACACGGAGAGAATGGAGCAAAAATATTTAGGATTTGACATACCTGCAGTGTCTTCAAGAGAGACCTTGGGATATCGATATCTTGGTCTGTGCTGTTGAGTAAAAAGACTAGTTTTTGGTAATACTGTAGTGGACACTATGAAGTAGCCATCTCCAGAGTGTCATTTCACTGTGTCATTTTTTGTTGACCTGCAGTGGCTGATCAAGAAACTCAGATAAGCTAGTTCTTTGAGATCTTTATTTTGAGAGAGAGAGTTAGAATAGCACATAGAAGAGTATAGTTGATTCAGGAACCTGGAACTGTTAAGGGACCTCTTCTTTCTTTCCACGTGTTCTTTGAGTTCCTGTTGAACAGATGATCCAGTATTGTGGTCAGTGGGATACCGTGCTATGAGGATGGCAGCAGGAGGTGCAGGTAGAAGAAAGGAAGGTCGGCAGGAGCACGTAGAAGGACAGTTGCCTCTCTTCTGATGGTGAATGCAGGAGTTGAACTCCTGAGCAGGTTATGGAAATTACAGCACAGTTCGGTAGTTGTGATTTAACCTGGCAGGTGGCCCAGCACCACGCAGTCGTTCACTCATTCCCCCTCTTCCCTGTGGAATGGGGACAAGAATTAAAAAAAAAAGCAGAAAAAAAAAAAAAAGCAGAACTCATAGGTTGAGATCAAACTATTTTCTAAGATAAAGAGAAAGATAATAGTTACCACTATACATGTATGTATGTATATGTGTGTGTATAACAAGTGCACAAGCAATTGCTCACCACCCTCTGACCAGTGCCCAGCTGGCCCCATGAGCAGCGGAAGAGAAATAATCCCCACCCCCTTCAAAACTCCTACTGCATGATGCCATATGATATGGAATATCGCTTTGGCCAGTTTGGGTCAGCTGTCCTAGTTCTGTTCCCTCCCATCTCCTTGGGCTCCTTGCTGAGAACAACCTTGTTTCTGTGCAGTGCTGCCTGGCAGCAGCTGTAAACATCAGTGCGTTATCAACATTGGCTTTCCCCTAGAACCAGAAACACAGCATCATGCCAGGTACTCCAAAGAAAACAACTCCATCCCAGCTGAAGCTAAGCTCTGTTGTTTGTCTGTGAAGATGAAACGGGGCAGATTTCAGCGTGGGCTGTCTTGGCCTGCTGCAGACTCTGGGATTGTACTTAAGTTAAGAATCCCAGTGAAGTCTGTGCTGCTGTTCTTACACTGTTCTCTCCTGTACTGGCTAAAGCAAAGCTGCTGTGCATGTGGCTGTCCACACTTCAGCCATGCCACTTGGCAGCATGGATATTGATGGGCTGTTCCTTTACAGCCCCAGGTAAATAGCATAGTTTGACCATACCTTCCTAAGTGAGCACAGTTCATTTGAACACTGAAGAGCCACCAGGACTGATGGCCAGCAGCTCTGTGTTTGTGTGTGTTATGGAGCACATCTTTGGGCAGATCCATTGGCATTAGCTCCAATTAGGACCTACCTACTTGGTGTGCAGTGATGGAAATGCAACACTGTTAGGCTGGTGGGGCCCCTAGGCATAGGCTTTTCTTTTTCTTGTTCAGAGCCAGCTGCAGGCTGTTATAGTTTAACCATTTCTGTCCTGAAATGATGGCATAGAGTTTGATGCAGGGGCCAGAACTCCTAAATAAGGACAAAAAGATGTGCTTTCTAAGCCAACCCTCTGTTGTGGAATGGAATGTTGACTTTGTTTCCTTGCTGCTGGAACATGCGTGGGTAAAGAGATAAAGCTGTATCCTGCACCAGCAATAGTCTTGCATTCCTGTGACATATTTCATACTTTGTGTTATAAAAATGTCAGTGCACATTGTCTGTTCATTAATGTGCCAAGGAAAATACATACTGGCAGATTGGGCTGTTGCCCTTTTTTCCAGTTTTTACACAGCACGCATGAAAGGGCAGGGAGTTTTACACTGAGAGATACCCTAAACCAGCAGCCAAGGTAGTCTTTGTGTGGGAGGAAGAGTGACAGATTGTATTAAGAGGGAAGACCAGGGTTATGCTGTTTCAGCTCATCGTCTTTACATGTCACAGAAGCTGGCTGCGAGGAGCGTAAGAAGCTTGCAGGCTGGGAGTTTTTCCTCAGAGACAGCTAAAGCCTGCAGTTATATTTGTACAGTACTTCTATCAGAAGAGTTATTTTTCTGCACCAAAAGAGATGCAATAGGGAAAGACTTGAAGCTGAATGTATTTAGGCTAGAAATAAGATCAAAAGTTGTAATGGTGAAGGTAATCAGATGTTGGCAGACTTTGTATCGCTTGGAGACATTAAGTCAGAGCTAGTTGTCTGTTCAGTGCACAGAAAAAAGCTGTGACCTTATTAAAGGAACCACTGTAAAATGTTGTAGTCTAAGCTATCTGGAAGTTGCAATGAGGTCACCTCTGCTCTATGGATACCAAGTCAGAAATCACTGAAGATTAAATATCAAGAGCAGGTTTCACCTGTGACAGCATGGAGAAGTACCAGTAACTGAAGACAGCTCCACAAGGAATAAAGCAAATTGCTGGTGCTTCATGGAGAGATTGTGGGGCAGAAGATTGGATGCAGTAATTGTTTTAAGGTCCAGGTAAAAGATAAACTGTAATAAATTCCCATGTCATTGTATAAATTGCTTTGTATGTGTTAGCAGGATGGAGCAGAGTTGCAAAGCAAGGTAAATAATTAATGAAATAATTAAGCTATTATTTAGCATGACTTAGGGTTGAACTTGACGTTGAAATGATCATATCCCAGGAAACGTAGGTGGTACGTTTCATTTCCTAGACTGCCTGTTACCTGATCAATGCAAGATGTTACTAGGGATGAGGAGAAGTGTTACAGGGTCATTTAAGCACCTGAAGATGCCAGAGAAGCCGTGCCCTTCAATCACACCGTGTAGAAGTAGATTCTTTCTTCGGACTCATTAACCTGCTTCATGAGCGGTGAGCATTGGGCTCTGCTGGTGGTGGGTACTGAGTCTGACTGTGCAGGTGTTGGTTTTCACACAAAATTTAGGTTTGTGCTCTTGCCTGCTTCCTTGCAAAGGCAGTAAGAAGCTCAGAGTTCATTTTGCTACCTCGTGGTAAAGCAATTTCTAATGCCCTACCGCTGATGGGATTTATAAGGTAGCTAATGCATGTCAGTTATCTTGTGGTACAAATCTGGCCATTTTTAGTAACAGAGATACAGCTTGTTGTGCCTGTACTGTATTTATGAAGTAAATAATTTGTTTTAAGCACTGAGTAACATGATCATGTGCAAGTCATCATGTAATCCATGCAGCATGTGTTGATGTCACACCATGAGTTATGATTTAGACAAGGAGAATGTAAATGATTGGAGGGAAAAAGTAAATTTGCTGGCTTTTGCTGCCTCTGTCAGCTGCTGTCCCAAGGTTTGTCTTCATCTCTAGCTAGTAGCAGATATGCAGAATTTCCTTGCATTGCCAAATTCAGTGCAGCCATTACTTGCTTCTGCATAGTTGAATTGGAGCCAGCCACGGGTGATCTCTCACGATGGGTTGCAGTGGCTGTTTCTAATGACAATACCTGTGTTCACTCCAAGTAATATGATTTGGAAAACTGCTGTTTCAGAAGATTACATTTTGGAAGCTGTGAGGACTGATAGGCAACAACTGATGGGGAAAGGGAGCTGTGGGTCCAGGTGTTTGTGCTGAGCTGTAGAGCCCTGCCTCAGGCTGGTTGTGCCCTCGCGTTGTACGTGAGCTCTGCCCTGCAGAGACCACCAGCACCACAAAGTCTCCACAGCGCGATGGCTCTGTTCTCTCTTGGGCAGTCAGACGCCTTCTATTACAGCCCTGCATTTAAAAATAGCAGAGCAATGAGGCAAAATCATAAACTAACCATAATAAAATTAGTGCTTGTGTGAAAGTGCATTGCCAGCGCCGAGCTTTTGGGAAGCGCAGTGTTGCCAACAAGCCGCTGGGTGCTGGCAGCTCCTGTGCGGTGTGTTGTGAGCTGAGCAGGCCGTTCAGGAGAGAGGTTTTGAAGGTTTCCCCCACCTCCCCTCGAGGGAAGCTGTTTCTGGAAGGACTGCCCTCCTGTCACCAGCCATGCGCTTCCGTGGCTGTTTCTAAATGGTGTGGAATTGTGGGGACCCTGCAGTCTACTGGAGGGGAGAGCTTGAGCGCAGTGAAGGTTTGTGTGATTTTAAGAACTGAAGAGAGAGAGCGATGGTGTTGGAAGTCAAGCTGTTGGGCCGTGGCTCTCACTGCAGAAGCTGTTTGCTTTGTAGTGTGCCTCGGAACAGCATAAAACATCAATGAATCATTGCTTGAGAGACCTTGGATCGCTTCGACATTTAAAAGGTGTGTTAATACACACAGCTATGGCTGTACAGCTGACTCCAGAAAGCATTCATTGCCTCGAGGGGATTTGTGCCCTTCAGAGCAATCCTTTCTGTCCATCTGTTACTGACAGAACCTTTCAAATTAAGTGCTTCCAATTCACTGGAAGGAGTTCTTAAAATACTACTTTTCTTTGAGAGAATATCTGAAGAGCTTGAGCAGTGTATGGTGGGACGCCCAGCTTTGTCCTTCACTGATGCTGTTTGAGTCTTCCCAGACAGTCCAAAAAATGAAACAAGGAGGTGCTTCCTACTACATTGAGAGGGCTGAGATGAGAGGCCTTTGCTGGCGTTAGATGATTGTTATGATAGAAAGCTGTCAGCAATTACAGGCTGCCGTGCAATAGGGATGTGTTAAGCTCTGGAGGAGGAGCTTTACTGAAAGATGATTGGTGTGACAGACATAGTCTGCCTGCATTCAGTTGGGAATTTGTAGATTGTGCAACTGTCTGAACATCCTTTGTGTGCAGCCCAGATGCTGGTGGTTAGGTAGGTTTGAAATTGTAGTAGCTTTTCCCAGTCCCCTTTAAAGTGTGTCCGAGCCAGCAATGAAACTCACCATAAAGCTTCCTACATTTTGTAAACTACAGCTACTTACTGTCAGGCTGTGAGAGTCAAAGATCAGATTTCACTTTCTTATTTCCAGAAGGAGATGGAGTAGGAAAGATAGATCACTTCTTTCTACTGAAATCTGTAAAGTATGTAAAGCCAGGATTTTCTGTCTCTTCCTGAAGGGAGCAAAATGTTTTCCAGGTGTCCTTCCTGTCATGCTCTGTCTGTAGAAGCCACATCTTTACTAAATAGTAAAGCTGTATTTAATCTTTTGTCTGAACAGCATGTGTGTATTATGCTAAGGAGTTGAAGAATATATTTCTTCCATGTTCTTTTCTCATCATTTTAGAAATATGTGCTCTGCTGAGTTAGATAAGGAAGAAGACTGGAACACAGTGTGAGTTACAAATGACATAACTGTCCGTAGGAGAAACTGTCCTTCATTCTTCCTAAAGTACAGCTGTGGGAGCTCCTGTGGCTCTGTGCCTTGCCCACAGTTCTCTATCTGCCCTGCTCTGGGAATGTCGTGCAAGGGCTGTGCTTCTGCTGTGCCACAAACTGCTTCACTTTGCTGCTGTGAGCTGAACGTTCCAACAAATGTTTCAGAGTGTATCAGCTCTGTCTCGTGTGTGAGCAAGGTGTGCTTCCTCAGCTGGACTTCTTTCTGATCCAGTGGTGTGAGAGCTTGCCTGAGATGTGGGGTGCCTGCCCAGCTGCCCATCCACGTTCCTTCCTGCTCCAGGATGGTTTCTATACTGGCAGCCACAGGGAGGGCAGCTGGCAGAGATTGAAGTTACAACTCCTTGTGCTTCAGTTGCAGGGGTCCTGTGCTTGCAGTTGTGCTGTACGTTTGGCTGGAAGCATGGGTCTGTGCAACTGTTCCTCCCTAGACAAAGCATCATAGGGCATGTCAGTGTTGGGTGAGCTCATCAGAACACGTGCAGCTGATTAGTCCTGGGGCCAGGTTCTCCTGCTGGTTACCTTGTCAGGAGCACAGAGTCATTGAGCAGCTGTGTAGACATCCTCCAGCTTTGCACTGCTGCAGCCTAGCACTGAGGCGGAGCTGGAACACAGCTCATGCTCAGTAGTAAGCACAGCTTTTCCTCGTTGTAGTGCTGTTGCTTTACCTCTCCAGCTGGGCTGTGGGCAGCTGGCACTTCCCAGCACATGACTGCTGTGCCACATCCTTTTGATGTCTGTAAGATCCTTTTCCTGCTGCCCTGCTGTTACCCTGGTCTGTCACTGCAGCTTTCCTTGGAGCAAGTTGAGTGGCTTCACAGGGAACTGATTTTCCAGCTGTGGAACAGTGTTCTTGGTTCAGTTGCAGAGATGCTTGGCCACCAAGAGAGAGGAAGTTGTGTTGTTTTTGGAGCACACAGGGGTCTGATTTTTCCCTTCAGGGTTGGCACAGCTGGCATCCTGGTACGTGCCAGGCTCCAGGAGATACCTATGGCTGCTGAGGATATTTGTGTTTGGCAAGAACTGGTGATGGGGTTCTGGAAAAAGTCTTTTTCTGACTTAATGCTGGTAACAGCTTCCAAGCCTAAGTACCCAGAAAGGCTGCCTAGCTAGCATATAGCATGCAGAAGAGCACTGATCTCCATACTGCCATGCACATTCATTTTTGGGTGACTTGCAGCTGATTCAGATTGCTCTAATAGTTACCTGGCACTTGTGTCTATAGCTGTGTGTTGTAGTGAACTGTTGCCAAAATTGTCTTGTTATGCATGCTACATCTGATATTTGTGTGGAACAAAAGATCATAATTCACTAAAAAAGGGCTGTGGGGAAATAAAGCAGAAACATTGTCCTTCTGTGTCCAGAAGGAACGATGAATCTGCCTGTCCCTTACCTGTGCCAGCAGGAGAGAAATTGCACAGAGGGTGGTGGAAGGCTGTTTGTCATTACTGATTTAATCCCTGCAATTGCATCTGAACTGTCTGTCTTGTGTTGCATGGCAGTGCACCATACTGTACCTTCTGTTAGCTTGGCATGGTTCAGGCCATCCTGGAATGCTCGAAGATAGCAGCTAATGGAAAACAGGCTGGAGTCCTATAGCCCATCTTTTCTGCAGGTGTTGTGGTGGGCTGGGCTATTCCTCCCCTATATTCCATTCCTACCCTATATTCCACTTTCTAGGCACAGCCTGTGGTTAATGTGAAGGAAACGTTGCTAAGGCATGCCATTTTCCTCACACTTGTTGAGAGTTTTTAAGGGAATCTGAGAAATTGTGCAGTGAGGTGAACGCTTTTGTGGTAAGCTGACATGTGCGTGCAGATCTCACTTGTGATTTCTGTAGCATTCTGTCCTTGGGAAAACAGACAGACACCCGGGCTGTCCATGCTGCATGGTGCAGCAGAATTTTTCCTGTCCGCCTGCTCTTTCTGAGCAGTATCTTAACTGTTGCCAGGAGAACCCTTCTGTTTCCCCTTCTGCTCATGTCTGCTCATTAGTCACTTGGGTGCAGACCAGTGGGCTGGGTGCAGCTCCTATTCCATGCAGCATTTAGCTTGGAGTGGGTTATCATTCATAGCAGGAGCTCTTTTCCATTGCAATCAGGTAGCTTTCAGTTGCTTTAAAAGACAGTTTCCCTTAGGACCAATGGTTTTTTCTCTTTCTCACTGAAAATCCTGAAGTAATCCTCACTCTGTTGCACAGTGTCTCTGCCTGTGGCATTTGTGTTGGACACAGCCATGTGAAAAGGTGGTCTGTCCCTGGCAAACTTTTTAGGAAGGATGAATCTGAAAACCTTGTCATTGCAGTTATGTTTGGTAACAGTCTGGAAAATGAGAACAGGATATAAATACCTCACAAATGAAACCTAGAAAGAGTCATCAGGCTGAAAGCGAGTTATCAGGTATGAAAACATTGAGTAGGATGTCAGAAATGGGTGGAGATGACAGTAGGAAAATGTTGTGGTTGATGGCAGAGCAGTGCAAAAAAAAAACAGCAGAGAAGGTACTTAAGCATTCCTTTGCTTCTCTATCTTCTGTCTCATTTTCCCCTCTGCAGTGAAGCCACTGCTTCAAAATAATTTATTACATAGTTGTCTGCCACAGAGAAGTGAGTTATCTGCTGCCTGTGGCAACGTGGATGGGGAAGGCTGAGATGATAATACACTTTGTTCCTTTTAGTTTTATCACATCTGACTGGAGTTCCTGAAGTAAGGAACAGGCTGAAACTGGCCTTGCTAATTGATAATCTCTATTAATAATTAAGATAGGCACTGCTAGTAAGAGTGTTGGAATTGCAAGTTTAGGATGTGACCATTGCTGGTGAAACTACGAAGAGAAATTTTGCAAGAGATAAATGTTGGATGTATGTATTGCAGAGGTGGTAACATTGCAAAAATGTCTTCCTATATTTTGTTCAAAAAAAAAAAAAAAGGAAAAGCACCTTATTCTAAAGGCTGAGCGTCAAGAAAATGGATGGGTGACTGTGCCATATCCATATACATAAGCATTTTCACTGCATGGGATTACTACTTAGCTCTTGTTTCTCCATTATGCCTTCCATCTTTCTCTCGGGTCTTTTAAGGGATCTTCTGAGCCCTGAATGTACTTTCAAGAAATTGAAACAAGCTGTTTTTTGATTCAACCTCTGCGTGAGAAGCAGCTTTCCAAATCCCATGACACTTTACACAGGATTTACAAACAACAGAATGGTTGGTTGGGCTGCTAACCACTCAAGCAAAAGAGTGCTCCCACTCCCTGCTGTCCAGAGAGCTACAAGACCAGCACTGGTTCCTGGGAATTAAGTGCAAAATTATCTCCAGGAACTAGAAACTGGTAGAAAAGATCAAGTCCTTGCAATTATGAACTGGATTTTTGCCAAAAAAAAAAGGACCATGTTTTCTTTCAGAATTGCCTCTTGGTGAAGCCTTCTTGCTGATCTCAAGCTGGTTTCAATGTGCATTTTTGTTAGTACTGAGGAAAAAGCTGCCTGAGCATATATCAGGCTAGCAAGAGTGCAGCTTCAGTCCTCCTCTGTTCAGTCCCAGCACTGCTGTTGGAAGTGGTACAGCCCACATGCGTGCCTGGCTTCCTGATGGGTGGCCAAGGGGTGAAGGAGCCAGCAGGACTTCCACTATCAGCTAGAAGGCTGAGCTGCAGGAGAGTGGGGCTTTGCAGTGCATCCCACTGCACCTGCCTGATCATCAGTGCATGCAGACTCACTGTGGCTTAAGTGGTGATGTTTCTGTGATTGTTTTTTTTTTTAATGTGTTATATAAGATAAATGTCCTTTGCACAAGACAGAGGGACAGAGCTGAGCAGGCTGGGGCAGGACTGGCTGCTGAGGGTCTAAAGAGCCAGTACAGAGTGAGGTGGGAGTGGGGCAGATTGGTTCTCCAGATTTCCTAACAGGACAGCAGGTTTATTTTTATCCCTGCTGCCCTTGAAGTCTCAGGTTCCACAGATGCAGTGATTTTTAGCTTAATGAGAACTTGTGAGAGGTTGGACTCGGTCTGCAGAATGATTATATGTCTTCCTGAATACTTTTTACAGCATCGTTAATTCACTCGAGTTCAGTTTTTTTCTGGCGCAGATGTTTGGCTCTGTTGAGTATACAGAATCACAGGCATGCTCTTTTCCCAGTTCCTATTGTTCCCTTAGATACTTCTACTTCAAGCAGCTGCTCTTTGAGAGGCACTGAATAACCACTGGGACTCAGAATCTGACCTGTGATGGAGGGATGGGTTCCAGCCTTGAAACCCTCCACTGCAGTGCTTGCCTTCGCCCCGCTGTTTGCAGGCTCTTGTTGCAGCTGGCAGCCCTGCTTCGTTAGGAATCTGGGGTGAATTCCCACGTACCCTGGAGAACAGCTTTTTACAGGATGGCTTTCTCACTCCATGTCAGAACCAAATTCTTTGCTGCAACAAGGAAGACTCGAGTACCAGCTGTTGGGAAAATGCTTCCCATATGAGTTCATCTGAGGGCACTGGTGTTACGTTACATCTTAGAGTGGAAAACTTGCCTAGGTGAGAGGGTGAGTTCAGTGATGTGAGCAACACAGTGCTCAAGTACTGAGCAGTTGGATTTGTATAACAGAACATAAATTAATTGCCTTTCTCTTGTGGTGTTTTACTTTTTAGAAGGTCAGCTTGACAAGGTTCACAAGGGTTTGTCCAGTTCAAATGTGCTGGTATTAAGCAGAACGTGGGGAAATCTGACCGGTGCAGGATATTTGGGAAGGCATGCAAAGCCATGTGCTTTGTTTTGTCTCACTTTCAGACTCGAAAGGGAAATGCAATACTTCCTGAGGATCTCCTTAAATGTCCCTACTTGACCCTCACTGTACGTGCATTTTAGCTGAGAGAAAGTCAGCTTTCTGGTTTCATTTGCCTCTCATGGTGTCTGCAAAACCTAGCATTCTTCTGTGGCCTGTACCCTGGTTACGGTAAAAGAAATGGTGTGGGAACCTCATGTAAGGTGTGCACCTCGGGGGGCTCCATGCTTCTGGGGTTTTCAGAAGATTCTTATTCTCACCTCAGCCGTAGTTTTCCTATATTGAGTTTCTCTCTGAAATGATATCCAACTTTGTGAGCAGAAGTCATGCCAGGATTGGCCCTGCTCTAAAAGGATTGCTTTGCAGAGGCAATTTGCAAAGGACGAGGTTTGCTTGGAGGCTCCTGTGCAGGAAGAGGAGCATGCAGAGTTGATGCCAGGGTCAGCAGCATGTCACATGTCTGAGTGATTTCATCCAGTGATGGCAGAGATGCTGTGACTTTGCTTTTGGCATCTGTAGTAGAAATAGGTGAGAGGGACTGCTGTTGTTTTCCTCTATGATGCTGTTACTTGCTGGGAAGTCTGGATTCTACAGCACTGCTTCTGCTCATAGCTGGTGTTTGCTGTGCTTGGATTTGAAGTTATGGGGAATGAAATAGATTTTTAGACTCTATGGAAATGGTGGTTTCCATGTAAAAGACCGAAACATTCTACAAAGAAATTGATTTCGACGGAGCTATTGATTCCAGTTTCTTTTTGTTTTGTTTTCAGGAAATAATTACCACAGCAAAGATGTTCCTTTCTGTGTACAGATAGTGTACAGGAGGAGAATATTGCCTGCTGCTTCCTCATTGTTTTCAAAAGCATGCTGCACAAAGAATGCTGGATTGGTACTGACAATTAGGCCTTTGCCTTTGAAGGAGGAGGGATGGGTGGCTTTGAGTGTTACGGGGCATTGACTGTGTTTGAGTGTGAAATTTGCAGTGGTGCACATAACACCTGTCCCCAGGACTACCTGTGGAATGTTGATGAGTTCTGAGTGATTGGTAAAGGAGCTTAAATAGACGTGGGAGCTTAATAGAAATATAAATGCAATTTACAGCCACTGGTGTGTCCCAAATTTCCTGTTAGGTTACTGTCCTGCCTGCGAGCACAGCAGTCAGCCAGTCTGTATTTGTAAAACAAACAGAATGTATGTGCTTGCATCCTTACGCAGTGTTACTGTTACTGTTAGCCAACCTTAGTGCATCCTACACAGAAAACATTTCTGTTAGCTGTCAGCTTGGTGTCCACGCTAGATCAGTGCACACCCATTTCTGTCCTCAGCTGGGTATGGTCCCATTGTCTCTTAATGCCTCTCTGCTTCAGGATCCAGCCTGGCTTGTCAGGGATGATGTAAAGAGGAAAAATGGGGATGGGTTAAGGCTTCATGTCCCTGCAGGCTGTTATTAGCTGCAAACAGAGGTGTATGTTCACGTTCCTGAACTTGTAAACTTTCAGGGGTCAACAGTTGCCTTTACAGCCAAACTGGGCTCCCTGGAGCCCCTGCCATAACAGGTGAGCTGGTAGGTGCTGCAGTCAGGCTCTCGATGTCACAAATACTTTGTGCACAACACTTGTTTCACTCTTCTGCTTTGAAAGTTCAGTCTCTGATCAGGTGCTGTTTGGTGTCTCTTTTCGGGGGTTAGGGCTACCAGGCAGAACATCTTCACCTTTAAACAAAAGAATTGTTTAAATGTAACATAATTGGGAAATGATTATTTTCTGGCATGGGTGAAATATCTTAGAAACACACCTCGCAGTCATCGGATCATTATTAGTTATCATTCTGTGATGCACATCTGCTTAACATCAGATTCTTTACCTTATTCAGCTGAAAAACCCGACTGTTGCTCCCAGGAAAAAGAGAGAATTTGAAACCCTTTTCTGAACTCCCTTCTGTGCCTCAGCTCAGTGGCAGAAGAATCTGCTTTCTATTAAAGTGATAAATTGCATAATTGAAGGTGTAAGCATCCCCCACTGTAAAATTTGTCTTTGTCAGATATACAAAGCATTGATTTTCTTTGTTTGCTGATGCAGAACCCCACTGATATGAAGCTGTAGTCTCCTTTCACCCTGCCACCAAGCAGCAATCCTTACTAGCACAGCTGGAGCCTGCTGCACATGCACACCTAGTGCCAACCTGGTATTCCACTGCTGTGTTCTGGTGCTTATGCCAGCACCTCTGGGAATATCTCTACCCAATTGGCCAGCGTGTGAGCCACTTAGAGTTCCCAGTGGATGCTGTTATGTGGAACATTTTATTAAGTACACAGTGATGAATTTATCTTCCTGAGTTGTATTACTCACCCCCTGAAGTGTTAGTCATTGGTGTCCTCCAGCAGATGTAATCAACAGATTGCTCCCAAGCAGTGCTTTAATGTCAAGCTCTGCAGTCATTTCGCTGATCACCCCAGAGAGCACACAGAGCATCGATATCTGTCTTGCTGGAGAAGAGATGCGGGAGCCAGTCCATGAGAAGCCAAAGGTGACAGACTCTGCTCATGCAGGCTACGGGGTGGCTGAGGAGTGCCTCCCTTGGAGCACCCTTGGAGCTAATGGCCACAGAATAAAGCTTTGGGAGGAATGCTGCATTGGAGGGCGCAGGCAGCCTTCCTGTGTCTGTGTGCGTGAACGATTCCTTCCGTGTGCGGTATGAGAAGTCCCTGCAGCCGGTGAGTTTCTTTTCTGCACAGAGAGTCTGAGTTCTGCACATCTCCATGGATGCCTTTTCCCTAGCTGTAAGACGTTAACATCATCTGAACCTCTGTCTAGATGGCGCTGAGCCATGGCCCATCTTGTTCAGCAATCTCCATGTATAAATGTCCTTTTTTGTTGTTGTTTTAATTTAGCAGCACCAGAAGAGAACAGTTTGACTCTCTGTATATCCAGAAAAAGCATTTCTGTTCATTTCCCGGTTGCACTGAGTGCTCCGGGTGGTGCTGGCCTGTCTGCCAGAGTTAATTGGGGTTGCTGGGTCAGTTCTCCCTGGGGTTGCGTTGTGCTGGGATTTAGCTGTGCCCTGAGTAGCCCAGCAGTTTGCTCTGTGCAATGAGGAATGTGTGTTGCTCACCAGCACGGTCAGGGGACCCCTGTGTACCTTAAGGCCTGTGCAGGGCTCTGTGCATTATTTTGGTTTTGGGGAAAGAAAAAAATAATAATCATAGTGTTTTGAATGCCGGCAGTTCTGTTATTATTAAGCTGCCTGAAAGCGTGCCTCTGGGAAAACGGATGCAGCTTGGCTGTTTGTGAGCTGGCCAAGAGGGAACTTCCCCATGGTGTTGTATCTCCTGACTTAGAAGCTGTGTTTAATGGCTAATCTGTCACCTCGGGGTTCTTGTATGAGAAAAGATGAACCCTTTGATATTTGAATCAGCGTATTGTGTTTTACAGCTCCTCAGTCTGGAAACATTGCTCTACTGATGCTGCTGGGAGTGCATAGCCAAAGATAGGAAGAGGGTGAGAGTGTCTATTCATTGGCAGCACCAGGTTATTTCATCTTAAATTGTAAGGACAGCATTCTGAGATGCTGCATCTCAGGTAGAAGGGTGGACCGAGGCTTTCCTGTGCTCATGTGCTGTGACAAGGTGAGAATGGTCCCTGTGCAGTCTCACCTTGACTGTTCCTTTCTGAAAGTGTTTGAAAAGATGGCTATTGTGGAACTGGGTCACAGCAGCAGCTGGGTAGCAAAGGAAATGCATATGCAGGGGACTGCGAAGCGCTCTGGGTCAGGGATTTGGAGTGAGCAGCCATGCTGAGGTAGCAAATAGGCACTGAGCAGCAGAAATGTGTCCCTGCACTTAACTCCTTGCCCTGCTTTCAGCCCTGTGTACGTGCAGGCAAGTCTGTGTCCTGATAGGTGCAGCGATCAACAGTCTGCTTCCTGAATAATTTGTCTTGTTGGATGCAGCTGTTTCTCAGTGCTAAAGTTTCCAAATAACTGCATTTATTTAAGGTATTCCCACAGGACAGGGGCTCCAGCTGCTGAAGTCCTGTTGTCTGTGTAGCAGTCCCAAGGTTGCTGGGGCTGAGTAACAAACAGTGCTGTGGTAGAAGGACCCTGTTTTACTGCACGATATAAATGCTCTTGAGAGCATGGTGTGATGGGCCAAACAGATGTGAAGATGTTGATGAGTGTCCTCTGGCCTACTGGTTTTCTATGATGAGCAACAAAGGCCTTCTCTCTGCTGAGTGCTGGCTGCAGATTGCAGGTTTCCAGCAGCTGTATTCAGGGGCTGTTCAGCCTAAGAAGAGAGCAGGGAGTCCTCCTGTGGGCTCAGCACACCTCATGGTTCTGCCATGTCACACATCCTGCTGCTGGTCTCTGCACGATGCTCTTTGGCACCAGCCTGCAGGATGTGAGGAGCCTGTCATGCTGACATGAACTCACTGTATGCAGGGGGGAGCAGGGCAAGAGTTTGTCTGCTCTCACTTTCTCTGTTTCTTTCAGGAGTCTCTGCATCTTTGCAGTGCCGCCCTTCCCCTTTACCCAGATATGCACACACACTGTGTGTTCTAGAGAAAGGAGATAATCTCAGCACTGCTCTCTCTCCATTACTGCTGCCTCCACCTGAACTGCCCTGATGCGTGTAGAACTGCAGAGAGCGGATTTCCAGCTGGTAGTCACAAGTTTTCTCCAGAATGGCCCTTTGTGGCTGATTTCTGGGACTGAGGCCATCAGACTTGTTTTTATGAGGACTTGTACTTACTTCTTTCTTTTATCCCTGCAGGCAGCATCCGCAGCACTGAGCAGTCTGGGCCATGTGTACACAGCCATCGGGGACTACCCAAACGCACTGGCGAGCCACAAGCAGTGTGTCCTCCTTGCAAAGCAATCCAAAGATGAGCTGTCTGAGGCACGGGAGCTGGGCAACATGGGAGCAGTGTACATCGCAATGGGGGATTTTGAAAATGCAGTGCAGTGCCATGAACAACATCTTAAGATCGCCAAGGAGCTGGGGAATAAGAGAGAGGAAGCCCGAGCTTACAGCAACCTGGGCAGTGCTTACCACTACCGGAGGAACTTCGACAAAGCCATGTCCTACCACAACTATGTGCTGGAGTTGGCCCAGGAGCTGGCTGAGAAAGCCATTGAGATGCGAGCTTATGCGGGCTTGGGCCATGCAGCGAGATGCATGCAGGACCTGGAGAGGGCTAAGCAGTACCATGAGGAGCAGTTGCACATCGCTGAGAGCCTGCAGGACCGAGCTGCTGAAGGCAGAGCCTCCTCCAATTTAGGTAAGGCCCTGATGTGGAGCAGTGTTGGTCAGGGAATGCAGCAACTGTTGGAGCTGCTGCCAGGACCCACGAGGCTTGCTGTGTGCTATCTTCTTAGTTATACCAACTCCACCAGACTATCTTCATAAAATAAACAGGCACTTGGCAGATTGTGTGTCGATGTAACGTGTCCCATGTTAAATTATTCAGCCACTCAGAAGGCACCAGAATGTACAAGGTCATGACAGAAGGCAATTGAGAAAGTGCAGTGCTTTTGAAGAGCTACTGAGGTGTCAGAAAGAAACATAAGTTTTGCACCAAGGCAAGAAGCAATGTGGTTTATTATCCAGCCATTACTCTGGGAGCTTGTCAGCTTGCTGCATTCTATCTTGGGTGACACATGGATCAAATCCTAACAAAGTTTGTGTTCAGAATGTACACTTTAAAGTAATAGAGTGTAGAATAATATGTTCTTCTAAGGACAGACATCAGTATCTTACTGGCAGGCTGAGGAGGGTTGAATTACATCAAAGCGAAGTCCATTCCTCCTCTTTCACAGTGCCAGATGCAGAAGTGAACAAAGATGTGTTTGCGTCTCTGGCTATGAGATGTGGGAGTCTGTGCTGCTGTCACTGCAGCTGTTGTTGGGATGTGTTCTGACTGCACAGCTCAGCTGGACGTACGAGGCTGTGGGGAGTGGCAGAACAGGGCTGTTGTGGGTATGACAAAATACATGTTTGCTGGCAGCCCCTGAATCTCAGCTCTTGGAGGCCTCCCCACACTGTAAATTAGCTTCTGTTTCTGCCTGGCAGTTGGCACTTGGTTCGTTTGTAGATGCTAATTGTACTTTGATGTTATCAGCAGCAGGTAATTGAAAAGGGCTTGATGAATTACTTAATTTCTCATAATAGCTGACTCTTCGAGAGCTGAATGAAGAAGATAAGATGAACTGTAGAAAATGCATCAGCCTTAGCTTTCTGATTACTGTTGCGAATCAACTTCTTAACACAAATTAGGGAAAATGTGTGAGACAAAATAGGTCTGAGGCACAAGTTCCTGTGAGGTGCTTAGCCTTACAGAGCCCTGAGCATTGCTGGTGTTTCTTCTAGTGGGACAGAGCAGGCAGGAGGCCTGGGGGGTGGATAAAGCTTTGCATCTGGATTCCCCTAACTTCTGTTCAAAGGCTTTGCCAAATAGAAGGTTGGTGCTCTCACCAAGCACAAACCTCATCTCCCATCTCTGCTGCCATTGTGGGGTTGATCCTGGGCAGATGCGTGGAGTCACAGCTGTGTTCATCTGTGAGCTCCTCAGAATGGAAATGGGCCTGTTCTGAGCAGCAAACCTCCCCAGTTCAGAAAGGATTTCGTGTGCCTCCTCTCCGAGCACAGCTTTCTGGAGAATTGCCACAGATCCTTCTGAGCAAATCCAGAAAACTAAGGGAATGAAGTCGTGGAAAATGGGAGCGGTCTCATGGTTTTGGTTTTCCTCCCTGTGTCTGTTTGGTGATCGATCTTGGGCTGCCTGAGTTGTCTCCCATCTTTGTGAGCCTGTTGCCATGGGCAGACCATCAGTAGAGGAAGGAGCTTCATTGAAGTTCAGTGATGTTCCTTCAGCTGCATCTGTGCTCAGTGTAGTCTGGCTCTGTTACTCAGCACCTCAAAAAGTAAAAACAGAGGTACAGAAACATTGAGAGGAGATGGGTTCAGCAGTTCGCTGTGACTGCTGATACTACAGCAGTGGTTTTGCTTTATCCCAGAACAAAACTAAGTGCTACCACAGAAGGAAGCAACGTGCTCTTGTTCCTTGGCCTCCAGGGGTACTCACTTGCATTTTTAATTCTCTTGCTATGTTGTTGGCTTGAAACCAGTGAAGTCAGGACTAGAAAGTTCATCTTAATGTGATTATTATTCTTGCAGTAGCTTTGGATTTAGCAAGAGTTTCAACATGCAATTCCAGAAAATTTTGTTTAAAAAAAAAAGTATTTTGGTGCAGCAGAGAATGTTTTTCTTGTTTGGATTTAGAGCTAAGTATAACGTTAGGTTGGTATGCTGACTCAGCCGCTCTACGCTTTGTATTAAAATAGTTTTCCTAGCTTCTGAGTACAGGATCTCACGTTTCAGCTGTTCTTTGGATATTTTTCTATGTCCTCTCTATCAGAGTTAAGTTACGCTGGAAAAAGAGAGCACGCAGTTCTTGTAGAGAAAGTCTATTACTGTTGTTGAAATGCATCCAGTGCCAATTAAAAAGTCAAGTCTTAATTGTCTTCTTCATCTAATCCACATGCAAAACAAAGCCTCATCAAAATAACCATGCTGACAGGCAAAAAAATGTATCTAAATGTGTGTTTCCAAGCCAGAATGTTAGAGTTGGCCTCTTTGCTGAAGCAACAGAATTTTCTGTTTGCATTTCACTGATTTAGATGGAAAGCTCTCTTAAGTGCACTATCTAATGCTGAGCGGGACAGACCCAGAATATAACATAGCCCAGCTGCTGCAGTGCTCTGTGGGGAGATGTAATGCACTCTGTGACTCGGTAAGCTGAAGGTAATGGACTGAGGGCGAGTCACAAGTTATCAAGCCCTTCACAACAAGGAGATTTGGAGTTTAACCAGAAGTCTGAGATTGTCAACCTTTGCAAAGCAGATGGTGTTTCCAAATGCCAGGGCTCCATGCAGAGAGCTGGCTTTTCAGCTTCTGCAGCACTTAACAGTCCTGTTGTGATGCAGAGATGGCACTTCAGATTATTAGTAAAACTCTGTTCAAAGTCTGTCCCCAGGTGCTTAGCATCTCTTTGCAGTTATGAGAGAACTTCACTGCCTCTCTTTTATGTCCTTGTTACTCAGAGTTGGATGGCCTGCCTTGTATTAAGGTAGAGGCCATGTGCCTCGTTTTATCTCTAGGACCTTACTTTATTTGTAATGAAGGAGATTATAAAAAATTTCGTCTAATTGAACTAGTAATCATTTCAAATCCTCAAGCACTCTGTAGGAGAAAGTAGACATGTTTTCTTCTCCATCTTGGCAGTAAAGAGGCTGACTAAAATGTTTAGAAGGCTTCATCCCCTATCTGTCTTTTTTCTGTTGAGAAGTGCGCAAAGAATGGGTTTGGTAGGTGGTGGTTTTGGAGTCTAGATCAGAAGCTTTCCTTGCTGGGCCATCCTTTGTAATTAATTACCCCTGGAAAATGATGGAGATGTACCAGGAGATGGTGTGGGGTGTCTTTATCACGTTCCTCTTTTTCCAAGAGCAACCTCAGCGTTTCACATTCCTCTGTTTGGGGACAATTAAGGCTGTTGCTGTTTTATTCCTCACCGTGACACGCTCGGGATTAATAATATAGGGTGATGCATAAGGAAATGATCTTTGAATGTGTTTTCAATAATGAGTCTTGCTGTTAACGCATGTCCTGCAGCAGGCACTTCAGGCAAGGGTGTTGGTGATTTTGTGGATTGGTGGTGTGTCTGGGAAGGTGGCCTGAAAGTGAGAGGTTGTGCTGTGCAGCGCTGCGGCAAGGCAAGCTGCAGTGCAGAGATGAGCAGTGTTGTCATGGCAGTGCATGCCTTAACAAGGGATGTATGTCCGTGCACGTGGTGTAGTTCCTTAGCCCATGCATGATCACTGCCATCCCCAGTCACTCTTCCAGAAAAGCTGCAGCAGTTCTGAGTTACCAGGGCAATTGAAGAGAAGTGGAAGAAGTCCTGGGGTGTTGAATTCTACCTCCTGTTATCACACATGCCACTTAATACTACTGCCATGACCATGAACAAAGCAAGTTCAGTCTTTCTTGACTGGAAATGCAACAATTCACCGGATAGTTTCTCCTCCTCTTGTTTCCAAGTGATGATGCCCTGCCCTTGTAGTAGAAATTCTTGCTATTATTCTTCAAGTTTGTGTCTTTGCATTTCTTACTGTTGAATTTCATGTTCTTGTTGCTCTGATACCCAATGTTTTCCAGCCCCTCTGCACATTATTCCTATCGTTCCCAGTGTAGGCAGTGCTTCTTCTCTGGGTTTCAATATATTTCACTGTAGCATTCACTTCCTGTGGGCCCAAGGCACCACTCAAAAAGTTTCATAAAGTTCTTCCTCTTCTCTGCTTTTTATCTCTTAAACAAGAAGTCGCTCATCATAGGCTGGGTTACCTAGGCCAGCGCTGTGCTGGCCACAGACTGCCAAAGGCCAAGCTGTAGAGCAGCTCTGGCGACGTGAGCTGCTGCAGAAGGGTTACCATGACACAGTATTTTTATTGAACTTGTTTCTGTTATGTTTCAGGAATCATTCACCAGATGAAAGGTGACTATGACACTGCACTGCGGCTGCACAAGACACATCTGTCTATAGCCCAGGAGCTCAGCGATTACGCAGCCCAGGGCCGGGCCTATGGTAACATGGGCAATGCTTATAACGCTCTGGGTGTGTACGACCAGGCTGTTAAGTACCATCGGCAGGAGCTGCAGATCTCTATGGAAGTTAACGACCGGGCCTCTCAAGCATCTACACACGGGAACTTGGCGGTCGCCTATCAAGCACTGGGTGCCCACGATCGTGCTCTGCAGCACTACCAAAACCATCTCAACATCGCCCGGGAGCTGCGAGACATCCAAAGTGAAGCACGGGCCCTCAGCAATTTGGGCAACTTTCACTGCTCACGAGGAGAGTACGTGCAGGCAGCCCCTTACTACGAGCAGTACCTGCGCCTGTCCCCAGAGCTGCAGGACATGGAAGGGGAGGGAAAGGTTTGCCATAATCTTGGTTATGCCCATTACTGCCTCGGGAACTACGAAGAGGCTGTTAAGTACTATGAGCAGGATCTTGCGTTAGCAAAGGATCTTCATGACAAGCTGAGCCAAGCCAAAGCGTATTGCAACTTGGGCCTGGCCTTCAAAGCCTTGATGGACTTCAGCAAAGCAGAGGAGTGTCAGAAGTATCTGTTGTCCCTGGCCCAGTCTCTGAACAATTCCCAGGCCAAATTCCGAGCTCTGGGGAACTTGGGGGATATTTTTGTCTGTAAAAAAGACGTAAATGGTGCAATAAAGTTTTATGAGCAACAGTTGAGCTTAGCCCATCATGTTAAAGACAGGAGACTGGAAGCCAGTGCCTATGCAGCCCTGGGCTCCGCATACAGAATGATACAGAAGTGTGACAAGGCTTTAGGTTACCATACGCAGGAGCTGGAGGTGTACCAGGAGCTGGGAGATATGCCAGGAGAATGCAGAGCACACGGTCACCTTGCTGCAGTGTACATGTCACTTGGGAAGTACACCATGGCCTTCAAGTGCTACGAAGAACAACTGGAGCTTGGGCAGAAGTTGAAGGACCCCAGCATAGAAGCCCAAGTCTATGGCAACATGGGCATCACCAAGATGAACATGAACGTCATGGAGGAAGCTATTGGCTACTTCGAGCAGCAGCTGGCCATGCTGCAGCAGCTCAGTGGAAATGAATCTGTGTTAGATCGGGGCCGAGCATATGGGAACCTGGGGGATTGTTACGAAGCTCTGGGGGATTTTGAGGAAGCGATAAAGTATTATGAGCAGTACCTGTCTGTTGCACAAAGCTTGAACCGCATGCAAGATCAGGCAAAGGCCTACCGAGGCCTGGGCAACGGGCACAGGTGAGGATTGCTGCATGTTGGGACAGTGGAATGCAGTGCATTGGAGTACCCAGAAAGGCATCCTCGTGTCAGGGAAGTGTGGGTGCACCAGAGGAGAGGAGGATGAGCTGCACCTAAAATGCTAGCAGGCAGACTAAGGGTGCATGCCAGCATGGGACAGAGAGTGGGGAAGAGTGTGTGTAATTAGGTAGCATGTGGGAATGCACGGGTGGGAATGGGAGTGGGCCTGAGAGTGAAGAAATGGGAGATGCATGCTGTGGGGCTGAAGTATGCATGCAGATGGGGGTGAAAAGAGGAGCCTGGCCAGCAGGTGGGGGCTGTGTAAGTGTGGCAGGGGGGAAGACAGGTTGATGTCTAGGTGAGTACAAATGGCTGCAGTGTGTTATCAGAGGGGGGGGGGGGTGTTTGTATGACTGTTGTGCACATGCACAGGGATTTGGGGTGTAGGACCAGGTAACAAGGTCCTCTGGATGCTGGGAAGGAAATGTTTTGGTCAGTGCTGCTGGCTCAGATAATGGAGCTGAGGTTGCTCAGTCCTTCGAACTAGAGGTTTGGAAGGCAGCAGAGGAAGGATGTTGATTCAGAAGTGCTGGGCACAATTCCTGGGGGAGAAGCATTTGTCTCTGCCTGAAAAATGTGAGATGACCTTGAGAGGAAGTGACAGAGTGTTTTAGTTCAAGAAAATATTGACAAAATAAATGCTGTTTTCTTCCTTTTTAGAGCTATGGGAAGTTTGCAGCAGGCTCTCGTGTGCTTTGAGAAGAGGCTTGTGGTGGCACACGAGCTAGGGGAGGCTTTTAACAAAGCCCAGGCCTATGGTGAGCTGGGGAGCCTGCACAGCCAGCTGGGGAACTACGAGCAAGCCATCTCGTGCCTGGAACGGCAGCTGAACATTGCTCGTGAGATGAAGGACCGTGCTCTGGAGAGTGACGCTGCCTGCGGTCTTGGTGGGGTCTACCAACAGATGGGCGAGTATGACACAGCCCTGCAGTATCACCAGCTGGACCTGCAGATTGCAGAAGAGACCAACAACCCTACTTGCCAAGGCCGAGCCTATGGGAACTTGGGCCTGACCTATGAGTCCTTGGGCACCTATGAAAGGGCAGTAGTGTATCAGGAGCAGCATCTCAGCATTGCAGCACAAATGAACGATCTTGTAGCCAAGACTCTGTCATACAGCAGTCTGGGGAGGACACATCATGCCTTGCAGAACTACTCTCAGGCTGTGATGTACTTGCAGGAAGGTAAGAGGCTGAATTGTCCAACACGCCATTTTGGATAGATACATGGGAGTAGGAGGAAGGCCTGAAGATATGAAGGGAAATGAGGTGCTATGAGTGTGGCACTAAGGGGATGTTTGACAGTGACCTTCAAAGCCAAAGCTATTGCAGATATCCATAGTTACTGTTGGGCATCGTGTTGAATAGCTGCCCCAGTAGGTTGTTCTGTATAGCACACCATGTCAGTCAGAGCCTTCCGTTCATCTCTGAGCTTGAATTCCAAGCGTGCCTAGTGAGCGTCTTTATATATGTGTGTCTGTCTGCTCCATCTCCTGATGTGATGTGAACTCCTGAAAAACCTGGAAATAATGTTTGTTGCTGAGCTGCATGGTCATGGCCAGGGCTTCCCATCTCCAATCTGTGGGAAATGTTAGGTGTATGAGAGGAGCCATCCTTGCTGGCAGCTGGGCCCATCGAGGTGGGAGACTTGGAGTATGATAGAAGGGAGCAGACAAGAAGGTGCTACTGGGAGTGAGACAAGCTCCAAGTTGCTTATGCCAGGATCCTGCCCTCCTCCAAACCATACGGAGCCTACCAGGAAGCTGGGAAAGCTGCTGGGAAACAAACAAGAGATGTGGCAAGAGGCCTCTTGTCTGGCAATGTTTGGTAGCGTAATGTGATTTTGATTAACTGACTGTTAAGGTTTAAATCAGATTTCCTGGTAGGAGCATAGTGTGTGTGTTTCAGGGGAATTAAATTTAACTTCACATGGGGTTGGATCTTGGTCCATGGAAGCGTCTGCTCTGCTTAGGCACGTCTTGTGCTGGTGTTGACTGGAGTGTAAACAGCTGCTGCCCAGCACTTCCACAGTTGACATCTCACTGCTCTGCATTGCTGCTGTCTGCCTGTCCTGGGGCACCCTGGAGGCATAGGCCTAACCTGAGCCAGCAGTTCCCAGCAGCAGAGGCAGAAGAAATACTTCACCTGGCTGCCAAAGTGACTTCTCCTCTGAGGCTCCCTCTCGTTCTGACTTCTTTTCAGGACTGAGGCTGGCGGAGCAGCTGGGACGCAGAGAAGATGAGGCCAAAATCCGCCATGGTCTCGGCCTCTCCCTCTGGGCAAGTGGGAACCTGGAGGAGTCTCAGCACCAGGTATTCTAAGGTCTGCCCTGTGCTTGCAGGCTGTTGTCCTCTGAGCCCGGTGGGTCAGTTCTGTCCCTGGGGGTGGAATTGTCTGGTGCATCCTGGGGCAAGGTGTACCATGCACTTAGTACTCTCAGGCCCATGTGCCTTCATCCCAGGTCACCTGCCCTCTGCCAGGAATGCTGACCCCCTGAGGGGCTGCCTAGGGGTGTGGTGGCCTTGGATCCCGCCCTCCCACTAGTGCTGTCTATTGTATCTGTCAGGGTGTCACCGTGGCTGTTTTCCCTCCCAGCTCTATCGGGCCTCGGCACTGTTTGAAACCATCCGCCACGAGGTGCAGCTGAGCACAGATTACAAGCTGTCACTCTTCGACCTGCAGACGTCTTCCTACCAGGCCCTGCAGCGAGTACTTGTCAGCCTCGGTAAGCTGAACTCCAGTCTCATGTGGAGCTGGACTAAAGGTGCAGGGAGGCAGTTCATGATCCAGCCTTCTCTTATTATCTGTCTGATGCAGCACAGCACTGCATTTATTTGCCAGGACAAGAAAAGGTGTTTCCTGCTTTGAATTTCAGGCACCTATGGATTCTTTTCCATGTTTTCTCCATTCATTCTCTTTTCTCTGACTCATTTCCCCATATATCATGTTAGCTCTTGCAGCCAAGATGATCTGTGGGACTGCATACCAGTGTAGTGACTACTCCTTCCAGAAATAAGTGCTGCGATATGTTTCTGCAGGTTTTTGTTCCAATTGAGATAGCAGCTGTTCCTGTTTCTGCACTATGCTGCAAACTGTGTTGATGTCACGTCTGAGAGATGACTTTGTCTTTTCAGGTCACCATGATGAAGCTTTGGCAGTAGCAGAGAGGGGACGAACAAGGGCATTTGCTGACCTGCTTGTGGAACGCCAGACTGGGCAGCAGGACTCTGATCCCTATTCTCCAGTGACCATTGACCAGGTCCTGGAGACAGTGAATGGCCAGAGAGGGCTTGTTCTCTACTACTCACTAGCTGCAGGTTACCTGTACAGCTGGCTGTTGGCTCCTGGGGCAGGTGAGGTGCTTTTTGAAGGTGAGAGCCTATGAACAAGCCTTACAAAATGAAAATTGTACCATTTGCAGCTAGGAAAGAATCTGGTACCACAGATTCTAGAACCCAGGAGCTGGAAACAGTGGCATAACCACAGCAGTAATGACATGGAAGTGCTTATTCACGGTTTTGACATTGACCTGGGAATGGAAATGTTTCAGATGTTTAATATTTCCATTTTCCTATCTCCAGTCTGAATGTTTTTCCCACCTGGCAGAGCAGAGCAGTAATGAGATTCTGACTCTGTTGGCTCTGTGAGAATCTTCTATGCATAAGAACGCCTACTTTAATTATATTTCTGTGCTTTAGCCTTTCAAAAGCTTTTGACATTTATCCACTGAAGTGGATTGCAGAAAACAGAAGGGTGTCCCCGCTTCTTGATACTCCATTGAACTGCCTGATCCTCTGAATTCCACTTAAATAAATGTGGAAATGCTTATCACAGAGAAGCAAGGAGGATTAATTTGAAGAGGGTTGCTTTTTTTTGCAGGCAGCTGTTTTTCATTATCTAATAAAAGCGATGACTAAATTTTCATGAGTTCTTTCTGGATATAATTTAATAATTGCAGCCTTTCACCATAACAAAGCTGAAGAGATAAAAAGCATTATTTAGATTGCATGAAAAATGCTTTGGGAAGGTAAGCAGACATTTATACGTGCCTGATTTCAGATGGAATGGCTGTGATTGGAAAACACTTCTCTTGGGGGTGTTCTGCAGTATTGCCTATGTAAGTTTAGGGTGATGTCATCCTGCTGTGCACCCAATCACTAGCTGGCTCTTTAGTTCTGTGCTTTGCAGAATAAAATGGCAGTAATTCTATAGTATTGAGATTAAGCTGAGTGTAATAAATTTGCAAGTATCAGAAGTACATCAGCCTCATAGTTAGTCTCCTCCTTGCCCAGCTGATCCTGTGGAAGGGCAGCTGCACTCTCCAGTACATGGGTTTGTGACTGCAGTACTGGATGCACTGTCAGGTATAGGGGAGGAGAGGAACAGTGCTCCTTTGAGCTCCAACATGCAGGTTTCCTCCTGAGCAGCTTTGCTGAGCAGCTCTTCAGTAGTGACTTGACCCCTCCTCATCTTATTAGTACTGGCAGAGAGTGGCAGCCCATGATCCTCTTATCCCACTGGAACCGGGTTCTTAGAGCCTCTTCACTGATTCTCTGTTCCTGCAGAAGGAGCTGCTTTGCCATTATTCCCCTGCTCTCGCTAGTTGATCTTTGCTGCCAATACAAACAGGGCATCCAGAGCAGCCTTTCACTGCTGATCTCAGTCTGTGGTACTGTAGAATTAATTGTATCAGGAAAATTATGCCAGTGTGAGGGGAAGAAGGTTTTATGTGGAGCAGTAGCTGAATTCTTACCAAAACAGCAGTTGTTCTTTGTATTATTTATTCACTTTGAAATGTTAACTTTTAATAATTTACTGTATTTTAATCTATATTTCTTTTTTTTTTTTTGTGTACAGCATACTTTTGTGCATAAAAGTGAAGGGAAAAGCCTTTGTGTGACTGCTGTAGTAATAATATTTTTGTTCAGCATTTGAGCCTAGTGTGTTCAATATATGTGATCAGAGACCATTACTAGGCTTTTTTCAAAGTCACCTATTGAAATGTGACTCGGGCTGGTAGATGCTTCCATGAAAGACCTGTTTTATAATTCATGTAAGACTGCTGCAAAAGCAAATGCGTTCTGAATACCTCATAAAAGCACTACTCTGCCTTTGTGCCTTTGAGCTACAATCTGCAAAGTACGAAGCTAGATTTTGAAAACCAAATTGGAATACAGGAGGGCTGGAAATGCTCTGGGGAGACACAGCACAGAGGGCTTTGCCCCAGTGGTGCTGGAAATGGCAAATGTTGAAGACTGTGCCACTTTCCTGGACGGCTGCTGGCAGTGCTCTTCTTTCCCGGTGGAAATAAGCTCACAATTCGTGTTCCTTGCAGGTATTCTGAAATTCCATGAGTATTACCTGGGTGACAGCTTGACAGAAAATGCCGGGGATTTCCACGAAGCCAACAGCGTGGCCCTGCAGACAGTAACAAACTCTGCACTAGAGCAGTACATCTCCAGCGTGCGGGAGGCTCTGGGTGTGGATTCCTACTATACCCGGTAAGCTGGAGGTGGCCTTTGAAGCCTTGATTCTTGCTCTCTCAGCAGGAGGCGCTTTGTAACATTCTCAGCTAATGGGCTGAGAAGTCTGAGAACTGAGAGCCGCAGTAGGGGGTGAATTTTTGTTACAGTGACAACAAAATTGCATGTATCAGTCTTCTAAAAGACGTAAGGTGCTTTTTTTCCCCCACCTTAGGTTGGAAATTTGCCCAGGAAACTGCCAATCTCTTGCTACACCTCCCTTGCAAATCACCTGTGGGTTTCTGCAACCCTTTGAGATTACTTTAAGCACCTCTGTTACCATTGAAATTCACTTAATCTCTTGAAAACTAATCTGTACTGTCCTCAAGTCTTCACAAAGTGACAGAAGGAAGACAATCCGAATCTTTGTGACACCAGAGCAGTAGATCGTAGCAGTCCATAATCCATGCCATTTTCTTGAGATGGCAGAATGCAAGCAGATTTGTGGCTGTATTTGCCCTGGACAGATGGCAGAGGGGAAGGAAATGAAACCAAACCCCAAAACAGAGAAACCTAAAATAAACCATGCATTGATATCCCAGACAAGAAATGTTGTTGATTGGTACGAGAAAGACAGAAGAGATGTTGAGTTGAGATTGGACAGCATGTATCTAGAAGAAAACATATTTGAGCCATTTTCTCTGCTTCGTTGCCTTGTTCTCCAAGGAGGGAAGAAACGTCAGAGTGATGTGTGTGGTTTATGTAGGTCTGCAGCTAGGAGACAGATAAAAGGCTTTTGTTCCTTCGTGTTAGCTGCACAGTGATTTTCTCATCCTTTCTGTTAGTTCTGGTGCTGTGTATAAATGTTCTTGTGACCACAGCACTGACTATCCCATGGTGATGATATAAGACATAAAATTATTTGAGAAATTATATTCTACTATTCTGAAAGCTCGTGGAGAACGTGGTTTTTGCTTCTGTCTCTGAGTGCAGTGTTGGAGTCAGGAAGATATTGCCATTGGGGAAGGATAGGCTGTAGTGATTCAGTAAAAGGAGGGTTTCAAGGATGCAGAATTGTGCTCATATGGACCTTTGTGTTACTGAGGTACTGACGGTATCTATAACAGAGTTTGAGCATGAGCAGGTGGGCTGCTGCTGTTGTTAGCAAAATGGTGGCTCTGGCACAGGGAGCTGTCAGGTTCAGGTTAAGCTCTGACCCTCTCTGTCCTCAGTGCAGTGTGAGGTTGCTGTTTTCTGAAGTCATGCAGCAACTTCACAAGGGAATCGTTAGGGTTGTGTCAGCTGAGTTCTGTAAACAGGACAAACTGCTGAGATGAATTTGTGGACAACTCTTAGTATTGAAATAGTCTGAAACCAGAAGCAGTAGGAACTGCACCGTGGTGGCGTGTCCTCCTATTTTTGCTCCTGGAGAGGAAGGGACGCTGTCCTGGTATGCGTCATCAGGATTTTGCTCTGGTGGTTTTAGGTTCTGCACTGCAGTCTTGGCTTTGTGCTGAAAAGTGTTCATCACTGCTGGTCTAATTAAGCTGACAAGTAACACATACCTGCAGAAAATGAAGTGTGAGGGAGTTTGATGCCTGCTTGAACTTGTGCTGGGACAGATGTCTTTCTCTTCTGGGGAGCTTGTGGCCTGCTCTCTTAGGTTCATGAACTCAAGATTTTTGCCTCTTCTAAGAGCTCCAAATATTCATTGTAATACCTAAAATCGTGCCAGGACTCAAGACTGTGCATGCCTGCAGCTGGAGGAAGAACGTGCAGGAGACAGCTGTTGACAGGCTTTTCTTCCTCTCCACGTTCTTTCTTCCCTCCTCTGGCTGTTGTTCAGCTGCCCAGCGTTCAAGTGATTGGCTTTTATCAGGGCTTCTTCGCTCAGGTTATGAGATCACATTGACCTGGAAGTATATTTACAAGATATCTTGTGGTCCATACAGCACCATATGGAGTCGTGCTGTGTTTTACCTTAATTTGATTTATGTGGTTACTATTGGAAAACGTGTCCTTGCAGAAAGGCTGCAAGTTAGGAACCCACCGAAAGGAAAGAGAGGTGAGATGCAGGACAGCTTTAGCAGGCAGGAAAACAGGTTTAGCTTAAGTGTGCAAATTCCAAGGCTGGCAATGCACCATGATGTGCAGTTTATTTAATTAAAGGAAGGAGTTGCTAAAAACATATGTATAGTAGTGTGTTTGCTTCTGTCTTTACGAAGAAATAACTGCTGTTGTTGTTTTGACAGAGATGGTAATTTAGGTGTTAACATCAGGAAATGCAGAATTTAGAAATTTTGGTCTCTCTCTCTGTTGCTGCTGTCCTGGTGTCACGATGGAGTCTTTTTTTATTATTATTATTTTTTTTGTCTCTGTTTCTTTCCCTGTTTGTATAATAGGAGCATCAACACAGCTGTCTTTTGTATACTGAGCTTTGCCAGTGTAGGGAGCAAGCAGAACTTGGAGTTGTTGTTGTGGAAAGGATGCACTAACGCATGTTCTTAGGCAATTCAAGGACCAAAGTTGATGTTTCCTGCAAACCTCAGCTTTTCTGTACTGTTCTACAGCTTCAGAAATCGTTATCCATTGCTGGGCGTGGGGATTTGCATCCTGTATGTCTAGTATTGTGTGTAATCCAGGGACAGTTTGACTTTAGAAATGGTTTAGGTTGCCTTTAGAAATGGTTTAGGTTGCCTGAAATCCAATTTCTCTCAAACTAGCTGAGCATTTATCACAATGCTGTTGTGCTTTCCTGCACCAGTGACTCCTTCACCCTGCTGTTCTCTCTGCAGAGCCTGTGCTAGCAGTGAGACTGAGAGCGAAGCTGGAGATATCATGGACCAGCAGTTTGAGGAGATGAATAACAAGCTGAACTCAATGACTGATCCAACTGGCTTCCTGAGGATGGTCAGCAGGAACAACCTCTTGAACAGGTGAGAATGTAGCACTGCACTTGGAGATCAGCAAGGAGAATGAGTTGTCTTGGTGTGACCTCAGAGTGCAGCTGATGACTGCTGGTGGTCTTGCTTATTCCCCTCTGTTTCAAGCATGCAGAACAGCAAACCATCGTGGCTGCAGTAACCATTCATGTGGATATGTCTTCACACATTGATTCTTGTGGAACATTAAGCATCTATCTTGTAAATAAGGTCCGCATCTGAGGATGTGCAGTGGTCACTTTCTCTTCTTCTGAGCAGAGGCATTTCCCTTCAGTCTTTTTTTCTTCTTCCTCATTTGGTGCAGTGAGGATTTCTCCCTTTCTCAGGGAGCCTTGTGTCTCGCTCCTGATGGGACTGGGAATCCAGTGCTGCCTTGTGCTGCACGTGTGTCCAGCCTGGGAGGAGGTACTTGGAAGGTCACCAGGCACTCCACACATAGGTGACCTATTGAGGCTTGGTTCTGTTGTAGAGGCTCAAGTATTACATGTAAAAGACAAAGAAGCCCTACTAGTCCCTGGAAAGGCATGGGTTCTTACTGCTTCCTTCTTTAAAAATAGAAATTTTCAATAGAAAAGAGGCAGAACAGCAACTGAAAGCATCATTGTGCTTTCTTGTGAGACAGAGGGCCACCCGCAGAGACCTTAGACAGGACTCTGTATTTCACTTAGGAACTCAATAGCTTGGTTTGGAAGAGCAGGGAGTGGCATCTTCATTACATTTCCAGGTGAAAGTGATTGCTTAAGGTGACAGCCAGTGAGGACTTGTCAGCAATTGTTAACTGGCATCTTTGTCCTGAGGGGCAGCCACTTCTAATTTCCTCTTCTCCTGGACAAGTTCTATTTCTGACTGGCTGAACACTTGCAGAGGAACTCTGTTTTTGTCCCTGCTATCTGAGAACTTGGAGCTCTTGGCTTCTACGCTTCTTGTGGAAGTACTTGTTTCTGCAGGTCGTAACGAATCATACTAATTAGCACTAGCTGTGCAGTCTCCACTCATTTTCTACCTCTTACAGTGTGCTCAGGTCTCAGTCTTTCGCAACACTGCTGTTGAAGGCAAGCATTCAAAATGAAAATTGAAAACAGAAATTTTCCAGTGTCACCACTCCCATAATGGAGAGATCTTGCATGATGCAACCGAGGGTTTTTGGCTGGGTCTGTACTCCAGCATGGATTATGAGCATGGGGTACCCAGACCTTTCTCAGCTGGAAAAGAAAAAAACAATCAGCCTGCAGTGCAGTGAACAGTCACTGGAGCCTGTGTGCTGCAGTAACAGCATCCCATGAAACTGGGAGCTGCTTGTTGGTGCTGACAACTGGCCTGCTTTTTTTTCCCCTCAATCCACTTACGTATCTGTTCATGCTACTGTAGTGATAGTGAGCTATCAGTACTACTTAGATCAGAATCAAACAGACCCTCCAGGGGTGTGCATGCCCCACCAGTGATGAAGGTCTGCACAGAGGAGAGGTTAAGAGAGATAAAGGGAACAGGCAGCATTTCTGTGCCCTGGCCTAGAGCTTTGATGAGAAACTGTGAGCTCTCTGACTTTGAGTCAGTAACAGAATTGAATAGTTAGCAAAGTATAAACTTGATCTTCCTGCTTCAGTCTCCAGCTCCCTTCTGTTGTGTAATTGTTTTTCTGCCAGCTAATACTGCCATGAGGTCATGCAGCTGGAGGTCAGTGGTGAGTGAATTGTTGCTGCTGTAGTGCTTCAGATGGTGGTAAGTAACACTGTAGCTCACAAACAGTGCTTGAAGGTATGGGCTCTGTTTGCCTTGGCTTCTGTGCTGCAGGGCACAAAGAGGAGTAGGGCCTGCTTGGAGCCAAGAGTAAGAGTTTGCCTTTCCTGCTGCCAAGGCAGGCCTTTCATTCCTATGTGGGGCCTGAATGCAATGCTCACATGTTTTGGATCCTCGAGGGAGTTTGCATGGCATGAGGCCAGTGCAAGTTCTTTCACGCACAGGAATTGCACGTGCTGTTAAGAACCCATGTCAAAATGAGGCCCTGAGAGATGCTAGAACTATTTGGAGCCATCCAGTCTCCATTTCTAGTGATGAGCAGGTGACTGAAAGAAACCCCTTGGTTTGGGTGAGTGCCTTCTGGCTGCTATTGTCAGGTAACCTGGTGATTCTGACTTTTAAGTAGAGAGTAATATGATATTTTTTTTTTCTTTTGGCAACTCTGCTTAGAAAGAAAGAAGACTTGGGTTTGGCAGTTGAAGTTAAGGAACTTCTGAGAAAAAGTGGACTTCAGAGGAAAAAAGCACTGCAGGGGCACTGCAGTGATTTCAGTGACTGCCTGAGCTGCTGATGTCACTGATAGAGCACTGATGTGCAACAACTACTGGGTGTTGGAGACAGCTGTGGCTGCTTGAAAGCATCCACAGATTGTTCATATCTGAACATTTCTGGAGCTTCACACTGCTTGGTATTGTGGCTGTGTCAAGATGCTGAATTTGGACATGGAGCTGCATCTCTTGGAAAGAGCTTTTTTGGACAGGGTTGCCAGGTCTGGATGTCCATTCGTCCCAAGCCTGACAGACCACTGCAGTAGTAAGTCTTATACTGAATCATTCTGAATGGCTCTGCAAGGCCATGAGTGGAATCTATCTTGTCCAGAGCCCTAATGGGTGCCCAGACAAGAGCAGACCTGTGCTGACTGCAGTAAAAACTCTGCCTCCAGCCTTAGCCCAGCCACATTGACCCTCTGCAAGCAGAGCCTGTTCCTCAGAGGCTTACAGGATAAATTAGTCTTAGCTCAAGGCTTGTGTGATGAGGGTTTTCTCTTCCATTCTCAGAGATTCTCAGGGGATCACTGCTTTGTTCCTGTATCTTCAAGATAAAGGGAAGAAGCAGAGTTAACTGACATGCAGGCATTCCTGAGCCCCAGTTTGTTGTTTGCTCTGCTTGCTGCAAATCACCATTGCCTTGTACAAAGGGTTGTAAATAAGCAACACTGTGCAGTCTGTGCAGACTCCAAGTGATATTTATTGTTCCAGAAATCAGGGGAGGGAACACAGCAAAAGCAGGGTTGAAGTGCTGAGCCCTGCGGCTGTGCAGCATCCCAGAAGCCAGTGCTGGGGCTTTGGAGAAGCGTTTGACTGAAAAATTCCAAAGATCTCTTTCATTACACTGAAATCACTGGGAGGTGAGCCCTGTACAGGCCCTGGAGAGCTGCTCCTTTGTACTCTTTTGGGAGGAAAGGGAGAGAGGGCTCCAGGTTCGATCTGCCTGCTGCAAAAGATGTCAGTCAGCCTCCCACTATGGATTTTCTCACTCTCCTTTGTGTACACACACACAAAGGATGTGAGAGATTTATGACGCTCCTTTGATTTTATTTTAATAAAAAATCCTATTTGAGCGGTGAAGGGATAAATCCAGATTTTCTTGGCTGTGCAAATAAGGTGAAGGGGGCTCTACTCATTAGAGCAATCAAGCTCCTATCCCCCGCAATAAATTAGTCAGTGAAAATGGCTCAAGTCCATCCCTGGAAGACGGGACTGTGAGTGCCACCTGCTGGCACATGGCTGCACCCTGGGAAGGTCGGAGCTGTTAGGCTTGGTCCAGAGCTCTTCTTGCTGGCTGGTTCGTGGACAAGCAGCAGAATATCCCTGCCATTCCCTGCTGCTATATCCGATGGAATGTAGTGCAGTAATCTGCTGTACAGAATCCACAGCATCAGAGAATCACAGAATCAGTGCGATGGAAGGGACCTCTGGAGATCACCTGGTCCAACCTTCAGGTTGGGATAGCACAGTTTTTATTTCTTGGTCGGATTCTAAAGCCTGTGTTTGATAGTCTGGAAACAGCGGTGCTCTGCAAAGTGTGCTCAGCTCAGTCAGCTGCTGCAGAGGGTTCTAGAGGGGAGAACACAGTGCTGCAAGAAGTAAAACTGAGGAACAGAAACAAGGAACAGAGACAAGGGGAGTTGTCCAGGGAGAGCAGCTGCAGCTCAGGGACAGGTGAGCATCGGTTGGTGGGTGGGAAGCACTTGTGTTGTGCATCATATATATAAAACCACAATTACTATTTTTTTTCTTCCTTTCCTGTCTTAAATAGTTTTTATCACATCTCAAGAATCATAGAATCATAGAATCATAGAATCACCAAGGTTGGAAAAGACCTAAGAGATCATCCAGTCCAACCGTTCACCTATTCCCAATAGCTCCCACTAAACCATGTCCCTCAACACGACATCCAGCCTTTCCTTGAACACCCCCAGGCTCGGTGACTCCACCACCTCCCTTGGCAGTCCATTCCAGTGCCTGACCACCCTTTCTGAAAAGTAATACTTCCTCATGTCCAGCCTGAATCTCCCCTGCCGTAGCTTGAAGCCATTCCCTCTGCTCCTATCACTAATGACACGAGAGAAGAGGCCGACCCCCAGCTCACTACAACCTCCCTTCAGGAAGTTATAGAGAGCAATGAGGTCTCCCCTGAGCGTCCTCTTCTCCAGGCTGAACATTCCCAGCTCCTTCAGCCTCTCCTCATATGGCCTGTGTTCCAGACCCCTCACCAGCTTTGTTGCCCTCCTCTGAACACGTTCCAGGGCCTCAATATCTTTCTTGCAGTGAGGGGCCCAAAACGGGACACAGTACTCGAGGTGCGGCCTCACTAGTGCTGAATATAGGGGAACAATCACCTCTCTGCTCCTGCTTGCAACACTGTTTCTGATGCAAGCCAGGATGCCATTGGCCTTCTTGGCCACCTGGGCACACTGTCGGCTCATGTTCAGCCGAGCATCAATCAATACCCCCAGGTCCGTTTCCTCTACGCAGTCCTCCAGCCACACCGCCCCAAGCCTGTAGCGTCGCCTGGGGTTGTTGTAGCCGAAGTGCAGGACCCGGCATTTGGCCTTGTTGAAACTCATCCCATTGGCTTCAGCCCAGCTCTCCAGCCTGTCCAGATCCCTCTGTAGGGCCTCGCTACCCCCAGGCAGATCCACGCTTCCAGCCAATTTGGTGTCATCTGCGAATTTACTGAGGGTGCATCTCTCCCCTATCCCATTGGAGTAGAGCAGTGAGTGAATGGCTGTGTGGAGCTTTGCTGCCTGCTGGGTTAAACCACAGCACACCTAACGTGCTGATGAGGTGTGAGGGTTTGGTTGTGAGTCCGGGAAGCTAGAGCTGCTTTCCTGTCATATAAATTGGCAAAGCCACATGGCACTGGAAAGTATCTGAGAGTTGGAACAGTGCTGCACTTCCCGGAGATTAGGAAGGGAAGGAGGCTTTCTCTGTGCAGCAGCATCAGAGCATGATGTAGGCTGGGGTTACAAGGAATAATCTGTCAGGTGCTTTTGGCCCCATGGGGGCAATGAGGCCCTCGTGGGTGGCCTTTTATGCCAGAGACGTTGTTTTCGTTACCAGACAGCCCCAGTGGTGACTCTGGTTGCACTTCAGGCCTCGTAGTACTATTACTGTAAAACATCTCATTTCCCTCCCTTCCTCTTTTTTAGGGGCCCACCTGTTAAAACTTTCTGGAAAATTGTCCTTTTCATATAAAATGGTTGTTTATGGCACCATGCCAAGGATAACCTTTCTGGGGAGCACAGCTGCTGGATTAGACAGACCAGATTGGGGCAACTTCATTTCCTCCTCGGGGCCATAACTTTTTGTACCCACGCCATCTCAGGCTCCTCGGATTGCTGGTGTGTGATGAGGCCTGGCACCAGCTTCATTGCTGTCATGGTGCATTGTGGTGTGAAGCTGAATGAGAGAATAAAACCCTGGTGTGAAGCATCTTACAGAGCGCAGTCCTCTGCTTGGACAGACTGGGACTGGCTCTTTGTTGGTTTTGTGAAGTCAGGGCAACCTACTGCGGACCTCAAGTCTTTGAAACTAACCTCTCTCTTGCCTTTATCCCACAGGAGCAGTCAGAGCATGACCAGTCTGTTCAGCAGTACCGTGTCTCCTGTTAAGGATGGGACGTCTTCTCTTCCAAGGAGGCAGGCTTCCTTCACCAAGCCCCCGCTGCGAGCACTCTACGACTTACTGATAGGACCCATGGAAGGAGTAAGCTTCTAGATGTAGAGATTTGCTTACAGAAACTCCCTGTCACTTGGAAAGCTGAAACCCGGGGGTTGTTCTGAGGCATGACGCCTTCAGCTTGGTCTTCCCAAATGAGTCTGAATATACTGGGAGGGAAAACAAAGAATCACTTTCACTCAGCTGCCAAAGTGTATTGCTTTTGATGAAGGAAGTGTGTCCCTGATTGCTAATCCTAATTGGCAAACTTGGCAGATTCACCGAGGAACAAATAGATCGGGAAGAGTGAAAGACTGTTAAAAGTATGGAAAAAAAAAACCAAGCAAACTGAAAATTCTGCTAGGTGTGTGTCACTCTGGCTCAGGTGCTCTGATTCTGTTGCCAATAGAATTGGAGCAGTAGGTAAAATGGAGTATTTATTAAAAATAAAAATAAAAATAAAAAGCAAACAAACATTTCTGGAAAACGACCCCCTGGTGAGAAGCTACTGCTTGTCAGCTTGGGCTCTGCAAAAAGTGGCAAGGCTGAATGGGAGCTGTGGATTTAGCTGCAGAGCACGCATCCTGCTTCAGTACAGACAGCCAGTGCTGGGCAAGCATCCCTTGGGGCTGCTGGTGTTGTAAACAGCGTGTCAGGCTGCAGCAGACATGGCTCACAGGATGGCTCCTGAGGCTGCTGCGTGTCAGGGATGGCCCTGCATCCTCATCTCCAGTCTGTGGGCAGGATAAGCTCAAAAGCTGTAAGGAGGGAAGGAGGAACAGCGAAAGGTCAATAACTGTTCTTAATTCCTTTAATATGTAATTTTTCTCATCTTTCAGCAGTTTTTTTCCCCCTTCAAAAGCCAAAGAGCCATTGAAAGCACCTCAGTGTCTCTCTTCAGCTTCCTACTGTTTGACACTCTCTGGTGTAGCTGACGTGTTTTTTGGCCTTTCTGACTCACTCCCAACTCCCTTTGGAGGGAAATCACCAGATTGAAACTTCTGTTTCTTAATAATGTTCATTCATCTTTGCTGCTGCCTGAGAGCTGAAGCTTGAGACCAATTGCAAATTCCTGTTGTTCTCTGATTGGTGGTGAGATGGGGTCAGTGTATCTCAAATTAATCCTTAGCTATCAGTGCATCACGGTGCAGCCTGGAAGTCTGCTCCAGCTAGACCCTGAGCAAAGTGGAGGGAGGAATCGTGTTAGGAGCAGGGTGCGTACTGGTACAAGTAGTAACATTCACCCTCAAACTGCACAATAGTCATTCATTTTCTGTTGGATGGTGATTATTCGGTGTGTATGCACTTCAGGGTTTTCTGATGTTATTCATCTGTGCCATGTTGTAAAAGTTTGTGTTTCCGTTTGTGGCAGCAGCTCACTGCTGATAGCAAAATAAAGATGATTATTCTGTCTTCTCTTAAATGGGGGCTGAGCTGAAATAACTTTGCTCTAAAGCGCGGATTTCAAACGGATTAACATCTGATAAATAGCAGAAGAGTGTTAGAACATGAGTGATATTTCTTCCAAAAAGAATCTAACTAGATCCACAGAGGTTTTGTGAGGTTATTATTCATGAAATGCTGCTTGTTTGAAAATACGCTTCCTGTTCTGTTGAAGCCCTTGAATTTCTAGATCAGAAGAGCCCGAGTAGCTGTTTTTCTGATGTCGAAACAGATAGTTGCTGCATCTGACGGAGATTAAATCATTTAAAATTAAAATTCTCCTAAGAACAACAGTCCTACATGTTAGATCCTTGCCTCCATCCTTCAGCGCACGCTGCAGAGTGATCCTGTCTCTGGGAGCAGCCTAGAGGGGAACAGAGCAGCACAGGCTGAACTGGTTAGCTCCAAAGCTATGTCAGAAGAACTGTCTCTCCTAAGCCTGCGCTGAAGCTTTCATCTTCAAAGAAACAACTTATTTACCAGGACTAAGTAGTGCTGCTTCTCTGCCTTAAAGGTGTACGATTGCCTAGAAACGTAATGACAGTTTGCATCCAAATCCTTGAGACTTCTTTGGAGCTTACTAATTCTATCTCTTTGCTTTTCAGGGCTTGATGCATTCCAGTGGGCCCGTTGGCCGTCACCGCCAGCTGATCTTGGTTCTGGAGGGAGAACTGTACCTCATTCCTTTTGCTCTCCTGAAGGGCAGTTCCTCCAATGAGTACCTCTATGAGCGCTTCAGCCTCATTGCAGTACCGTCCATCCAGTCGCTGAATCCCAGCTCCAAGGTCTGACACTGCATTTTAAAACCTCCCTCTCACAGAACCTCCCCTCCCGAGGTATAAGTTCCTATGTGTGCAGGAATAGCAGCAGCTCTGCCCTCCTACACAATAGAAATAGCAAATGTGCCACCTTCCTGTGGCACTCCCAGGGCAGACGAGCATGTCGAGCACTCCAGGTGCAAAGTATTCTGGTATAGGTTCTGCAGTACAGAATCACAACCAGACATGCCAGGAAGTACAAGGGGAATTGGATATCCTCCTGTGAAGGGCAGCATATCCTGGGTTGTGGGCAAACTGCAGAAATGTAGGTGTTTGTGACACACGCTGAGCTTCCTTGGTGAATTAACTGCCTGATCACATTCCTAGTTACGTTTCCTTACTTCTCAGATTTCTGTGTGGAGAAGGACATTGATGTCTCATGACAGTGAAGCCATAAGTCAAAGCCGATGCACTGGCAAACCTTGCCGAAATACCTTCATGCTGATGCATGGCAAACACTGTCAGCTTTTCTAAGGCCTGTGTCTCCAGGGAGAATATCTTAAGTCACATCTCTTTTGCTGAGCAGTGTTAACACTGCATGTCTTGCCTTGCATTGGGTTAAATGCAGTCACTGGAACAGCAAAAAGGTCTGAATATTTTCTCTGTTACTGATGGTGGGCATTAAGGATTTCTGGTCAGTGTCAGGCCCCAGTAATCAGTTGCACACAGCACCATGCTGTTGGCAGTGGATCTGCTGATCCTTGAAATACAGGTGCTAGAAACCAGGTAGTTGGTGTTTACAAATATTCCTCCCTTAAAGTGGGAAGCTGGGATTTCTTTGTATGTTTAGCTCTCCTGCAGCCCTCCAGGATGACCTGGGCTACGTATATTCCTTTCTGTTTAAATCTATTTATTAACCCAAGAAGTGGGGATAGAAATCCTGACTGTCCTAAAGTGGAGATATTCCTTGGAATATTTAAATGGAAAAAACTAATGAAATGCAGAGCTTTTTTAATAATTACATTGTCCAAACTTCTGTTTATAACAAGGAGACAGATTGCTTTACTAGCAACACCTCAACAGACAGATCTCTGAGCCCCGTTTTTGCTTTCTTTTTCTCTATATATAGTCCCATGGAAAGAAGAATACTTCTGCTTACTCCAGTTCTACCTCAATGGCAGCTGTCATAGGAAATCCCAAGCTCCCTTCAGCAGTTATGGATAGGTGGCTGTGGGGACCTATGCCCTCTGCAGAAGAGGAAGCATATATGGTATCAGAGTTACTTGGCTGCCAACCCTTAGTTGGCAGTGCAGCAACAAAGGAGAGAGTCATGAGCGCCCTCACTCAGGCAGAGTGTGTCCATTTTGCAACCCACGTCTCCTGGAAGCTTGCTGCTTTGGTCCTGACACCCAACACTGACAGCAATCCAGCCAGCAGCAAGAGTTCATTTGGGAACCCCTACACAATTCCAGAATCCCTTCGCATGCAGGATGATGCCAGTGATGTGGAGAGCATCTCAGACTGTCCTCCTCTCCAGGAGTTTCTGCTGACTGCAGCTGATGTCCTGGATCTGCGGCTTCCTGTAAAATTAGTGGTTCTTGGCTCTTACCAAGAATCCAACAGCAAAGTCACTGCTGATGGAGTCATTGGCTTGACAAGAGCATTCCTGGCTGCTGGGGCTCAGTGTGTCCTAGTGTCCCTCTGGCCTGTTCCAGTGGCTGCATCCAAAATGTTTGTACACGCCTTCTATTCCTCCCTCTTAAATGGGATGAAAGCCAGTGCAGCTCTTGGTGAAGCAATGAAGACTGTACAGAGCAGCAAGCAGTTCTCCCATCCATCCAACTGGGCAGGTAGGAGGAAGCTGTCTTGATAATCTGTGATTTTTAGGAAGGGCTCTTATTGCAGAGAGTTTGAATTAAGTAACAATTGGTGCTAGCAGGTAGCTGGGAGCAGCATGTTCCCTGCTCTCACACAGAACTCAGCCCGTGTTTCAGGCCCTAATTCATCTGAGCATGGCTGAATGTCAGTGTCAGGGAGAAGTGTTGGTATTTCACTATATAGTAAATGGGTTGTGGATTTAATATAATCTAAGGCAATTGCAAGGTGAAGTGTTTCATCACAATTGTTCCATGACTGCAAAGAAGTAATGTGCAATACGACCACTCATTTAGTACATGTTTGAGATGTGTAGGGGAACACTTAACCAAAAGACAGTGTAATTCCACTTGTTTGAGCAGGAAAACAGTATTGATTTAGTAGAGGATGACAAGTAAGAAGCATCCAGAAGCTTTCTGGAAGTTCAGTCTATAGAACTGGACAGTGAGTGGACAATAATCATGCAGGGTGCAATAAAACATTATGTCATTAATCTGAGCAGGCAGAAATTATCTGCTTCTGTTTTGCATGTTTCCAGTAACAGAGGTTCTCAGTCTGTCTCATTTCTGTCTCAGCTTTCAGTAAGTCTCTTCTTCTGAACCCTGCAGGCTTCATGCTTATTGGGAGCGATATGAAGCTGAACAGCCCCTCTTCACTGGTAGGACAGGCCCTGACTGAGATTCTGCAGCATCCCGAAAGGGCACGGGATGCCCTGCGTGTCCTGCTCCATCTGGTAAGGGGGGCAGTGCTGCAGCACCTGGCAGGCATGGGAGGGGGGCTTGCAGGCTGTGTCGTAGAGAGGTGAATCTTTGAATGAAGAATGGGAGGAGAAACACCCTGGTGTGTAATAGGTCACACTGGGATGTGAAGCTTCAACCCTTCTTTCATACTGTAAGTCGTTATCTTGCTAAACCAGTTGGTATAAGAAGAATGGGATACCTAAAGGAGACTCCAGAGCAGATATGAAGTCCTCTGTTGTGTCATGACAAGAATCTTTCACAGTCCCGTCTGGTTTGCGTAAGGTGTTGAATTGGGTCTATGCTTCAAAAAAGAGGATATCCTTGGGGTTAATTGTTTTGACAAGGAAAATTGCTGTGGACATTGCAAGAAAGCAGTCAGAGGGGTGCAGAGCTAGTGACTGGGGTCTGTGGGCAGACTTGGAGATGACAGACACTTCTGTTCCCACATGTACCAGTAGTCTGCTGTGGGGAGCGCCAGGATGGAGGCCAAGCTGCCAGATGATGAGGACACTCTTTCATGACTTGTAGTGCTTTTTTTTTCTCTTCTTTTTTTTTTTTTCCCCCCAGTATGTCTTCTGTAGTCCCACAGGAATGTGGAGTATCCATGAGAGGATGGAAACTCATGAACACTGCTAGTCATTCCACTTACTGGGTTTTGTGGCCACTTTCCTCTTGTTACTCCTTACCATATAGCTCTGCACGCTCTTGCCTGGTAATGAACAGTGTACTTAAGAGGCTGGAACCTGAGAGTGAGTCATCTTGAGCAGACAGATGCCACTGCCCGCTTACTGGAAATGGTCACAGTCAGGCTGGTACTTCGTTCCTGTGGCATTAATTTACCCAGTGTCCCAGAGCACAGTGGTGCTCGTCACAGTGATTTTAAAGCTGTGGGTGCTGAGCTGCTGGAACCTCTGTTTTCAGGGGCGTTTAGTCTTCTGTGTGCGACAGGTCCATCGCCAGTCTTGCTGTCCCTCAGCCCACTGTTGCTGCCTCTTTACTGTGTAAAATGATGTTGTTAGTGAAAATCTCTTCTGTAGTGAGCTAATGCTGTATTTTCCTCACAGGTGGAGAAATCATTGCAGCGAATCCAGAACGGGCAGCACAACTCCATGTATACTTCCCAGCAAAGCGTGGAGAATAAAGTTGGAGGTATCCCAGGCTGGCAGGCACTGCTCACAGCAGTGGGGTTTCGCTTGGACCCTCCAGCCAGCGGCCTGCCAGCAGCAGTGTTCTTCCCCACCTCTGACCCTGGTGAACGACTGCAGCAGTGCAGCAGCACCATACAGTCACTCCTAGGTGAGAAGCAGGCCAGCTGCAGGATCTGTTGCATCCCATTCAGGTTGCTACATTCCAAGCAGACAATAAACAGGTATTGAACAATCTGTTTCTGCTGGTGTTTTCCAGGTTTGCCTAACCCTGCACTTCAGGCACTTTGTAAACTTATCACAGCTTCAGAAACAGGAGAACAGCTCATCAACAGGGTAAGTGGGAGGTTTTTCTCCGGTACCAGTTTCCAAATGGTTCATTCCAGGTCAGTAAATTCAGAAACACACAGTGGTTTATGCTGTGGTTTATCAGCCTCGAAGGCTGAAACTCTGCATTTCCCTGTTTGTGTGAATGAAAGTGTGTGTGGAGAAAAGGAAAAGGTGAGCATATCACTGGGTTGCATGGCCTTGGATCTCACAGATCAGTGAAAGTGAAAACATGATACGTTCTGTACAGTGAGGGAGAAGCAAAATGTGGAAAATGAGAGGTAGAAGCACTACCTTTTGGCCTATCCAGACCAAACATCTGTATCCTATCCAGGGCCTGTGTTGGCTGATTTTGTGCCTGTAGTTACCAACAACACAGAGAATGTCTGACTTTGGGTGATGCCAGGACCTTAGAACTTATTGAGCCAATGTTTTTTTCTGGTTTGAGTACTCATAGCTCTGCTGCAAGAATTCACCTAATTCAAGAGAGATGCAGTGCCAACCTGTGGCCATGGCACTCCCCTGTACCCCAACCCTCCCCACCTCCTTCACACTCTTCCCTTCTCCCTGTTTTTGTAGCATGCCTAGAAGAACCTAACCTCACTCTGTGCCACCAGCCTGGCTAGCTTTCCCTTACATGTTTCTTACTGTCCCGATGGCTCCTCTAATAAGGTTTATCTTGATCATTTGCTTGATTGAGTAAATGAACACACTAAGCATTGTGGACAGGTGAACAGCAGAGTATTTCCCCCTTTCCCCATGCAAAGATATTGTGGGGAAGTACCATGGAAAGTAGCTGAGATTTCCTCTGTGTGGTTCTGGAGTGCTCTCATTCACACTATGGTGTTGAGTTTGTCTGTACAGAATGCAAAATAACAACTCCAGCTTTGTTGTTATCCGTTAAGAAGCTGCTTTGGAGGTCAGATAGGCTATGTCTGCTTCAAGGAAATAGTTTCTTGTCACAAGTTATAGTAGCACAAGGGATATTTCTGATGACTTGTCCTTCATGGTATTTTGCTGTCTTGCTTTGGCTCTTTTGATAGTGGCTGAGACTACTGTTGTCAAGCAGCAGGATTATTTTTTCCTCCTTACCACCAGAGGGAGGCTTGCTGTAAATGGAATGTGATGAGGACAACATTCCAGTACATCTGTATGTTTGACTGTCCATGAGATTACTTCACAATTGTCTTCTTGCCTCAGACAGTTAAATCACCCAGGGAAGAATGTTCAGACTGGCAGGAATATTGCATTGCTTCTGCAAATGTTCTTGAGTAGCCCAAGCCGCAGGCAGAATTTCCTTTTGCACAATAACTTGCCTAGTTTTAAGTTCAGGATTTCTCAGCTGAACTCTCACAACTTCTGCTGCTGGCCTTGCCTCCTTCTCAGCAGCTCAGTTGGTGAGCAGCAAAGGCGCAGCCTGTCCCAAAGGAGACAAGACTTTGCACAGAGCTGAAGCGTGAACACTTCCAGTTCAGTCAGTAGCTGTTGCTTTTGTCTGTCTTTCCAGTAAGGGTGATTGGTGTCGTAAGGGAGCAGGTGCTCTTGGTGTCAGTGAAACAGTGACATGGGCAGTCTGATTTTTTGCTCTGGATAGAAAGTGCTTATCTTTAGTACAAACTGGAAGGCTGGAGCCACAAAAGTACAAACGCTGATGCTACTACATATGCAAGGAATATATAGGTATTGATGACTGTTTTAAATGCCTGTAATGTATACCAGATAAAAGAATAGAAGGGCTTGTTTTGTGTTCAGCCTTCTGCCAGAATGTGGGTTGGCCTGGGCATCTGCCTGCCTTCTGTCTGAGCTGACTGCAGTGAGCTGGGCATTCCCAGATTCCAGCTGCCTCTTCCTACACTGCTGGGCTCCTGATTCACAGGTCAAGCCATTTCCATTGCTCCCTTCTTTCTCAGAATAGAGCATCTTGCAGTCAGGATGCTTGTTTGCATGTGGATGTGTCGCTGCACTGCGGGGCTCCCTGTCACAGGCATTTTGTAGCACAGAGTAACCTGTGTTCTTTTCTCCTCTCTTTTCCTTCCTTGTTATCTGCTGCCTGAAGGCTGTTAAAAATGTGGTGGGAATGGTGAGTATATTACATGCACAGGGGAATGACACTGCTGTGCAGGATTAAAGCCTTGGTTGCTGCAGAGCCATTTCCCTGAGCTGCAGGGTACCATCTTCACCCTGCTTTCAGGCCTGGAATTTGCCCCATGGTGCTAATGTGGAAAAAGACCGTTGTAAGCTTTTGTGGGTTGGAAGAGATGGGTGGTCCTGAGGTATCTGGTCCCCAGTTAATGATTTTCCATCCTTCCTGCCCTGGCTGTGTTTTTGAGTTAGATGAGGCCCTGGCACCTTAACTTGTGCCAGATCTTCATAAACACATTTTTTTTCTCAATTTTGCTACTCCTGTCCTTTGGGCAGTGTTGAGTAAATTCACTCCTGGAAGGCAACAGAGATATTACGAAAGTCTTCCATAGCTTCATGTGACTCGTTTTGCCCAGTTAAATGCTGAGAACGAGTTTTCTGGGTTTCATTTAAGGAGTATTGCTCAGTCATGGTACGGGCTTTAGCAAATGTCTGTGAGCAGCCCCTTTGCTTTCACTTCCCATGCATTCCTGCTGTGCTTCTCCTTACTCAATTTCCACTGACCACACCCCAGCCCTCTCCCTTGTTCTGTCCCTTGATGTGCTGCTGTTCAAGTGTGTCCATAATTGCTGTCCCTGGACTGTTCTCTCTGCTCAGATCTTTCATCTCACTGTTCTGTTCAGGAGCAGCAGCTGAATGTATGAGTGTATTGGTGAGGGGCTGTCAGCATGCATTTCCTCAGGTGTGACAGTCAGAAAAGCAGTGATTTGATTTGTAAGGAACGGATAATGTTTGTATTATTTTCAGCTGCATCAAGTCCTGGTTCAACTTCAGGCAGGCGAGAAGGAACAGGATTTCTCCTCTGCACCAATCCAGGTTTCTATCAGTGTCCAGCTCTGGAGGCTTCCTGGCTGTCACGAGTTTCTGGCAGCTCTAGGTAGGAAAACACTTCTTTCTTTATCTGTCTGAAGCTAGTGCTGGTGTCTCATACAGTGGCTTGAAGTAGCGATGAGGCTCACAGCTGTAGATTTGTTTGTCTGGGTTCTCTTTGGTCTCTGCATCTCTGGATGTGGTCCTTGACTGCTCAGTACTACATGGCCAGTTCACGTGCACCAAGCTCCCATTTACAGGTTGGTCAGTGATAAACAGCTTTTTCTGTCACGCACCAGAACGTCTCCTGAGTCAACAGAAGGTGGATTTCAGGGTTTACAGCAAATTGGTGCTGTTTTAATTTCAGAATCTGGTTCTCCTGTTGTTCATGATGAATACTTGTGAGTTTGCTTCTGACTTCCTACCTGAAAGTGAACCAGTCATTCCTTTGGCTGGGCAACCTGTGCAATAGGCCAGGATAGGGTTGCCAGGGTGATAGTATGTACCAGGATCTGCACCCTGCAGAAAAGAGATAAGATCTGAATATCTAACTAGGTTTTATTCTGACTTGGACCTGCAAAGGCTTAGGGGAAGCGCACTGCAGGAAAGTGGCAACATGGTGGAAAGAGATGTCCAAGAAGCCTGAAGAGCTCATAAGAGCCAGGCAGTGCTTGTCCCACACATTTATGCCTCCTGCTGCCCAGGCCTTGTTTGGTAAACTCCATGGTCTCTGTTCTTCACAGAGTCACAGAATGGCCCGGGTTGGAAGGGACCTCAAGGATCACGGATCTCCAACCCCCTGCCACATGCAGGGCCACCAACCTCCCCATTTCATACCAGTCCAGGCTGCCCAGGGCCCCTCCAACCTGGCCTTGAACACCTCCAGGGATGGGGCACCCACAGCCTCTCTGGGCAGCTGTTCCAGCACCTCACCACTCTCTCTGTAAAGAACTTAACAGGGCCTTTCCTGTGAAAAAAACCTGGATTAATGAACGAATGCTGCAGGCATGTGGGGCCCTGCCCTGAGGTGCATTTAATCCATCATTCCCTGATAATTCCATATAATTTGCAGCTAAAATACTGAGCAGTGTTTTGTCTATCAGTTTGGACTGGTGTGCTTTGTGTATGTCCAAGTGTTTGCAGCCCAACTCCACAGTGCTCTTGTGAAGGTCTGATGAATAGTAATAAGAGCAAACCAGATACTGCAGATGAAGAGATGTCGTTCCAGGGCATTGCAGAATTTAATGTCTCTTTCTTCTGTGCGTGTTAAAAATAAGATGATGCTTGTTTAGAACATAGGATCTTTTTATGAATTGTGGCTTTTTACTCCTTGTTCTGCTACAGGTTTTGACCTTTGTGAAGTGGGGCAGGAGGAGGTGATTCTGAAAACTGGGAAACAAGCTAATAGAAGGACCATGCACTTTGCTCTACAGTCCTTGCTGGCACTTTTTGGTAAAGCTACTTAGAGTAGATTTTGCTCGTATGCTGTCTGATGATTTGATCAGAATGAATTCCATTGAAATCTCACACTTGTTCCTTTTGCAGACATCACACATTCATCATCATCATCATACATGGCATCACAGGCCATGCATCATTTAACAAGTGCAGCACATGTTTTTTCATGTTAAAAACGACATTCAGATTTGCCTGAAGTCAAAGTTAGGAGTACATACCAGCAGCTGGAAGATTTTGAGATATAAAATCCTAATCAATTGGTGAATTCCCAAAGTTTTCCCTTAAGATACTTGGTCTGAGGCCCTTGTCCATACATTTCCTGACCTGCGCTCATTATTTTTCTCACCTATGTTGTTTAGTTTGTTGTTGTGTTTATGGGGTTTTTTTTAAGTAATGTAGTGATGTGTTTTATACCATTTTCTCAGTTCTGATAAGCGCATTGCCTGATTTAGTTCACTATTGCTGCGTATCTAAGGGCACTCTTGTACTTTTTTTAACTTCTTTTTCAGATTCTACAGAGCTGCCTAAGCGCCTTAGCCTGGACAGTTCCTCTTCACTAGAGTCACTGGCTTCTGCTCAGTCTATTTCCAACCCTGTACCACAGTACCAAAACCCACCGTTCTCTCCTACTTGTCCGGATGGCATCGCATCAGATGCCATTTCTGTGTACAGCCTGAGCTCCATTGCCTCTTCCATGAGTTTTGTTTCCAAGCCAGAGAGCATGCCGGATGGCGTGGGGCACAGAGGACGCCAGGACTACGAGAGGCCCAAGAACATCTATCCACATAGGTCTGCAGTGCAGAGCCAGCTGTCTCCACAAACCAGCATGGTAGCCAGCAAAGATGAAGAAGAATATGAAGGTTTTTCTATAATCAGCAATGAGCCTTTGGCCAGTTACCAGGAAAATGTAAAAACAAGATTTTCCCCTGATCACAAGCAGCCCAAAGCTGGTCAAACTGGCGGTGTTAAAGAGCCTGTCAGTTCCAAAGGGAGCATAAGTACTCCAAATTCTCCTGTTAAAATGACTCTTATTCCCAGCCCAAACTCACCTTTCCAAAAAGTTGGAAAACTTGCAAGTTCTGATACTGGGGAATCTGACCAGTCTAGTACTGAGACGGACAGCACTGTCAAATCCCAAGAGGACAGTAATCCAAAGCTTGATCCTCAAGAGTTGGCCCAAAAAATCCTGGAGGAAACTCAGAGTCACCTCATTGCTGTTGAACGTCTTCAGAGAAGCAGCAGTCAGATAAGTAAGAGCAAAAATTCCGATGATGCAGCTTCCACACCAGCAGGTATGTCTGCATTCAAATCATCAGAGACCAGTGCGTTCAGCAGGCCGATCAGCTCGAGTCAGAAAAATCAGTCTTCACCTCTTGCAATTAAACCAAAGCCTCCAACGAGGAGTTCATCCCTTCAGAAAGTGAGTTCTGGCTATAACAGCCCCACAGCATCGGAGATGTCAAACAAAGAAGGCACGGGCCAGTACAGTGGGCAGCCATCTCCAAGCTGTGATTCACATGGCTCCTTAACTGAGCAGCCACACTTTAAGCTCAAGTACCCCAGCTCTCCTTACAGTGCTCATATTTCTAAATCGCCCAGAAATATCTCCCCAAGCTCAGGGCATCAGTCTCCTGCTGGCAGCACTCCATCTCCAGCTCTTTCTTACTCCTCCACCGGTTCTGCTCGCTCTAGTCCAGCTGATGCCCCAGACATAGACAAACTGAAAATGGCTGCCATTGATGAAAAAGTGCAAGCGATTCACAACTTAAAGATGTTCTGGCAAAACACTCCCCAGCACTCCAGTGGCCCAATAAAGATTCTCCGAGGAGCACCTGGAACAATGACTTCTAAGAAAGATGTCCTCAGCTTGCTAAATTTATCTCCACGGCACAGCAAAGAAGAAAGCGCAGAAAAGCTGGAACTAAAGGACCTGTCTATTGAGCAACACCTTGCTTCTCCACAAAAGAACCCTCCTAATGGACACAGGCACCCTGAAACTACAAACGCAGTGACATCAGCTCACCCTCCACCTCCCAGTAGCGCTGCAGGGTCTGTGCGCCCCATGAGGCTGCCATCTGGGAACGGTTATAAATTCTTGTCACCAGGAAGATTTTTTCCTTCCTCCAAATGTTGAAATGTCTTGAGTACCAACTGATGACTGAAAGTCTTGTTAAAGTATTTGCTTCTGCCCACTTGCCTTTATCGATACAGAACCACAGAATATTATCTAAGAAGCCATGGTCATACCTTTGTCAATACACAGAAATGCAACAGATTGGCCCTTGCCGTCCCTGCGTAGGAACCTGGGCCTCACACAGATGGGTTTTAGTTTCTGTTATCAGGTCTTTGGCCATACTTGCTTCACAGGTTCTATGTAGCATTCTGTTTTTGCTGCAACCGGTCCAGCGAATCTCTTTCTGTTCAAAAAATGTTAGATTTTAAGCCACCACCTTGTATTTTTTATCCTAACAGGAGGTTTTACAGCTGGCTTTTTATACAGAAATTATACATATCAGGGATTGGAGAGAGAAGAGAGGAGGCAGAACTTCCATAAAGCATGCACAGGTTTCTGCCTGCAGCAGTACAAGCCATTTCTCTGGTTGGTTTAAAGGCTGGCAGAGAGGAGGAGGTAACACACCTCTAGGTATCTCCAGTAAGTTGTTAGCAAAACACAAGAAATTGCTGACACTGCAACTCCATAGCAGTTCTCTTTTCATTGATATGAACAGTGACACAAAGACAAGAGGAGAGAGATGCCCCGTTCTAAAACCTTCATCCCAGGTAACTTCTGTCTGGAGGGAAACCTCTCAGGTGACTTTCTGCTGGTTGATCTGCTCCCAGGGAATGTTTGGGTAGAACGGAGAAGGTGAGCCTCAGCGTGAGGTAGTGAGTCTGTGTCAGAGAGATGAGCTCTGTGTTATCAACACTGATCTTCCTGGCACACAATGTTACATGGATGGTGAAATTTTCATCTTGGCAGGTATTTGGGCAGTACAGATGTCTTCTGTCTGCTGCGTGTGTAAGAAAAGGGTGACAGACACTGAGGCTCATAATGCTATTTTGTAGTTCCACATTGGCTGGAATGTGACATCAGTGTATGTGGTTTAGAAGTTATCCATCCAAGTAAATCCTTCTCTGATCCTACTAAATGTTTGCAAGTAGCTCATCGTGGGCACATCTGCAGAACCTTCCCCTGCTGTGGAAATAAGTTTCTTCAGGAGCAAGTACAGCAGTGTACACAGGCAGGATACGCAGTGTCACTGTGCAGTCAGGACACACGTGAGGGAACACGCAGACCGGCTGTAGGCAGAACCTGTGCAGCTTTTGAAAACAGAGAGCACCCCAGGGGTGACGTGGGAAGGACAGAAAGCTTTCCGAGGCTAGATGGCATTTAGGTGCTGTGAATCAAGTTGGAGGCTGTTCTTTTTTTAAGTGGCCATTAAATGTAGTGACGTAATCAGAATCAACATGATAATTTACATGCACTGAGAACTGTGGACATGAACTCAGCCACACTGTGCACTTAGATCCAAGCAGAGTATTTCACAGGCTGCGTGCTATGAAGTCGGAGCACTGGATCACCAAGGCTTTTGGTTTCTGTTATGCACTCCCAACGTTTGTCAAGTGACTGAAGGCTCATCACTTCACCTCTCTGTGCCTCATCTTCCCTGTCTATATACATGGGGATAGTAATACTTACCTACCTACCTCACGGAGGTGTTGTGAGGCTTATTACTTAGGCCCTGAGTTTTAGAGGGATCGTAAGCCAACTTTCAGTCTTGCAGCTGACTACCTGAATGGTGAGTGCAGTCAGATCTCCAAACTAGTTAGGGGATCATTGCTGATGCAGGTAATTGTTGCACTTATCACGTCTGGATGCTCTTCTTGAAAATGTGGACCTGAGTATTTGTGATCTTGGGGGGATCTCAGAAGAAAAGCGTGATAGCAGGGCAGAGGATTCAGTTCTGATACCATGATGTAAAATTACTTAGGTTCTACTTAATCATGGTGCACGTACGAAATGCTTGCTTTGAGTATATTCTGGAAGCCACTGATGTTGAGAGAATGATTTCCTTTTTGCTATTGCAAGAAATGAACACAAGCGCTGAGGGCAAAGAACATCAGACTGTGTAGTTACAGTCAGCTAACGAGAGATGGATGGTCACAAAAGTTTCAGTGCAGAAAGACAAAAAGAGTAGTTATTCATTTACTCATATTATGCAATGTAGCAAAAAAAAAAAAAAAAAAGTTGACTAAATCCATTCAGTTTATATGATTCAAGTTACTTGTCTGTATACTGCATCTTTCTGAGATGGTTTGGTGCTAGATACTGTCTTTCCATCGTTAGGTGGGGAACATTAGAATAGTGGGCCAAAATGAGTCAGTACAGCACCGGCACATCAGCTGGATGGTGACTGCTGATCGTGCAGCTTGCTGTGGTCACACGACTGCTGAGGGACTCGGTGTGACTTGCTCTGTTTCTGACCAGCATAACTTAGAACGACATCCCAGGAACACCCAGGATGGAAGTGGGCAGCTTCTTATGTATAGCAACAGCAAATACTCCCTGTAGTGCTGCATAACATGCCGGAAATAAGCCTCTTTACTGTAGTTTACATCCGTAGCTAAAGGCTCTTTAATCTGTGGAAATTCTATATTGTCATTTTGGTACAACCCGTTTTCATGCTGCCAGTAGGTTTCATACTGGCTTGAAGTTTTCAGAAAGAGCTAACTTGGGGTGGGGGGTGATGGTTCTTCTGTTGTGGTTTATGTTTTAAGGGGAGGGAGGGATGCGTTAGAAGCAGGGAGGGCTCAGCTGTTGGGTATTTGGGAAATTGGTGTTGTATAAATATGGAAGGTGGGTGTCACTAGAACAAGTCTTTGAGAAGTTTATTCCCATGGGCTTGGCACAGGGCACTGCCGTTGGCTTAATGAGAGCCGTCAGCATGCATGCTTGCTTATGTCTGGGAGACACTTCACACACCTTGTGCCTCACTCCTCCACCCCAACTGAGAAACAACCCCTTTGTGAGGAAAAAGCAGTTTTATCAGGTTTGCCCGATATGTGGAGAAATTCAGGAAATGAAAATACCATGTTCTCTGTTTGATATTAGAATTCCTTCTGTGGCGTTGAAATGCATTTGTCGTTGTTGTATTTGTGCATGGTACAGGTGACAACACTGCTTAATACAGTGAGCAATAAGAATTAGGTATTACCCACTTTCACACTAAACCTGCCACATGCAACGATTCCCCCGGGCCGTGGAATGTATTTTAATTTGGTTTTATCCCATGTGTGAGATACTGATTGCAGATATTTTATTGTCTATCTGTAGCTGAAACTAAAGGGCAGCAGTAAACAATCTCACGGAACAAAATCCCGTTTAATTTGGTTTTGTTGGTTAGCCTGAACCCCGGCCTGCTACTGGTTTTCCTTCTTTTTAGGCTTACCTTATTTAAATAAGGCAAAAAATCATTGAAGGGTGCTATACCTGTGTACATCACTCTTGGCCGCACTTCCTCTCGTTAGGTCAAACTTGTTCTGTGAGCAGCTCTTTCATGTTGCAGAACAGATTCAGGTGCACAGAAGATCTGTGAATCTGATAGAAAACACTGGTAGTTTCAGGCTAGGTGGTAATAATGGATTTGAGCAATTTTGGGTTCATTGCATTGCCGTGCAGTCCAGAAAGGCTGCAGATGTGTATGGAAAACTTCGCCCCTCGGTTGCAGAACTCTTCAAAAGAGCATTGAAGATGGTAACTCAGAGGACTGTCAGCAAAGACTCTTCCAAGCAGCAGCCCTTTAGCACTTGCTCTCCATGTATGCAGTGTTAGCCATGTTTGGCCTATACGGACATTTTTGTAAATTAAAACTCTGTTTCCAGACAGCATTAAACTTTTTATATTATGAAATTTACCATGTAAAAAGATTTTCATATTTTTATTGAAATTGCTGAGGCATTTGGCCTTCTTCCTTTGTGATTTCAGTGTCTATTAAAGCATGAGTTCTCTCAGTTCTCTGGTCTCTTGTTCTAGGACAGCATTGGTAACAAGCTTGTTGGCGCATGGCTCTCTGTCCCGGCAGCCAGCTGGGAATTTCCAAGTGTCCTCAACTTCTGCTGTGGAAATGAGGGGTCTTTGAGAACTTCCTGGTTTTTAGCAGAATGTCACCCTCCTCTACAAATGATGACTGGAAATTGCTTTTCCTTTCACTAGTAGGTGATGGGAGCATCAGCATTTGCTCACTGTTTATTTGTTTTAGTCAGCAAAAGGTCGTGTGGGCTTGGAAGGACCAAGGACCACCTCGTCCCATCCTTGCACTGTGGGAGGACCAAGTGCCAAAGGTATGATATATATGATATATTTTCTCCACACCTTTTGCCAGTTGAAACATGCTTACTTAGATCTTTCCTCTTCTCCTATGTTAAAGATGCCTTTGTCCCTAAAGGAAGTGCTGGTGACCATATGAATTTAACCTGAATTTAAGCTTTTTTATGCTTTCTGAAGTTTTCATTGATGCCTCTCTCCCCGCTATGTAAATGTCTGCTCTATCCGTGCTGACAGAAAGACACAAACCGTATCCTGGGTCATGACAGAGCAGGCTCACACTGGCCTAGAGTTTCTAGCTTCTGAGTCCTTGACCTGCTTGAAAATGAGTTGACCTAAACCATGTAAATCATGGTAGTCTGTATTGAATAAGCACTTTTGCAAAGGACCCTTCCTGGCATACTTCTGAAGTAGCTCTGTATTTGAAGTTCTCCAAAGAGAACTTTTTATCCCTGTTAGAAAGAATACAGTCCATCTTCTATTATGTAGTGACACCATTTGCATGAGAATGCAAATTTTATTGGAAAAATGCAGATTTTATTGGAAAATTGCTGTGGCTGGTGTCTTAATGGCCTCCAGGAAAGCACCTGTGCTGTTCCCAAGTTACATGCCTGTAGCCTCTGCTGAAGTGCACAACTTTGAACTTTTGGCATAAAAGGGAATGGTTAGTTAATAAAAAGGCATGCTCTGATTCACAGTTCATTGTATAAAAGTGCGTTTGCTGCTGTTAAAAATGTCTGTTCTGTCACAAAAGGATGATTAGGAGCCAGAAAGTTGAAGGAAGCATCAGAGCAAGAGCAGAGCAGAGCCCACGCAGTGCCAGAGGCTGTAGGAGGGTCACAGGGTCTTCAGAAGCAGGCACATTCCCAAGGTACAGCTCCTCTCTGTCATGGAGCCTAACCCACAGTCTCAGAGTGTGTCAGGAAAATGTTGCAGTCCCAGAAGGCTTCCAGAGGAGCCTGTTAGACAGCCAGATTCAGACTGTCTAGCAACATCACTGTTTGAACAGGAATGTAAGAAAACGTGATGCAGTTGTAAGTAGAGAGGACAATTCAGCACGTGAAATTTGAATGCTGTTAGTTTCTCCAATGCACAGATACTTAGCTGCAGCCTGTGGGTTCCAGTATTAAGGGGAGTTTTGGTATGAAAAGACCTTGAGCTTTTATGGTGCCTCACAGTTTTCAAACAGATCTTGGATATGAGAACATCAGCAACAGAGAGGAACTTTTCCAGACCGCCCTTTGTGCCAGCATGGGGGCCATCACACCAAGAATCCGATTCCTTTTTTCCTTTGGGTCCTTTTGCTCAGCTGTGGCATACTTATGTCTGAGATGAGCAGCCCAAAGCTGCTTCACATTTGATTGACGTAAATGTGGCACCAAGGAGGAACCAGAGGCATTCTCCCTTGGCCTGAGGCATGGGGTGCTCAGTACTTAGGGGAGTGCTGTGGCTGCAGGACTCCATGAGGAACAGTTTGCAGGGGAAGCGTGCTTTCCACCAGCAGACTACGATGAAACTGTATTTGCAGGCCTGAAGAGGTTTGTCTGTGTGCATGGTCTGGAATCAGCAGGATGCAGCTCCTCAGATGATACTGTGGTGTGGAATGATCTGGGTATAAACAAAGAGAAGAAAGAGGGAGGGAGCGTGCATTGCAGCTAGCTGAGTAAACAAGAGACAAATGTTGTCCATATGGGGAAAGAGCCGCAGCAGTGGGATGGGTTGAGCCAAGGTTGTGAAAAACCAAATAAAGGAAAATTCAGAACGTTTGGGAGCTCTGAAAGCTCTGTGCTGCACCCTGGCCCTGCCGCATTTCTGTGCCTCGTGGGCCATGCTTCTAAGGCACAGGTCTGAGCGGTGGTTTGTTTCCACAGCACCCGGCTTTCACGTTTTCTCTCTGAGACGATCGCAAACGCCGTTACATTTCATTACGAGGAACTGGGAAAGCATTTATCCCGCTGAGTGTCAGAGTGTTGCTCCGCGCTGTGTGTGGTGGTTTGCTCTCACAGGGGTGGAATACGAGGGCGGTTCAGCTGGGAGATGTGGCGCCGGTGGCTTTGTGGCACAGCGGGGACGGGCTGACAGTTGGACGGAGCTCTTTTCCAACACCAAGCACCCTACGCCCAAAGCCGCCTTTCCCGCCGGGCCGAGGAGACGCGGGGCGGGGCTGGAGGCGGGCGGGGCGGGGCGGCGCGCCGCGATTGGCTGCCTGCAGGTGAGGTGGAGGCGTTGCTGTGAGTCACGCGCCCTCGGATTGGTGGCGGCGGGCGCGTGCGCGCCACGCACCGTGCCCGGGTTCACCGAGGCGCGGACCGGAAGTAAGGCTGCACGGCGCGGCGGGATTGGGCGTCCATCTCCGAGGGGGAGGGGCTTCCTCGGAAGCGCACCGTGCGGAATGGGCAGGCGCCGCCGGTCGCGCGTGCGCAGTACGGGGCGGTGCGGGGAAGATGGTGCTGATCAAGGAATTGTGAGTGCGGGCGGCCGGGAGGCGAGCGGGCTTTGAGCGGCGCGGCCCGGTGCTGCCGGAGAGCGGCTGGAGCCGCCCGCGCCTCTCGGCGGTGGGGCCGCGCCGAGCCGCGAGGGTGCAGCCGGGTGGGGCCGTGGCGGGAGCCGATGCGCGCTGGGCCTCCCTCGGCTCCGCCGCGCCGGAAGCGCCCGGCCCGCCCCAGCCCGGGGCCGCGTCGCCTCGGCCGCTCCCTTATCGAGGGCGCGGGGCTGCAGGGACGGTAGGAGCGGCCATCCGAGCGGCTCGGGGCGGCACCGCGGGGTCCCGCAGCCGCTCCGTTGCCGCCCGGGGCGCGGCTTCGTTTGGTGCTCACCGCGCGTCCGGCCGGGCGAGTCAGCGCTCAGCTCTGCGCTGACGGCCGTGCTGGGCGAGCCCGCGGTGAGCTGCGAGCTCCGCTTTCCGAGCTGAAACGTTTGAGGCAGTCAGATCTCAAAAGCGGCTGTCTTGTTTCTTTTTTCCATTTGGTTTTCCATGTCTCTCGGAAGGTTTTATAGGTGGAAATGGAAGTAGTTCGGCAAGGCACACATGGGAATCCCTGTCCCGTCAGGGATAAATAAAGAAGGTGTGTAGGAGCTGCGAGACAGAGGCACGAGACGGCTCGGGTTGGAGGGACCTCGGGGCACCCGGTGCCGTCCCGCTGCCACCTCAATGGGCGTGAGCCGTCCCGCTCTTTAAGTGACTCATAACGGCTGTAATTGCTAACGTTCGTTTGTAGGCTCTGAGGGCCCATGTGTGTGTTCTGCTGTCTGTGGCACTGGCAGGGCTGTTTGTCGTCACATGTGAAAAAAGCTGGCAGCTCTGAGTTTCCAGCAGAGCTGGAAATGGGGCTTGGATTTCCTTGTCCTTCTGTGCAGCTTTTGACGTTCCCACCCATCTCCCCCTTCCTGACGCATCTGCCTTCTTGATTTCACACAGATTTCTCGTATTGTCCCCATAGAGCTGTACTGCTGTACAGTGCATCTGAAAAGAAATCCTAAGTTAGCTTGTGCTGATGCTTCCTTCTTGACTGTGTTTATTACAGCTTATAACTGTTGCTGAAACCTAACAGTCCATTGTATTAATTTTTCTTTTTGTCCTCTTTCAGCCGAGTGGTGTTGCCATGTTCAGTGCAAGAGGTATGTCCTCGTCTGACCTGTTCTGGCTCTGGGGGGAGGGATGGGAAGATGCCGACGTGTTCTTTAAGTCTGACTGCCCTGGATCCAAATGTTCCCTGCGCTGTGCAGCTCAGCTGTGCATAAGGTACCATGTGTGTAAGCCACCAGTCAGGCAGAGCTAACCTGTTGCAGATCAGTGAATTTCAAAAGGAGGCAGATGCCTACAGGCCTGCAGCGTTTAGTTGTTTCTGAGCCACTCCGTGGCTTACGAGCGAGAGAAAAACATTGTGCAACTGTGTGCTGCAGCAGAATTTTCCTGCTGATCAAGGCATTCAGTGACCCCAAAGCTTTTCCTGAAGGCAAAAGTAGGAACGGTCTTCTGAGATCTGAAGGCAGCTATTTAAATGGTCCTGTGAGGGTGGTACCTAATTAGTTAAAAGTATTAATCTGGGAGAGCTGGTGCTGGAATTCAATCATTTCAAAATCTTGTAAACAAAAGATTGTATTACTTTTATTTAATGAAGAATTTCTATGCTTTTTTTAATGTGGGATGAACGAAGGGTGGTGGATGCAGTGCTCCATACCAGTGTGTTGCATTAAGGTGAAGGAACAGGTGCATCGAGGTGGTGTGTTTTGCCCCATAGTCACGTTGTCATGAATGCTTCTTTTATTTTTCTTTCCTAACTTCATTGTGTTCCTACTAGCAGTTCTTCTGTGCATTGGCCATTTTGCCTGACTTAAATATTGAATCTCACTTTTCTTAACTTTCCAGTATCAAGTTGGTCAACTTTATTCGGTGGCAGAAGCTAGCAAAAATGAAACGGGAGGCGGTGAAGGAATTCAAGTCTTAATAAACGAGCCTTATGAAAAAGATGATGAGAAGGGACAATATACTCACAAAATCTATCACTTAAAGAGGTGAGGAAAACATGGATATTGGTTGGGACCATCTCTGTTAATTACCTTGCGGTTACATAGAATCATAGAATGGCCTGGGTTGAAAAGGACCACAGTGATCATCCGGTTCCAAACCCCAACCAGCAGCCCAGGCTGCCCAGAGCCACATCCAGCCTGGCCTCGAATGCCTGCAGGGATGGGGCATCCACAGCCTCCTTGTTACCTTCAGCAATGTTCTCTTAACTGTTCTGTGATCAGTAATGTTGTTAGAGTTCCTGCATAGCTGATTGTGAGTAACTTGGGGATCGTGACCTTTGCTGTGCTTGGGTAGAACATGCCTTTCTTTTTAGAGTGGGAGAAATCGGTGAGGTTCTGCAGCTGGCAAATAAACTTAAATCGTGTCAATTTTTGTTTTTTACAGTAAAGTTCCTGGTTTTGTAAGAATGATTGCTCCAGAAGGCTCCCTGGTGTTCCACGAGAAGGCCTGGAATGCATATCCTTACTGTAGAACAAGTAGGTGACACTTACTTCTGTGCTGAAGTGTCTCATGCTGTTAGCGTTTAGGGACGGTCTTAAATCGTTTAGGAGCAGAGTGGGTGCCATCAAGTAGAAAGCACATTTTGCACTTTAATGTTGTGTTTCTGAGATCTCCTATTCTGAAGAGGTCTGCTTATAAAAAGCAGCCTTAGAGTACAGTGCCATTAGTGCAAGACTAACAGCTCACTCTTTCTTTGAGTGTAGAACAGAATCTGTTAGAAACCAAGTAATTTCTGTACATCCTTGTAGTCTCTTTAAAGGAGGTGACTGCGTTATTGAAATACTTTAACTGTGGCAGCCTTAAGAGTAGGCTCTATTCTGTTGTTTTTATTCAACAGTTGGAAGCACTTTATAGTAAACTTCCAAAATTAGGGCTGGCAAGTTGTAATCTGCTGCAGCATGCTGACTGCATACACCAAGATCTCTCAGACTAATCTTGAATGTTTCTTAGCACTGTGATGTATTCATTGTCTGCAATGTTTCATAAACAATCCTATCTAATAACACTTTTGTTTCTTTTTTGCTTTCCTCCCACGTGTTTCCAATGACCAGTTGTGACGGTGAGTGTTTGAATTGCTATCAGTGCTATGGTGGATTGATCTGAGTTATGTTTTATTTGTTGTGAATGCAACAACTGACTCCAGCAAGCCTGCCTCAGCCACATATCTGTGCCTTGTGGGGGTTCCTGGCACAGGACAACTTGTTACTTTGTCACTACTTGGCTATAATTGGAAAGAACTGTAATTTGGCAAAGAAATGCTTTCATTTTTTGCATCATGTTTTGTATCTTTGCTTACTGTTATAGCTCTGTAACGCCTGTCTTGTTAAGGCAGGCCAAGAACAGAACGTTAAGTCAGCTTTTTCTATAGTCTTGAATGTGGAATAATCAGTCCCTGAAATCCTGTTTTGCAGAAAGTGAAATTCTGCCTCAGTTAAAATGGGTTAACTGAGAAGCAAGGTGGACCAATTTAGCTGGGGTGTTGGGGTTTTTGCTATTTAAAATGTGTGATAAAGAGACCAGCAAGCCTTCATTATCCCATGTCTCTATTTTGGTGATCTGTTTGAGGGAGGTTTGTACATTTGATGTTAAATTCCTTTATCTGCTCGCATGCAGACTTGGTTCAGATTGTCACCCTGAGGGTACAGCATAAGGTGCTGCAAACACGTTGCTGAACTGCTCGGCTTGTTTCCCCATGATATGTGCACACTGATGTCTGCTTTTCTACTTCTGAAATTAGAAGTGTTCTGTGCTGGGCTGTAGACATAAGGTTTGGTAGTAGCCAGACCTCGACGGTCGTAACTGTGCTATACATGAACGTCTGCTCTGTGTCAGCTGTCACCCAGCTCTCAGAATGGTCTCATTAACTGAAGTATATTGGCGTTGAATTTTTCCATCTTTGTTGCAGTATTCATTTAAAGTGCTGTGAACGTAGAAGTAAAGAATTTCAGAGCTGAGGAAGAGGGATCCTGAGTGACAGCGCCCTTATTTCTATTTGTGTGCACCGAGCTGGGCTTACCAGTAGGACTGCTTTCAAGGGAGCACTTGGTGCTGTAGCTGATTTCTTGCTCTTAGAATCACCAAGGTTTGAAGAGGCCTCCAGCATCACTCAGTGCAGCCACCCCCTCCACCAGTACTGCCCATCAGAGGCAGGTTATCCCGTTGTACCTTCTGTGTGCAGGAGAAAGGGCTGTTTCTTTTTGTAATTTAAATAGAATGTGTGCTAGTTAAGACTTAGTGAGGACTGCTTTATGCAAATGTAAATTTGCACTTATGTAAAACGTACCTACGCTGTCTAACTAGGAGTTAAGCTGCGTGAGCACAATCAAACTCGTGGTTTTTGTTTTAATTCTTACAGAATGAATACATGAAAGATGATTTCTTCATAAAAATCGAGACCTGGCACAAACCCGACCTGGGGACGTCAGAGAACGTGAGTTGGGATTTGGATACCTAACATTAGTAATATTTTCCTTTCAGCCAAATAAGGTCTTCCATATCCAGTAATGGCAGATAATCACTGTATAACGTTCAAAGTCCAACCAGTTACTTACACAGAAAGTGTTATTCAAATCCTTCTGAGGTGATCAGGGTTTTTCATCTAAAGAGGTAGAAAAAAAAAAGAGGAATTTCTTTTTTGTTTTTAATGTTAATATCAGTGCAGATATCTGATTCTCACTGACATTAACAGAGGTTTTCAGGAAGTGGGAACTTTTAATTTCATATTCTTTTCTCTTAGGAGTGCCAGTGACTTTGAAACTGACATTATGGTTTATTTTTGTACGTTTCTGTAGGGCTGTTTATTGAAGCTTAAGCTGTAAGTTTTCTGGACTGGAAGTCTTCTTTTCCTGTGTTGATGGTTCATTCAGTTCATGGGTCTCTTCAGGAGACCTCTTCTGTACGGTGACAAATGTACTTACAGAGCATTTGGGGGGGAAGGATGGTCAGTGTATTCTCAGTGCTTTGGTGAATTGCTTCATCCCTAAAGAAAGGATGTGCTGCAGAGAAGGAGGGTATTTCTTGAACAGCTCTGCTTTCTTTAATTGTAAGTTCAGGTGTGCCATACAGGTAACAGATGTGAAGTTAATAGCATGCTTAGATCAATGTGTAGCTTCATCCTGCATGCATTCATCTGAAGCATACTAGAGGAAGACCTATTCTTTAGAGAACTGACTAAAGGTAGGTAGGTAATTGAGACCTGCCATATTTGCACTTTGGAACTTGTGAAGGTTTCTTTCTAAATAGAACCATTTTACTGAATGGGTGACATTTCTAATTAGAGCTTGATTTCATCAGCTGTGATGAATACAAAGAATACAGCTTGATTTTAAATCTGGTCTCATGAATGCACAGGAGCTGAAGGCTTTGTGTTGGTTTAAAATTGTTTAGTGAATTAACTTAACTAAAGAAGTAATTCCCTTGTAGGAAAGCAGAGAAAGAAAGCACAGATTCTGAGAACACACTCTACCTTCATGAAGTCCAGAATAAAATACACTCACTGCATGAGGTACACAGCTTCATCAGGTGGTGGCATCAAAACCACTCCTTTTTCTTTTGCAGGTGCACAATTTAGATCCCAACACGTGGAAGAGTGTTGAAGTTGTCCATATTGACATTGCAGACAGAACTCAAGTAGAACCAGGAGTAAGTAAACGTGCAAATGTTGGGGTAGGGGCACAGCGTGCTGCTCGTTCTGTCAGTGCTTTCTGGTTGTTGTGAATGAGCTGGAAGTGGTATGGATTTTATCCAACAGATACAATTATTTTGAATAATTCTTTCCTGTGCTTCATGCTTAGGAATTGCGTTGACAATTTTAAACTCTTGGGTTTGACTCTCAGTTACATGACACAGACGTGAAAATCAACAGACTGCTGGTGTCGTTTTTATTTCCAGCTGTAGACAAAGTAATTGAGTAGATGGAGCAGGGATCTGTGTGCTCATGTCAGTGTGTGAAGGCAAGAGCAAGAACCTGCCCCAGCTGTGCAGCATGAGAGAGAGCAGCATTCGCACCAAGCTCCTATTGTGCTTCTGCTTTGATTAGAGTTTTATTAGTGCTTCTTTTTGATTAGAAATTCTCTGTCCCCCAACCCGTCCTTCACTCTGTGGCTCAGGCAATCTCGAGAGGAACTGTCAAGCTTTGCCACTAAAAACTAGACTTTACTTTTAAACTCCTTTTATCCGTACAATTCTCAAGAAATGAACTTTGGTATCTTCTGAAAGCTGTGGGATTACTCTTTCTGTTTCCTCATCATTAATTGCTTTGGTGACCATCAGCATTACGGATACACCCAGAAATCTCTCCTTGGGAGTCTGTGGTCCTTTTCCTGAGTGCATGAAGTTTAATATCTTTATAGAGGAAGGAAAAAATTAGGAGAGATTTTATCAGTAATGGCACATGGTTATTTAGTGAAGTTGTATGCCAGACAAAGAGGAGTGTGTGCAGTGGTGGAAGCTGGCTGCTAGATGAAGAAGAGAGAGTGGCAAAGTTCAGTGCTAGGAACACAGGCCTCCATCTTCTCTTTTCAGTTGCGCTTTGCACAGAAAAGATATTGATGCCTTAAATCTGACAGTGTGAAATTTCACTGGAGTAAATACCCAAAGAGATGTATTCAGCTTTATCTGCCTTGCTGGGATTTCGCTTTCAGGGCAGCCCTTCAGGTGTGTGATAGTTCCCATTCTGTTCCTCTGCACTGCCAATTGTTAAGCAACTCACTGTGTGTGATTGATGTGAGTAAGAAGGTAGGATACATTGATTTTACACGCAGGTTTACACAACTTCAGAGGGCACCTTCACTGTAAAGTGCTTATCCTAATTTCTGGCTTACACCGACACTGGCCTGTTTGTGTTCACGTGATAATTTTGTGCTGGTTTTGTGCAAGCAGCTGTTCTTGAAACTATTTAATTGTTATTTTCCAAAAAATAAATACTTAATATCTTAATAGGTAATAAATATCTTTCACTGTGAGAGAGGACTCCTTTGCAGGCAAGTAAAGGAAAGAGGGAAAAGGCCACATTGGTATGTGAATGGGAAAGGCGTGTTTCATAAATTGCTATTTCTGTTGCCAACTTAAGTGTATAACCTGCACTGCTGCTTAACTGATGTTTAATGGGTGATCTGTGGGTTTACATGTGTGAAAATACACTGTTTGGAGAACCTCCCTGTAAAGCAAACGGAATGTACCTCACCTACTGTAATGCAGTGAGGAATCATTTTGCTGCCCCTTGTTCTTTCAGACATTCCATATGACCTTAGAGCTGACCTGGCAGGTAAATGTATGTTGTGCATTCCCTATTCCATGCCTGGAATTGTGGCAGACAACAACAATGCTGTCAGCTGTCAGGATGCTTTCTCAGTCGCAGTACCTGCAAATAAAGGGTTGTGCTTATTATTGATGTTCCTTGATCTTACATATTTACTCTGTTTGGAGTACTGTTAGGGAACAGCACTGCTTATGCTGTATGCCCCCTTGCAGTGCTGTGTGCCATGGTTTGCCTTCATATCGCAGTTTCCTTTGTACTGAAGACTGACAGATGGTGGTATGCTAAAAGCAGCTGTACTTTAGGCTCAGGATCAAGATCCATCTAACCCAGTATCCTGTTAGGGGCCAGTAGCAGTGACGTGTGGAAGGATAAGGCACTTGGGAAGCATAGAATACAAAAAGCTGAGAGGTGCATATCTGTGGAAAGATCAATCTGTTTAAAAGACTTCCAGAACCCCTGCTTATATCTGGCCCTTTGGTAGGAACTTCCATTCCCATGAGTGCATCTAATCCATTTTAAAACCGTTTACGCTGCTGACCTTTGTAGCCTCGTGAATTCTGTGGGGTGTTTGTTGGTACAGAGACACAGCACGCGCCTGCCTCATCATTCAGTTCATTTTGTGCCCCTTTTTATACTTTCTGCAGAATTCTTCTTACAGATTTTGAGCATTCTCCCATTGTCCTCCCCCACCTCCTCTCCATCACATCTCTCCCAGGTCCGCTGTCTCTCCATCCGTCTTCGTATGGAAACCATTTCATATGTGAAAGTCCTTGAAACTATTTTCAGTACATTATCCTCCTTTTTTTTTTTTTTTTTCCCCTCCTTTTGAATGTTTGGTCTACAGAGTGTCAGAACTATAAATGTGGAATGGTTTAATCCAGAGTCTCAGGTCACCTCTTATGTTTCTATGTTCTCTTCCTTTTGTAGTGACTCTAACACCATTTTTGGCCATAGCAAAGTGCTTTTAGGTTCAGGTTCACAGTAGGACCCATGATAGTGTAGGTATCCTTGGGACCAACTTCCAGCACGTGATTCAGGTTTGCATTTCCGTTTCATCCCTTAGACATTCCGTTTTGCAGAGTGCTGACTTTGAATATCACGTCACTGCTTTGTTGAATGAAATTTTACCTGAATGTAGATCCTGCTGTGAGTTAGCCATGAGCTGGCACCCTTCTCACACCTCCTATTTGCCCCCTTTCTTCAACAGCTCAGTGTTGGCCAGCAGAAAATTCTCCTTGACCCAGACTGGTAGTCTCTTCCATGGTGAAAATCTGCATTTTCTGGCCTTTGTTTTATTTACATTTGCTTATTTTTTTTGTCAAAAAGGACCCAGTTGTGCTTCTTGGGATAACAGCATGACTGAAGGAAGCAGGCTGCATTTTTAAAATCCAATTTTGGTAAAAGTTGTGATAAATACACTCAAGATGTACCCTTGCATTCGGTGATTGAACCTTGGCCAAAGCATTGTAGTGTGACGATTACTTCAGTTTCAGAGCTGCAATCAGCATAAATACAAAAAGCAGTGCATTTCCTAAAGGTACTGATGGTATGCATATGCTAACTTGTGCTTGTTTAAGTATGTATAGAAATAATTTGGGCAACATCTGTGACTTTCTTCAGGTATAGATTTAACCCTGGCCTCTTAATCATCTCCAGCATACAATCAAAGCAGCTTTATGTGGTTTATATACAAAAATCACTTCCCAGGAGAATAAGACTTTTTAAAGAGTAAGCAGAATTGAACATTGAGTTAACATCACAAGAGTCTGTGTTTTTGGAAACAATTTGTGTGAAGCTGGAGTGTAGCAAAAACAAAGAAATTGAAGTCAGATTTATAGCTGTTTCTGTACAGTGAAGAGGTGGTTAGATGTCTTCTTTTAGGTCATACTGGATCATTATATTGCTTGAAACAAGCAATCAGTCGACTCAGTCGACTGAAACACGAGGCGTGGGGCTTCAGGCTTGTTTTGTTTTGGTGCTCAGGTGAGGCAGGTGTGTGAAAGTGTGGGCTGCTGCTGGTGGGTGTCACTGGACGAGGGGGAGAAGAGGTGGCACCACCTGATGATGTTATTCCCACTACGCTGATGCATCTCAGAGTAACTTTTAGCGTTGGTGGGCAATGAACTGTGAAGAAACGCCTGAATTGAGGGTTTGCTGCAATTATTGCTTTATTGGATTCGGTTCACGGTCTCTGAATAATTCTCTATTGCAGTCTGTTGCATTCATGTGTATTGAATTGCGGTTTTAAGCAGGAAGTACACATGAAACAACATCTGTATATTTCTTCAGAAAGGATTTTACTTCTCTATATTCTTACTCAGCTGCATCTCATGCCTGCCTGACGAGTTTTCAGGAGAGCTTCGGGGCTTTTTAGCTGTAATATTTCTTCCAACTGCTGCCTGTTTTTCTTCCTAAGAAGGACTTGTTGCTGTCAGGAGTTAAGCACTTGCTGCACAGATATTTTCCTTAAACTTTGCAGAGAACTGCTGTTTATTTGTACTCTGGCTCCAGTCCAGCTGACTTGCTTGCATGCTGGTAGGGTTTGCGTGTTGTGAGGAGTTCCTGCAGTGCTCTCTTGTCCTTCTAGGCTTTGGTCTAACAGGATGTGGTGTGATTCTTGAAAAGTCTTCTGTATGTGGTCTCTACAATGTTACCATGACTCATCTCTTTTCTTTGAATTTTATTTCGCTCCTACCTTTTACTTACAGCATTTGTTTCTGTGCTACAAGTAATGCCATAGGAGTGGGAGGGTAGCATAGAATCATAGAATGGTTTGAGTTGGAAGGGACCCCTGAAGGGCATCTGATCCCATTGCCTGCAGTGCTCAGGGACACCCACAGCTCCAGCAGTGCTCACAGCCATCCAGTTGCTCAGAGCCATGTGCAGAGCATGCTGTGCTTGTCCTAAATGAAGTTTTTCACTGAGAATGAGAGGAAAGGCATCACAGGTGATGAAAGTATTAGGAAGCACTGAGTGAATGGGACAGGCCTGCTCTGGGGTCCCATGTAGTCAATGTATATCTTTTAACTTTTAACATGTTAATTGCACTTCCTTCACCTTAATGACTGCAAGTGAAGTATATGCTGTTGGTCTCTCATACCCTCAAATGCAGCATAAGAGCATTGATGGTTAGAAAGTTGTTGATATGTTGCAATAGCTTGCTGCCTTTGTTCGATATCTTCTATTCTGGTGTTTGAGTGGGGTTGACAGGCAGTCATAACCAGTATTTTAGAATGGGAAATATATTTGTGTAAAAATATATTGTTGTAAGGACTTAAATGTATTTCTTGATTTACTTGTAAAGAAAATGCCTTTTTTTTTCCAGCCAGGAGTTGTTTTAGAAATATCTATTCACAGGCATAAGATAATGCCTTCAGAATGTGCTGTGGACCTGAGGATTGGAGCAGATTGCAGCTGTCTTCACCCACAGTGTTTGGAAATCACTAATGGGAGGAGAAGTCTGCAGCTGGTGGCAAGCAGTGTGGCTGTGCCCCTGTGCTCACCTTGCTGGCTCCTAAAGGAGCTGGAGTGCTAAGGAGGCAGCAGGCTCGTGCCCTGTGCTGCTGCCTGCTTGCAGCTGTAATTGGGAGTTAGTGCTCTGCTCTGTATGCCGTGCGTGTTGTATGTGAGGAAATACTGCTCATGTTGGTGCTCATAAAAAGGACGTGCCTTGGTCCAGTAAAATCAGAAATGAATGGGGCTTTCCTAAATAACAAATGTTGCTCTCATCCTGGGGAGGACCTGCATACACGTGTTGCTGGATTCTCAGTGTTAACATGCGGTGCTTGTGCTGAGTCCTCAAATTACTGCTGTGTGGTGGATAAAGAATTCTCTTAGTACCTGCGGGAGTGCCCTGCTAAAGCTGCCTGGCTATTATTTGGGCTCTTTGTATAAATATATTGTTTCAATTTAGAGGGAAAAATAGAAGAAAATGCTGCCTTGTGGTCACAGTGAAAATATATCCGCCAGCAGTGCGGTTGGAGGTCTTCTGAATCATGCTTCTAGCAAAAGCAATCCATTTATATATATTTGAAAGATCTGAACATCTATTAATGCTTTCTAAATCTGTTAACTAGTGGGTTGTATGGGGCCTTCAGTGCATCTGACAGCAAAAACACTGAGCTTTATATAAAAGCAACCTACAAATGAAGTACATAAGTGAGGAGCCAGCTTCTTGTTCCTTGGATTGCTAGATCTGCCCGTGGGCTGTGTGCATCCTTCCATGCAGTATCTGTTACTGGCCACTGAGACAGGATATTAGATCAGATGGACTCCTGTGTGACCCAGCCTGGTAAGCCCTGCTCCATGGTGTGCCAGTGCTGGGGTTGTCTTGTGTGTGTGTGTGCAACTGCTGTAGGTGGAAAGCAGTTCTCAAGGCACTGTGCTTGGATGCTGTGCCTCATAAGGAGCACTACTGCAGTTCTGGTGCTCACAGAGCCTTTCTTACAATTATTCCTATCTCGAGGTGGATAGGATTGAATTTTCCATGTCCAGGGACACAGTGGGAAGATGAAGCTTTAGTTTTAATTCATCTTTAAAGCAATTTGTGGATGGGATTCTTTGTGACAGCCCTGTGATGCAGGATTGGGGAATCCCAGCAGCCGCTTTCCTGGCAGTGTTTCTTTCGTTCTGTGCTCTGCAAATTTTGTCCTCATCAAAATTTGTCTTTTAAAACTGCACATTAATTTTGCGAAGCATTCCTGGGTTTTTCTGTAGCACCCACTGAATTCTTGTCCTGCTTAGAAGTCATTTAAACTTTTACAGTTCTCTTTGGCTAGTTGGGTGTAGTGGTTTTCTTAGGCACACGTTTCCCATACGTCATGTAAACTTTTCTTGTCCTGGATACCAAGGTCAGGGGTTTCTAACCTGTCCTAATTCCCAAATAAATGTCTCTCTGAAATAATCATTTCCATACACCTCGTCAGTAAAAGTGAGCTATTCCATGCACTAGGAGCATTTCTCAGCTCTTTTGCTAATGGCTTTGTTCCCACTGTGTATGACTGACCTGGTAAGTAGTGGTGCCTGTTCTGTAATGCAGTGCCAGAGGAGCTGCTGCCTTGTGCTCGCTCTGTGCCTTGGCCAGCAGTGTGCCTTGCAGGCTGGGGTCACCCAGGTCCTGATTTCTCAAGTTAGCTCACTCATGCCTTCTTCCCTTTCTGCTCTGATCGATGGTTCAGAAGTAGACGTGTGTTGCAGTTTGGAAAACATCAGCATTCTGATTTCAGTGTTATTATTCCTTTCCCCACCAAAAGCAGTTTACAAAACTGAAAGGATTGTGCCTATGGCACACAGTGCCCAGCACAAGGGCACACAAATTGGGACTGAGGAGGCGGCCCAGGGTGCTGTTCTGCTGTAAATACATCAGGAGCACTGCTGGTGACGGGCAGCAAGAGAGCTGGTGTGATGGAGTTTTCCACTCCAATTTAAACCAGACTCAAAACCTGCTCCACTCACTGCTCCCAGCTGTTGGCTGGATCACTTTGGTTGCCATGAGCAGGAGCTTTATTGTAGCTGTTTCTTTCCGACACTCAGGCTTGTTTGCTTTTATATTATAGGACTACAAAGCTGATGAAGACCCTGCATTATTCCAGTCAGTTAAGACCAAGAGAGGACCTTTGGGGCCAAACTGGAAGGTAAGAAGAACTGGCTTTACAGCCTTATGAAGTGTCATCAGCAAGGAAAAAAAACGTTTGCCTGTCCTCTTAAGACCAGCACTTTGGTGTTAGTGCTAGAACAGAGGGCAGGTGTTTGATGTTTCTGTTCTTGTGCATTCATTTAAAGTTCCAGATGTGTTAATAAGCAAAGTTACTGTCTGCTGCTTGTTCAATATCACTACTAAATTAAACCAGTGCAAATTAAATTGGGTGAGTGTTACCTGTACTCAAGACCTCTGAGTATACACTATTATAAATTGCATGCTGGTTCCAGGCATTGAGTTTTCCTCCTTTTACAGATGTTTATTTAAAAAAAAAAAAAGTAATTTCTCTCTGTCCTTGGGTCACACAGCCCTCACAGGGCTTTTCCATACCAGTCTTTGCTCCTTGCCTCAGGAGGAAGGAACCAACATCTCAGGCAGAATATAAATCTATGGTCTTCCCATTGTACTGCTTATTATTCACATGCAGAGGTTTGGGTTGAGTTGCTTCCCTATTTCCCCTTTAATTTTCCTCTTCTACAAGGCTTGGAGTAACCTAACGTGCTGTTAAGCAAAAATAGGACGTGGTTACTTCTGATATGTAAACTTGGCTGCATGAATTGTAGGAAAAACAGCATCTGTGATGTTATGGGTGCTTCAAACCTGTTTGGAAGTAGAAGCTGTGATAAGAAAGGAATTATAAGCAGTGTCTGTGTATGGCTAAGAGCAAACCCTTCTGCCATCATCCCCAAGGAAGGAAGGTGAGGGAGAGAGGAATAGGGGAGAGCATGCCAGGGTTTGATTCCTTTTTGTAGTATATGGACAAAGCAGAACCAAATCAGATTTGTTTTGTGTTTTTGTGAGAAGTAAACTTTGGGGGTGATGATGTGAGTTTTGTGATCTGCATCTTTTCTGGAGTGAATGTTTTCCACCATTATGCTGAGAAAATTGATACAGCTCAGATTATAATTGCCTTTGGGTAATAGCCCCAGAAGTATATAATAATTTGGGACTAGCTGTTGTAATTAAGCTTTGTTGTCCCCTCAAAACCTCAGGAAGTATATTGCAGTGGAAGTGATGGAAATGGAATCAATGCTAAAACAGATTTAAAATATATATTTGCAGCATTAATTGAATTGCCTTATAGATATATAAGATAGGTATGGATGTAGCTCAGTTATTTGTTAATCCCTGCTACTCTGTGTTGAGATTAGTGCAGTCATTTACTAAGATGTAGAGTAATATTAAATGCATTTCACTGAAATCAATTAAAAAAAAACCCTTTTCCAATTATCCATAAACAGAAAGAGCTAGCAACTGATGAAGAGTGCCCTAAAATGTGTGCTTACAAGTTGGTGACGATTAAATTTAAATGGTGGGGACTGCAGAACAAAGTGGAAAACCTTATACAGAAGGTAAGTGCTTCATGTTGAGAGTAAAGAACTGCAGTCGCTGTGCTGGCGGGTGGCAGGATGCAGGCATCTCCTGTAATGCTTTCTTATCTTCTTAAAGCAAGAAAAAAGGATATTTACCAACTTCCATCGCCAGCTGTTCTGTTGGATCGACAAGTGGATCGATCTGACTATGGAGGACATCAGGAGGATGGAGGATGAGACTCAAAAGGAGCTGGAAGCGGTGAGAGCACCTTCAGGCTGATGTTTGTGTGCTATCTGTAGTGATGCCATTGAGTGTTTGGGAACTGCAGCTTTATGAAGCTTTATCCATTCCCTTGCGTGCATTTGGGCAACTGCTGATGAGCACTGTGGCCCCTCCAGTGGTTCTGCTGTGCAGACCCACGCACTTCAGGCTTCTGCATGCTGCACTGTGGCGGGCTGGAAGTGGCTTTAAGGTCAATGTTTCTGATGTCACTAAATCTGGGGTGCCTGCATTGCCCATCTCTTTATCTGTGCTCTCACTCTCATCGCACAAAATCACCTTCACTACTTTTTTTTTACCACTTCTCAGAGCCATCATCAGTTTTGCATTGTTTGCTTTGGTTCATTTCTAATCATTGGAGCTGGTTACTTTTCCTCTTCAAGCACGCTGTGCAGTGTTCTTGTTCAGATCACGTGACAACGCAGTGCTCATCCTCGTTAGCTCAGCAAAACTGAGAATTTTACTTGCAAAAAGGAAGCCAGTAAAATGGATGGGCTTATCAATTTATGTGCTTTAGTGGCTGTGAGGATCAAGTATATATAGTTTAATTCATCTTTGGACTGATGTCTGGAAGGAAATCCATCTGTTAGTTACGTTCAGTATGCTTTCTGTTAAGAGATAGAGAAGCATCATAGGCTGAGCAAGAAGCTTTCTCCAGTCTGTTTCCAGAACTGACCTTTGACATGAGCTTTTCTTCCTTTTTAGTCCTCCAGTTTGTGGAGTCCATTCTATTTCCTTCCCATTTTGCCCATCTATGTCCAAAACCTGTTCACCTTGTTTTCCTTCCATTGTCTTGGTAGTGTCAGGGCACGATGTTCCTGCAGCTGTCACTTGCTTTTTAGTGTGGTTTTACTCATTTCATCTGCCAGCCCTGTTTAAACAGACTGTCTCATGGTTTTGACTCCCTGTTGACAGTGGTTTTGGAAGTGCTTTTTTCGTGGTTTGAGCCTAGCACATCTTTTAGAATCAAAACTAGCTGTAATTCTTCTGTCCCCACTTGATGTTTGGTTTTTATCAAACAGTGTGGAAATGTTGGAATTTGGAAGAGGTGTTTTTTTGCTGTTGGTGCTAATAGCTAGGTGGTGTGAGGTGGTAAAACCACCTTTTCTCTTCAGGTAGCTGGAGGGATAGTCTGCCCTGGCAGCTCCTGTTATAGATCTGGGAAGAATGAGTTCACTCACTGTTGCAAACATTGCACTCTCATTGGCAGTGGGGTATTTCTGATTATGGAAAGGTGTTTCATGGATCACACAGATTTCTTATCCTTGTTTTTAAATGTCAAACTTACTTATGTTTTCTTGTTTTGCAAAGCAGTGCAGCTAGCATGTTTCAGGTAGCTCACCACATGTGACCTCATCTTCAAGAACTTCAGTGCATTGCTTTTTGCAAAAGGCACATTTTCACACTGCTAACACAGCTCTTCTGTGAGTATGGTGAAATGTGAGAGGAGTGGGCACCTACTGCTGAAATATTTTGGTTTTTTTCCTGTTTAAATAGAGGTTTGTTTAAATAGATGACCTGGACTACTGGGAAGTGCCTACAGTATTGACTAGAGTGTCCTTGTGCTTCCATCCCTGCAGAGAAATAGCTTTGACACTGCTGTGTTAAGTAGTGTGACAAGCACAGGGAACAAGCATGGTGACGTTGGCAGCATTGCATTTCCCCAGGATGCACTGCTTTCTTTTGCTGCTCCCTTTCTCTCCAACACCCTTTCTTCATTCTAGTTTAAGTTATTCTTTCCCCTCAGATTCTGTGGACTTTTCAGTTCTTTTGTTGGTCCCCTTCTTCATCTTAAGCCACTATTTATTGTCAGGCTCCCTGTTTTTGTTACTTTTTTGTTGCTCTGTGACTCCTCACCTGTGTTCTTCCAGAGTTTCTCAATGCCAGCCCATCTTTCTCATTTTTTTTTCTATCACATAGTGGTTTATACATCTGACTCCTGGAGGTGAGGAGCACCTGTGGCTCACTACATACACATCAGCTAATCACTACATAGTAGGAGAGCATCTGCCAAAGCACTGTGGTACACCTTGTGTCCTTGAGCATTTCAAGCAGGGTGGTTCTGAGGCATCATAGGCTGATAAAAATCTAAGGAGCATCATTTACAGCTGCTGTGTGGTTCCCAGGCATCCCTCACCCCAACAAACCTGCTCTGTGTACCCGGCCTCCCAAAGCCTTCAGCTGAGGCTGGTTTTGGTCGTGGCCAGGGTGAGTAGCCTTGGCCATGTCGATTGTGACTTCTCTCTTACTAACCAACAGCATGATAGGTTCTTTACATGGTAGCTCACAGTTTTATTTTACGTTTAGATGCGTAAGAAGGGTTCCGTTCGAGGCACATTGGCTGCTGACGTCTAGAGGAGTTCTCTGTAGGTTCTGAGGCAAATCAAGCTGTGTAAGTCAACTGCTGGATGGAAAAGGAGACTGATATATATGATATGGGAATTGCTGGCAGAACGATAGCACCTAATGCTTCTGGGCCTTGAGCTCCTTCCTGATTGAATACCTTGATGTGATCAACAGCTGGAGGAGACATTTTGTGTCCAGAGGATATGAGAGACCTTCTCTGCACGCAACTACTGTAAAAACAACCACGGGTGCTTGGTCTGTTGGCAGAATGCCTTTACACCCTGGCCATAGAACCTGCTTCCTTCTGCATTGCTAGTGCAGAAACCCAAAGTGCATGACCTGTTGTCATCACTGTGCTGGCTCTGAGCTCTGAGGCCTGCAAATCATTTCCTGGGCACAACCTGCAGGAGTCACTGTCCTGTGATATGTGGACTTAATCCACGTTATTGAGGGAAGCTGTGGACTGTCACCTTTTAAAGCACGTTAACCTCTTAAAATCCAGTTCCACACAGCCATTTTTAAATGTTAAACTGCATAAAAGTAGTTACGCTGCAGAAAGCAGCATTTCCCGAGATTGGCAAAGCTCTGAGTATTTGTGTCTGTTAATGCTGGTATTTCCCACTGTGACTGCTGAAGTGCCACAGGTGGGATCCCAGCAGCAGCAGCTGTAAAGTCTGCTGTGCTGTGTGAGGGCCCTGGGACACCTTGCATTGCTTTGCTCTGAATTGCTCGGTCTCGGTGATGCTGTGACTGCCCTGCCCTGTTTTAATTGGAGGTTAATTAAGCTACCTATTTGGCACTTGATGTTTCAAGGAGCTTTTAATGCTTACCTTGTGTGTTTTCTTTCTCCACAGTTACGTAATCAAGGCCAAGTCAGAGGAACAAGTGCTGCCAACGATGAATGATGATGGATTTAACCGTCACATGCAGTGTCGCATTACCAATGTGTGTGTGGATGCATGATTATTTGTATATAATTATATATACGCACATGCATACTGAAGGGGGTTGTTACAGTGTCTCCAGGGTACTACTATACCTGTCCTCAGCAAAGATGCAAAGGAAACTGCTTTCATTATGTATACCTGAAGCAAATAAAAATCAACTGAGTAGAGTCATTTAAAGGTCGAATTAACGGCAGAATTCTCTTAACTGATATGTTTCATGAATGTCAATACTGGACCAATTTATGCCCTATTTTTTTTTTCCCCCCTGTTCTGAGTCACTCTGCTACACCTCGGCCCCGTCCCGTTGTAAAGAAACGGATTCCAACAAGTTAACTTCAATTTTGTGTCTTCCCTATGTGGATAATTTTTGAAATAGGAACAATGAATGTATTTATAGCTATTTATTTCTGGGTGGTCGTTATCCTCTAGGCAAATCAGAACGAAGTTGCTCACAGTGGAAATTGGAAGACTTTTACTGTTAAATAAGTTTGACCCAACCTTTACCCACCAGTCACAAAGCAAAAAAAAAAGTGTTTTATTGGACTTTTGTACATTGAAATGCGAATGTTTTTTCTTCATTAAAATTGGCAAGATTAAGGAAAAACGGCTTGTGATTTATAAACTGCTTGCAATTTGAAATTTTCCAGAAGCAGCTTTCTAGAGCAAGAAGATGCATCGAGCTCCTCTTCGCCACGCTGTGCCAGCAAAGGCAGAGACCTTCTCTAACGTAATGCTGATAATGAAAGTGCTGTTTTCCAGAGGTTCACTTTGGAAGTTATGCAAATTGTCTTGAGTTCACACACATCACACAGTGGAATATAACGGTGATTTTTTAGCTCTTTTCATGTTGAAAATACACTTTAAAAAGAAATGTATACTTTCAGGTATGATGAAAGTTTAAATTGTAGCATCTAACATGTTTCTCTGATGTTTGTCAGTAGATGCTTGAGAAGCAGTGTAATAAAGACAGCTGTAGATAACTCTCAAATAGGAAAACATCTTCAGCGTTTTTTAAGATATGGAGGTAGAGCATCTCATAGACATGTATTACCAAAATGCTCGCTAGATCAGAAGCCAACTACTTTAGAAACACTAGTTAGGTAAAGTTCTGTTGCTGCCTGATTTCCTCCCAGTGCCCCCAGTAACCTCGGTAGGACAAACCTTGCTTAAGCCTCCATCTTTATAATATCACTTCCATTCTATTTTGAACCATTTTTTTACTTACTCTGCTTACTGAAGGAGCAACCTGATTTCTCCTCTGTGTCAATGACAAAATCTGCCTGAACTTGAAGCCAGGTGAGCGCACCCGCTGCTGCCAGGGTTGGGCAGCTCTCCTGGGTGCTTTCATCCTCTGTGCTGCAGTGGGGGGGGTTCCCTGTTTTCCCTTTCTCGATGAACAGTTTGATGGATATTTGTGACAGCAGGAGGTTGGTTTTGTAAATAGACATGTGGACATATGTGCACACACTTCCATTTAACAGCTCTGCTGCAAGGAGGGCTGTTGCAAGCTTGGAAACTGAAAGGCTCCATCTCAGTGGTAGAATACAAGTCTTGCTGGCATTTATGGGACTCATAACACAGAGGGAAAGGGGCCCTACAAGTTCACAAATACGGAACTAGTTGTGAAAATCTGAGAGAATCTTGTAGTGAATGTAAAACATTTAGTTGACTTTGGCAGACTTTGGTGTGACCTCCAGCGAAACTCAATGACGTTTCAATAAATTTGATGATAAAATGCTCCGTCTCTTGTCTTAGGTATCAGCAGTTGTGGTTTGATCATGAACTGGTGCTTAGCTGCATTGGGCTGTGTAGGAAGGTGGGAGTCCTCTATGGATGCAGTACAGTGTTGTGACTCAAATGTGTGCTTCAATGTTAGCAGCAGTGGGGGAGAGGGGTTGGGTCAGAAGTTTGGTTTGGGATTCGGAGCGAAGTGACTCCTGGCTGGAACCTTGTGGCCATTTGGAATATGGAGCAGGTGCTTTTCTTTGTATGTTATGAGTGTCTGTTTCAATGTGCCAGGCTGAGCATTTTGCAGACACTTCCATGCGATATGCTTGGAACTGAGCAGTGCTGTGGTTGTGGCTGTCTTCTTCTGTTACAGGTGCTGTCCACCCTGTATCCTATCCCTGCAAGGAACGAATGGTCCCACTATGCAGACAGAATGGCCTTCAGTGTAAAAACTTCTTACATCCAATCTCCTTCTCCCCTCTTTGCGTTTGAGGCCGTTTCCCCTTGTCCCATCACAGCAGACACACGCAGTGTGGCCGAGCCCTGCTCACCAGGCAGGCTGTGTGCCAACGGGGAAGCAGCTCTGACTGTGTGTGGATGGGTTTCTGCTGCTGTAAATCGAAACTTGTACAGCTCCTTTTTGTAAATGCAAAACTGAATTCTCTCTCTTTTCTTTTTTCTCAGCTTGTTGAAGTTCCAGATGGCAAACCAACATGAAGCAGTGGAAGTGTAACATGGTTCTGTTATAATGGGTATGTAAACATGATATTTATTCACTGCAGTAGACTGCTGTGAACCATATTCTGCAGTAACCTTTCAAACCCGTCGCTTGGCTGCACGTAGGAGCGCGGTCTGAATGGACTCGCAAGGAGTGCCTGTGTTTCATTGAGAAGAACAGGGAAGCACAGGAGCTTTTTGCTCATACAACATCATGAAAGTGAGATGTATAAAGATAACGTGCTGCTCCGTGAAGGTACTGCCATTTTTCTTGTGATTTAGCCCCGTGTTTTTAACTGATTGGCATTTGTGAAGGCTGTGAGTTCGTGCTGTGACTTTTCCTCTTTGCATGTGTTTGTGTTGGGAGGAGGAGCAGGTGGCGCTTGGACTGCTCTGATTTTAAGACTGTGCCATAAACTTTTAGCACAATAGAAATATAAATAGCATTCAGTCAATTAAAGTGTATTCCTATCTCTTGAGCACTTAAATTGCAGCCAGGAAATGCCAGTTGCAGAAGTTACTCATTGCTAGAAAACACAGTCAAACCCTTTAAGCCATGGATTTTAAAAACAAATATCTCCTGGGGACTTCAGCAGTTCCAAATGGTCAGAGCTGACACAATGAAGCATAGCCCTTATCATAGAACGGCCTGGGTTGAAAAAGACCACAGTGATCATCCAGTTTCAACCCCCTGCTATGTGCAGGGTTGCCAACCAGCAGTCCAGGCTGCCCAGAGCCACATCCAGCCTGGCCTTGAATGCTTGCAGGGCTGGGGCATCCACAGCCTGGGGCAACCTGTTCCAGTGCCTCACCTCCCTCTGTGTGAGAAACTTCCTCCTAATATCTAACCTAAACCTCCTGTCTCAGTTTAAAACCATTCCCCCTTGTCCTATCACTACCCACCCTCGCTAACAGCCATTCCCCCTCCTGTTTATACGCTCCCTTCAAGTACTGGAAGGCCGCAATGAGGTCCTGGCAATTCTGCTGGGTGAGGAAAAGCAGCAGCGCCTTTCCGCAGTCCTTAAATTCAAACCAAGCCTTATCTGTAACGACTTTAATACGCAGTGTTTGTGTTGGGCAATTAGCTACAGCACGTATTTACTCTCGCTTTCCATTAATCGGTAGATAATGGCATCTCCCAAAGTTAATATTAGCTCGAGCCAATGATGATCGATTGTGAAAGTTCAAGGCGTCCTGTTGATTATTCAAGTATTCCTATGCTGGCATCGGCGATGTCCCGGGCTGATCTTTGCCCTGGGATTGTCCCCTGACCTTCAGTGTCCCCAGGGATGGGGCGCCACCGCCCATGGGAGGCAATGCCACGACTGGGAGGTGCAGCCCTCACCGTCTGCAGCGCAACGGGGAGAACCAAACTCTGCCAATAAGTGAAGTCCCTGCAAAAGCCCGGAAGCAAAATGGCTATAATTAAAACCTGACAGCAACGAGTTCATAAAGAAGTAAACGAAGAGGCGGGCTCTCAGTAAATGATGATCTAAAAAGCGTTCTGGGTTCTGAGACCTCATTTGGAATGTATTCATTAAATAATATTTGAATCATTTAACAGTTTGAACTCTGCTGCGCTGTTAATATCTGCGGGGGATTTTTTTTTTCCCGGTAACAAAGAGGTCTTTGTTCCGTCTGTGCTCGGGCTGTGCCTTGGATATGAGTGGGAAACCCGATAGCCTGACATTGCTCGAAGTCTGGGAGCACAATGTGAGTCGTCTGCAGCCGGGATTAAATCGGCCCTTTTGTCCATGTGATCCCGGAGCGGCGCTGCTGTGGGATGGCAGGAGATGTTTAACCCCTTGTGCTGGTGGTGGGCAGCACGCTGTGTGCCACCTGTACCCAGAGGGGCTGTGGGACAGAAAGGGACAAATGCTGTAGCAGGGTTTGTAGTGATGGGATAATGGGAAATGGTTCCAAACTCAAAGAGGGGGGATTTGGGTTGGATGAAAAGATGAAGTTTTGACACTGAGGGCAGTGAGGCACTGCACAGGGTGCCCAGAGAGCTGGTGCTGCCCCATCCCTGCACACAGCCACGCTCAGGGCACGGCGCTGTGAGCACTGCTGGAGCTGTGGGTGTCCCTGTGCACTGCAGGCACTGGGAGCAGACGGCCTTCGGGGTCCTTTCCGACTCCAACCATTCTATGAAGTGGCAGAGAAGAACTTGCAGACACAGCGTAAAACAGCACCTGATGTCTGTATGTAAAGGAAAAGCACCAAGGTGAGCCCTCTGTGAACCGAACGCTCAGGGAAAATTAAGTCATCAAGACTTTACGAAATCGCCTCTGGTTTTCTGCTTTCACAATAGGTCGGTTTATAAGATGATGAAAAATGAATTAACTGCAGTGGTTTTCTGGCATCGCCCACGGTGAGCCCGACTTTCCAGATGCTCAGAGCTCATTCCTGCTTCACCACGCTGCCATAAATCCCACCTGCTTCGGGTTTAAGAAAACAGCAGAACCAAGTGAATCATACAAACTCCACCGTAAAATACCGAGGAGAGTTAAATACTGATTATCCGTATAGAGAGGTGCTATTTTTTATTCATGTCTCACCGACTTACTTTAGGAAATATAAAACCCTTACAGTTCCTGCAGCCTAACTAATCCTTTGGGGTGTTTATGTCAGCTAATTTGTTGGGGTTTGTGTTGTTTTTCTTCAACACAATCAGATGTGTGGAATCACAGACCCAGGTTGGAGTCGGAAGGGACCCCCGAAGGCTGTTCTGGTCCCACTGGGGGGACACCCACAGCTCCATCAGTGCTCACAGCCCCGTTCTGCTGAACACGTGTCATCCGTTTCACTTTTATCCCTCCGTTGTGCCTTTCAGTAGTTACACTGATACACCTGAAGGCTGATCTTAACCTTACAGAGCTGAGGTGTGAGCGGCACAGGAAAGCAAGCCGTGCCTCTGCTTGATGGAACAGCTTAAAAGACCTCTTGCTAACGGCGAGCTGAAGTTTTCCAGCATATGGGCTTGTTTTGTACAGTTATGTGTGGTTTTTCCTTAGATTCTCGGTGGTAATGAGCCCACACAGTTGATTGCTGCAGGGAGGAAAAAAAAAAGAAAAAATCGTCCTGAATAGGTTTGCTGAATAATTATGAACTGAGCTGAACTCTTACATTTGCTTACTAATTGTACGCTCCGTGATGTTTTATGTATGATGCATTCATTTTGTTAAAAAGGGATTTTTTTTCTTTTTTTCTTTTTTTTTTTTTTGCTGAGCAGCGACTTTTCTCAGTGCAAGTCGGCCTGGCACCGTGGAAAGAGCTGAATTCAGGGCTGATGAATTGATGGCGTTTGAATTGTTCTTCTTTTTTTTTTTTTTTCCTTTTCTAAATCAACCCCACTATTTGGTTTGCAGAGCTTGCAATATGAAACCCCAAATCACACCATTGTCTTGAAAGTCGAAATCAATGAATCCTCTCCACTTCGGATTTGGCAGCAGCGACGGCTATTGTTAATTTAGAAAATAATCCCCTGCAGCTACCGCTATTTAAATAACGCCTTTCCCTCCTTCCCCCCACGATGGCCAAAACCCAAAGACCGAAAGTAAAAATACTGTTTGTAGGATAGACTTCTCCCTGTATGGAGAGGTTTCCCCATCCGGGCGCTCCATACCTGAGCTCCGGTGGCAGCGACAGCCCCAGGGCTCTGTTGGTGTGCACAGTGCAGGGCTCTGCTGCTGGGCACAGATGGGAGCTCAGGGTCCTGGAACACTTGGGGTGTTCAGCCAATGGACCGAGGGAGTCTCCATCCCACACGTGTGTGTTCTCCTTTGCAGTTCTTCTGACAGCGCTTCTTCCACCTGAGGAGCAAATGGACGCGGCATCTACCTGCACAGTAATGGGGTGAGCTGTCTTCATAGCTGAAAATCTCTTTGCCAAAAGATTTGGTCTCTTACATGGAAGCTGGTGTGCGTGAATTGTTGCAGGATAAGCCCTTGAGACAACAGCCCTGGAGTTGGAGCAGAGCTGTGATGGCACATCGGCCTGAGGTCACACGGCAGTGGTGGGAGCTCCAGGCAGTGGGAACGCAGCACTGGCAGCAGTGAGTTTCCTCCTTCCACAGCCACGCTGTGCAGCTCTCATCACAGCCGCGGTGCAGAGCCCAGGCTGTCTCCCCAGAGAAGAGGCTGTGTATAAACGTGATGACAAAGCTGTGATAAAAAGGGTCGGCCGCAAATGGAATCCAATGTGATTACAGCAGTAATTAGTGTACAGTGCTGCTCCTGACAGGTACATCGTCCAGCAGGCACATGGCAACCTCAGTGGGAAATACCTTTGTGCAACCCTGGCATGAATACACTCACAGTGCCTTGTGCACTGGTGTTGCTGTCATTTACAGCGCTCTCTATGTTCTGCTGCGTTTCAGGTTCGGACCCACAGAATGGTTTGAGTTGGAAGGACCCCCGAAGGCCAGCCATCTGGTCCCATTCCTTGCAGTGCACAGAGACACCCACAGCTCCATCAGTGCTCGGACCCCCCTCCAGCTCAATCCAGACTTTTCTTCAATTAAAAAGAAAACAAAAACAAATCCCCATTTAAATAGAAACGCCTCTGTGGCCAGAGAAAGATTGGATCAAGAGGACGTCAGTGACCATTTACACAACACACTGTTAACATTACGAATTAGAACAGTGCGCTCCATCTACCCTAAAGGCAGAGCCGGAACTGTTCCCCCTCTACCCGGGAGCCCCGCACCGCGTCCCAGCCGCCCGTGCTGCTGCTGCGGCCCCGCGCCGCGCCCCGACGGCTCCGTTCGGCTCTCCCGGAGTGCTGCGCCGCGCGGCCGCCAGGGGGCGCTGCGCCCGTTCGCAAGACGCGCTCCGACGGCGCGCACGCAGGCGCAGAGGGACGCGGAGGGGTGCGCGGCGGCCGCGGGAGGAGCGCACGCAGAGCCCCGGGGCTGGGGGGAGTGATGGTGGTGGTGGTGGGAAGAGGGGGTCGGGCCCTGCGGGAGCCGCAAAACTGCGGGATCCGAACCGCTCCGCCTGCGGGGCTCCGCCGCTCCGCTTTGTCGGCGCCCTCCCCGCTGCGGTCGGAACTTCGCTTCTCCCCTTTGTGCCGCCGCCGGCCCCGAGCACCCCCGTCCCTCCGTTAAGTAATAATTTCCACGTCCGATTCCATTTCTTCTCCCGTTCTGAAATCTCCAAGCCATCAGCGAGGAGGATAGTTCACATGAAAACTAATTACACAAAATCAATATTTAATCACAGCGCGGCATCCTGATCCTGCAGAAAAAATCCCTTTAAAACTCTGCTGCCATACACAAATACTTCTCGGCCGCTTATTTATAGATCTCTCCCTCTCTCTTTTTTTTTTTTTTCTTTTGGTGCGAGTAATTTCATTTTCTTCCTATTTTTTCTTCACTACGAAACGTGCGAGCTGCGAGCCCCACAGGTGCCGCTTCCCTCCCCATCCTCCCCGGGGTCCAAGCGGTGTTCTCACCCCGAGGGCGCCGCGCTCGGACCGCTCCGTTCCCGCTGCCCGGACCCGGGGCGGGCCGCCTCTCCCCGTCTCAGCCCTTATCGGGAGGGCTCCGACCGCGCGCCGCCGGGAGCGGCACCTCCCGGGCTCGGAGCGCCCGAATCCCGCCGCTCCGCTCCGCACCCCGACGGCCGGGCCGGGCCGGGCGGGCGGGCATCGCTCCGCGCAGCTCCCCCCGCCAACACCGCGGGGCAGCGGCCGGAGGGAGCGGAGCGAAGCGGGAGGGGCGAGGAGCCGGCGCGGCGGAGCCACCTTAACGGCGAGCCCCGCCCCGGGCCGCGCGGCGCTCATTGGCGCAGCCCCGATGGCTGAAATTCATCGCTGAAATGCAAAACTTGTTGCTGCTCCGCCAGCGCCGGCTGAGAGCGGGGGAGAGCGCGCGAGGGGAGCGCCGCGGAGCCCTCCGAGCGCCCGCACGCAGCGCCCGCCCCGGCCCCGCCGCCGCCCCCGGAGCCCCGCGCGTCCGGCGGACGGCGATGCGGCGCGCGGCTCCCGGGCGCCGGAGGAGCCTATGAGCGGCGGCGCGGCGCCCCGTCGGCTCCCGGGCAGCGCAGCGCCGGGCGGCAGCGAGCTGAGAGGCGCGGGGTGAGCGCGGGCGGGCGCGGCGCGATGTGAGCGGGGCGGCGGGGCAGCGGGCGGCCATGCGCTTCTGAGCCGCGCAGGATGTTCGGGCTGGAGCAGTTCGAGCCGCAGATGAGCAGCCGGAGCGGCGGGCAGGGGGAGCGCGGCTTCGGGCAGCCCGGACTGAGCATGAGCGCGCACTTCAAGGCGCCGGCCTTCCCCGGCGGCGGTCCGGCGGCCGCGGTGGACCCGGCCCTGGGCGCGCTGGGCGAGCCGCCCCTCCTCGGCATGAACATGAGCCTGCCCGGCGACGGCTACGGCTTTCCGGGCCGCGGCCCCGCCGAGCTGCACGGCGCCGGCATGCAGCCGCCCGTGCACGGCTTCTTCGGCGGGCAGCAGCCGCACGGCGGCCACGGCGGCGCGCACCACCCGCACCAGCACCAGCACCAACACCAGCACCAGCCGCACTTCGGCGGCAACTTCGGGCCCGACCCCGGCGCTTCTTGCGTGCACGGCGGCCGCCTCCTGGGCTACAACGGCGCGCTGGGCGGGCAGACGGCGTTCGCCGACGGCTACGAGCACATGGCCGAGAGCCAGGGCGCCGAGGGCTTCGGACAGCAGCGCGCCGGGAACCTGCCCGATTTCCAGCAGCACAGCGCCGGCGCCTCCGGACACGCCGTGCCGGCGCCCTGCCTGCCCCTCGACCAGTCCCCCAACCGCGCCGCCTCCTTCCACGGGCTGCCGGCGGCCGGCTCGTCCGAGCCCCACGGCCTGGAGCAGCGGCGGCTCCCCGCGCAGGACTCGCTGGAATACAATTACCCCGGCGACGGCCCCGCCGCGCACTTCGAGCTGCCCGTCTTCTCGCCGTCGGAGCCCGAGGGGCAGCTGCCGCACTACGGCGGCGGGCGGCAGGTGCCGGCGGGCGGCGGCTTCGCGGGGACGGCGCTGCCCCGGGCGCCGGGTATGGCTGTGGCCAAGGCGCAGCCCCCGCCGCCGCCGCCGCCGCCGCAGCAGCAGCAGCACGGCGTTTTCTTCGAGCGCTTCGGGGGAGCGCGGAAGATGCCCGCCAGCCTGGAGCCGGGGGCCAGCACCAGGCACCCGCTGATGCAGCAGCAGCAGCCGCAGCAGCCGCCGGGCTTGCTGGCCAGACAGAACTCCTGCCCGCCGGCCATCCCTAGGCAACAGCAAACAGAAGCCAACGCTCCCAACCCCAACTTGCAGGACAATGGGCCGATAATGCAGAACCAGCACGCACAGTTTGAATACCCTATTCACAGACTGGAGAACAGGAATATGCATCCCTACGCCGACCCCGTGTTTAATATGCAGCACCCTCCTCCGCAACAGCCACCAAATCAAAGACTGCAGCACTTCGATGCCCCCTACGTGAGCGTCGCCAAGCGGCCGCGCTTCGACTTCCCCGGCAACCCCGGCGTCGAGCGCTGCGCCTCCTGGGCCGGCGGCATGCACGGCCCGGCCATGGAGAGCCACCTCTCCCCGACGTCCTACCCGGGGCTGCCGGGCGATTTCACCCCGCCGGCTCCCGACGCCTTCGTAGGGCCGCTGCCGCACGGCGGCCCCGAGCACCCGGCGCTGGCGCAGCGCCAGAACGCGGCCCTGGTGATGAAGCAGATGGCCTCGCGCAGCCAGCAGCGCCTGCGGCCGCCCAGCCTGCAGCAGCTGGGGCACCACGGCGAGGTGGGTCCCGCCGGCTCCCTGCCGCCGCCCGGCTTCGAGCGCGAGGCCGCCGCCGCCCGCGGCTTCGACGCGCCGGCGCCGCACCTGGCGCCCGACGGCACGTGGTTCGCGGGGCCGCCGCCGCCGCCGCCCGGGGAGCTGCTGCCTCGGCGCATGGCGGGGCCGGGGCTGCCGGCCGAGGCGGCCCCCCACGAGCTGGGCCTGCAGCCGGGCGGCGCGGCCGTGCTCTTCCGGCCGGGCGCCGGCGCGCTGGGGCTGCAGGAGCCGCTGCGGATGGCGGGCGAAGGCCCGGCGCAGGCCCTGCCCTCGCCCGGCGTCCACCCGCCCTTCGCGCCCGCCGTGGGCGGCCTCTCGCAGCTGCAGTCCCCCGGCGGCGGCGTGGCCCTTCCCAGCGCTCCGGCCGAGCGTCGCGGCCCCGCCGACTTCGCGGCCCAGCCCGGCTTCCCCTTCGGGGCGGCGGCGCGGCAGCCCCCGGCGCACGGCAGCGCGCCCGCCCTCAGCGCCTCGCCCGGCGCCTACCCGCCGCCCCCGCCCGAGTTCCCCCCGCCGCCGCCGCCGCCGCGGCCCGCGGCCAGCAAGCTGGGCGCGCTGTCGCTGGGCTCCTTCAGCAAGCCGGCCGGCAAGGACAACGTGTTCGGCCAGAGCTGCCTGGCCGCCCTCTCCACCGCCTGCCAGAACATGATCGCCAGTCTGGGCGCCCCCAACCTCAACGTCACCTTCAACAAGAAGAGCCCGGCCGAGGCCAAGCGCAAGCTGAGCCAGGCCGAGCCCGACCCGCCGCCGCCCGCCGCCCCGGACTACTTCCCGGCGGGGCCGACGGCGGGCGGGGGCGCGGGCAAGGCCGCCCCGCTGCTGCCCGCCGAGAGCAGCCTCTCGCCCGGCTTCGCGCTGGAGCCGGCGGCCGGCGGCGAGGGGAAGGCGGGCGGCGGGCGGGGGCGGGGCCGCCGGAAACGGGACAGCGGGCACGTCAGCCCCGGCACCTTCTTCGAGAAGTTCTCGGCCGCGGAGGGCGGCGGGGCGGGCGTCAGCCCGGGGCAACCGGCGCCTCCGGCCGCGGGGGGGCCGCCGGGGGCCGCGGGCGCGGAGCGCGGCGGGGGCACGCCCCACGATAAGCCCCTGACCTCGCCCTCCTGGGGCAAGGGCGGCGAGCTGCTGCTGGGGGAGCAGCCCGACCTCATGTCCTCGCTGGACAGCGGCATCCAGAGCGTGACCAAGTCGGACGGCGGCTCCCCGCACGTGGACTTCGCCGACGAGGTCAGCACCAGCTACGGCAACGAAGACGAGGTGTCCTCCAGCTCCGACAACGCCGGCCCCAAACCCACGCGCAGCCCGCTGCTGGGCGGCTCGCCCAAGCTGCCCCGCGGGGAGCACGCGCTGCTCAACGGACAGAAGCCCCTGGCCCTCGGCCTCCTCAATACATCTACCTCGACCCCCGACAGCTATGGGCTCAGCAGCACGGCGGGCGCGCACCCCGGCACGCCGGGCATGGAGCAGGTGCGGACCCCCACCAGCACCTCGGCCCAGGACGAGATCCACCCTCTGGAGATCCTGCAGGCGCAGATCCAGCTCCAGCGGCAGCAGTTCAGCATCTCGGAAGACCAACCCTTGGGGTTGAAGAGCAAAAAGGGGGAGTGTGCGGGGCAGAATGGGGACAGTGACCTGGGCGGGTGTTGTTCGGAGGGTGTCAAGAACGCTATGAGCACCATCGACCTGGACTCCCTGATGGCGGAGCACAACTCCACCTGGTACCTGCCCGGTGAGAAGGCCCTGATGGAGGGGCAGGAGGAAGACAAGCCCATGGCGCCGTGGGAGAAGCCCAAGCCCCAGAATCCCAGCAAAGAAGGTATCCGCTGTCCCGCGCGCATCCTGGCCCACGGGGGGGGACTGTGGGCTGCCGTTGAGGTTACCAGGCATGCACCAACCTCACCCTGCCTCACAGCTCAGTGGGGCAGCAGTGCTGGGGACAAAGCGCCCACAGCCCGGCGGGGCCCAGGGTCGTGGTTCTGAGCTTAGTGGCCACCTGCAGAGCACTGAGGTGTGGGGGCTCAGCCAGGTGCTGGGGGGGGCGTTGGGGGGCTCCACTGCTGTGCTTTGCATCCGCTTCCTCCGAACTTTTAGAGAGATCTGTCCAAGCCGTGGGAACATGTATTTGTTAGTGATCCCTGTGTAGTTTCAGGTACTTTTCTGCATGTGCCAGGAGCCGGGTAGCAGGGTGATGCTCTTGGTTTTTATTTTTTTAGTGAGAAGGAAATTTAAGTTTAGGTTCTGGGTCCACTGGTGTAAAACTTGCTTAGCTGGCAGATGTTTCATTTTGGCATTCATTGTCATTTTTGATCCTTCTCTGTGCCCACAAGGCATCGTAATTCTCCGAGCTCAGAAAAAAATATTCTAATGAGAACTCCCTATGATAAAGGCTGTTTAAGATAAAGGCGATTATGGATTCAATCGGTTTCTGTTCTGTCGTCTCACGGCTGTATTTTAGAGCTCCCTGCCCACCATGGGGACGTTACAATGGGCACACGTGTCTGAGGGCACACGGGTGGTTGTGTGACGTGCCACAAGTGCACGTGCATGACTTCCGCGCTAGAAATGCATTATTTCAGCCCAGGGAAGTTGCAGTTTTGGCACAACGGCATAGTTTGGAATTGTTTTTGTTAGGCTAGGTCTTACAGACCGACTTTTTACTGCGTTTTGTGCTCGGCAATCTCACTAAGAAAGGCGTTGGGAAATGAGATGGAGCTCAGGTGCTTGGGGCATCGTCAGTTCCCCGCTCCCAGTTCTGGTCGGTGCTCCAGCTTCGGCTTTCTGAAGCGTGAATCCTCGCCCCCACTGTTTGTCTCTTTGTTCATGGTTAATGCCCAGCTCAGGAGACTCTCATTTGAAGCGGGAGTGTTTAGCATGCACAGCAGACTGTAGGAAGCCCATCAGCATTCTCCGTGCTTCACCCAGGCAAGGACATAAATTGGTTTGTTTGGGGCCTTTCTTTTCCATTTTTAAATGGAGTTGCACACAGCATCCTTCCTGGCCCCTTCTCTTTTATTGTTTCTTGTACACAACATCTCGATCTGACTGGATCAATAGCTAGTTAGCACAAATCACAGCTCCTGTCAGTTCCACCTTGGCAGACTCTGCACACAGACACGCTCGCCCTCCCTCCGTCACACATCCCCTTGCACACGCATGCACAGCCGTGAACGCACCGCCTTGTGCTTAAGAACAGATCGCAAAAGGAGAATTTATTCCCTAAACCCTAATTCCATAGATTTAAAAGAAAAAAAAAACAGCTGTGAACAGTCTGCACGTTTATTAAAAGTGCAGTTTGGCTTAGAACTCGGTGTGTTTTGTTTGTGTGTGTGTGGCGTGGAGCGGTGCCTTCTTTCACAGCACTCCTACGTGCACTTGGATCACCGCTATTCTTAGCAACATCTTGAGCAATACGTCCCTGGTCGCGATAAGCGCAGCGCTGCTGTTGGAGCAGCTCATCACTCAGAAGGAAACCATTCCATCGTGGGTCCTATATAAGGACGGGTTTGGGTATTTCGGAGGCACAAAACAGCCGGCTGGTTTTACAGCAGCGGACAGAGGCACTGTTTGGTTTCACCCTTCTGTCGCTGGAAGGGTTCAAATGGCAAAACTCGGGGACACCGGCAGAGAATTTTCCGTGACTGTGGTTCTCTGGCACACAATTCCTTGTGCTGACACACGATGTAGCGGGAGAGAAAATGTTTTTTGCTTGAATCTGATGGTGAAACCTGGCATCTCGTTGGTTCTCCTTGGGTGCAGGGATAGGGGGAGGAGGACACGGCGATGCACGGGGCTGACTGCAGCGCTGGGCTCTGTGCTGCCTTCGTGCTGCTCTCCTCTGCTGCGTGTTGGGGGGGGAGGACGAGGGCTCCAATTCCACCGTGGCTCTCAGAGGGCTCTTTGTGATTGAGGAGCTCCTTAAAACTCAGCAGCACCAGAAGCACATGCGAGTGATGCCCAGATTGCTGGGGGAGACAACTTGTTCGAGTTGTTTTCGTGGCTGTTCGCATTCCTTATGATTCATCTCTTTTTTCATGCTGATGCCGGTAGTGAAATAATTAGCTAATTACCTGGCAGTCTGTGCGAGCTGTGAGATTTAAAGGTAGATGAGGACAGATAATGGTATTTCAGACTGCAGTTCACATGCACTTGTCTTATTTAGTAACAAGCTTTAGTCAGGAATTGTCTCTGACTCATAGTTTCTTGTACCAGCACCTCTTTGGTGACGGCCGATCGCTCCTTCCCCTATCTATAACATCACACTCTGCTCTGCCGTGCAGCTACAGCCGGCAGAGAAACATCACAGTGCTCAGCCTGGAGAGCTCCTGTTGACTTCCAGTAGCGTGGCTCTAGCTGACAAAGAGCAACTCGATCCCATTCACGTGAAAACCAGCTCTAGCTCAGCAGCTTTTTGCTTTGCTTGGTTTCACTGAAGCACAGCGATTTCCCTTCAGCGCGGTGTTGATTGCTGTTCTCCAGAAACCCATTCACTGAGCTCTGCTGGACTGTTGGTTTTCGTTCTTAATTGATGTTTGGGAGGTCCCGTGCTGCATGTGCCAGGTGAGGACATCCACGTGTAACCCAGAACCGTGCAGGCGCTGATGGCAAAAAGCAGAGCGCAGTCCGAGAGCTGCGCGGCCGTCGTGCTGTGCTGGGCGCAGCACTGCTTTGTGCTTCATCCTTCAGTTGGTGTTCATATTCCATCATAACACCCAACCTAGCATTCGTGGGAGCCGGGAGGGCACAGCTCTTGGTGCAGCAGTGGGTGACGTGTGTAAGTTACTACCAAACGTATTCACAAAGGACAAATTTGGTCCTGCTGAGGCGCTGGGAGCCTTTGTTTTCTTTCTTTTCCCAGTGCGTGCTTTTGTTGTCAGCACTGCTAAATTCGGAGAGGTTTTTCTGGGGGATGAGGTTTGTTTGCTGAGGCTGAGTGTGTCGGATATGTCGAGGGGTGTTTCGCACGCTGGAATAGCGTTGGGAGCAGTGCATGGTTTGGTGCCATTGTAAGGATTGCTGGAAGTGAGTTCATTGACTACGCTGGGTGCACTCGGCGGTGATGAATGTGTGTTTCCTGATGCTGCTTTGTTTGCCTGAAAGAGAAGGGGAGAGTTTGCAATATTGCTAGAGCTGCTATAATGCAGCACTTGATGCATAAGTGTGTGAATTTGTTGGCATTTCAGCTCCTCCCGTGGCCGCTCCATTTGCCTTTTCATCCACAGACCTGCGGCTGTGTCAGAACTAACGCACATCACCAGCATGCTCTGCACCTTTGCACTTTCTTTTAACAAAGTGTGCTGTCTTATAATGGCACATTCAGCTGTGGGATAACAGGGATGTGTAAATGGCAAAATATCTGTATGTGACCGTGTGAAATCTTAGTGCTGGGCAAATCACTGTGTGTTTTTAGACTCTCATATCACATATATTTCTAAAGTGGCAGAGCAGCCACAGAAAACATGAAGCCAGCTCTACAGTGAATCTTCAGGTGGCCCAACTTGCATGCTGGTTTTCGTACAAGATTTCCCAAAATGGAGCAGTTTTAATGCCTCATTCATAGAACACACTTAGAAAAAGTGACTGGTCACATCATGCTCTGTGGGATCCTTCCCATTTTGGTTACAGGCACCAGCGGCCCCGCATGGCACTGCCTCTGTCCCTGTGCCTTTTTCTTCCACTTTAAAAATCCTAGCCTCCAAAAGCAGCCAACTTTCATCTGTACATGCACGCCTGTATTTTGGGGGGCACATTTAAGGCTGGGGTGGGTATTCTGAAGCACAGCATTCCTCGTTTCATTTGTTTGAGGGGTGTTTTTAAGAGGGAGCTCCTGTTGAGGTGTGTGCTTTGCTTCTGTACTTTTCCCCATGAGTTTTTGGGTGGAGATACTCGATGGAAATTATAATAAGTGAGGCTGTCCGGTCTTCGAGGAATTCAGGGTCCACCCTGACTTTCCCCATCTGGGATTTTTCAGCTTTTAACACGTAAAGCAGGTTTTTTTCTATTTTGCTGATAGCGCTAAGACAACTGGCTTGTATAAAAATACCATCATTCTTCACTTTTCCTTTGCAAAAACTTTTCTTTTTGGTTGATGCCGTTAAAACATGACTGATTATTAAGGCATTACTAATTACTGGGGGCCCTTTTAACGCAAAGGCTTTTTTGGTACAAGTTTAATACATTTTATGGGTGATGCTTCTGAGCCACATCCCGGGGATCTCGCTCCCCAGGGTGCATGTGTGTGTTGGTCACTTGTAGCTCCCAAAGGTGGATTGCTCCTTGTCTGTGCGCTCAGCTCGTGCTGGGTGTCTGTCGTTGCATAAGTTGTGTGCGTTTGGTTTTAATTTTATCAAATCTATCTGTGCCTGCTTGGTATTTGAGCTTAAAAATGCAGTGCATGACGCTGCACCGTCCAGATTTTTTATTAGTTTTTGAGGTTTGTCTGAAGGAGCTTTTTCGGTTTGGGAAGCTGCAATCTGGTTGTGTTTAAGTGCTGCCTCGATAGATTTCTGCATTAAAATAAATACAGTTCAGTTGAGAGCAAACACAGAAATAACACACGTATGAGCTGTGAGGAGCTCTGCTGGTCCTTTGCAGAACGTTGTACTGGAGGTTGCGTGCAGCCTCTCCCTGTCAGCCACCCTGCCCAACCTCTTGGATCTCTCTTTTTGGAGCCTTTAAAAGCGAGATGTGAACAGTGAGGCGCTGCCTTTTCTTCTCTTAACTCTCTTAGCTTCAGTTCTGGCTGCTGGGCCTTCAGCACTTGGTATTTTCCATCACAGAGAAGCTTTTAATCAGAGAGCGGTTGTGAGAGCGTGGTTTTTTGGTGTGACAAAATATATATTTTTAGAGTTAAGTCTGCATCTCATTAATTTGGCAAATTAGTATTCGCCAAATATTAGAGAGCATTTGTATTGCTAATAGAAAGATCATCCCGAGGCTGAGGAAGCGCAGCTAATTGAAAAAGCGGCCATTTGTAAAGGTAGGAAAAATCTAAAACATTTCATACCCTCATTAAGTTGGTTTAAGATCGAGGATTTTAATTTGTGGTGTGAAGCATCCGTGGTGCAAAAGCTGGGGATGGCCACATCCTTCCTCCCCTCAACGCTCCCCCAAAATGCAGTTTAAAAAGAATGGCACGACCTTTTTTTTTTTTTCTTTCTTTCTTTCTTTTTTTTTTTCTTTGAAATACCCTGAAACCATTTTGCTATGAAGATGTAAATGGATCCATTCACATAGGAAATGGAGGCAGGGCCGGGGTTATTAGCTGGTCAGAATTTGAGCATCTCTTTCCTAGAGAAAAACCTTCCCGTTTTTCTTTCTCTTTCCGATCGCCTTCCTCCGCTGTGACATTTTGAAGCCTTTTGCTGAGCGCGGTCACAGAGGCACGGGGTGGCACTGGATGGAAGATAGCACACAACCAGGGATGCAAACGCAGCCCGGCCAGGGTCCGTCCCCAGGGAGCGCCTCTCTGCCACCCAGTGCTGGAGGTGATGCTCCGATTGTCTGCGGGGTTACAGCAGGCTGTGAGTGCTGTGAGTGCTGCCGGCTCCTGGCTAGATGGCACAGTTGGTCAAGTCATTCTGCTTATGGATGCTTGGGCTTGCGTTTCATTTAGATCGTGGGGGAGTCTGTATTAAGGTCCCACTCTCTATTCTCTCCTCTCCTGGAAAAAAAGACAGCAGTTGCGGCGCTTTGACGGAGCGTGTGAGTGCAGCAAGCTGAATGCATTCCTCTATCCGAGCAACAGAAAGAGAAAGTGAAGCGATGGGGAAGTATTTATCACCACCTCCAGATATCCAGGGGTAGAAGAATCGTGGCTGTGTTCCTTTGCTTCTCTCTTCTTGGACCGGGGAAGGAGCAGACCCTCCCCAGGCAGTGCGTGCACACGATGGCTTCAGCTGTTGCTTTAACAGTGGCACGGCGCCTCTGTTGTGATGTGAGCTCCGGTCCTGATGCGATGCTGCCACAAGCAGGGCATCCCTCACGTCTCCAGGACACCTGGATAACTTCTTGCATTTATTGTTAGAGGTGTTTTTGGTCCGACTCATCTGCTCTGCTAGTTTTTATTCACTCCACGATGTTACACTGCAAAACTTTTTTTATTTTTTGCCCAGTTAGAAGAGCAGCCCAAATTCGAGGCCAATAACTGTTTTAAAAGCATGAAAATAATAGAAACGTGCCTATTGTTTGTATTCCACCCCCACCCCAACAGGGAATTCCACTGTAATCACAATGAAAATTACCACAATCCATGAGACAATAATTCTGATACACTTCAAAAATAGTATTATCATATAAAGTGCACAACAGCTGTTATTTTATGATGGAACAGATTTTATTGTTGCTGGATATTGGGTCAAACACTTGTAACACATCCTTGATTTAAACAAATCAGAAGCATGAGTGTGTTTTTGAAGATAAAATCGGTATGATTTTTCTTTTCTGCTTTTTCTTGTTGGATGCTGTAGTTCCCTTCCCTACCTCTAAATATAAGCACATGCTTTTCTTTGTATGCTGGGAGAAAGCATCCCAATCCCAGCTGCTCTCTGTACAAGGCCTTAATTTTAGAGGCAGAACCAAAATGAGGACTGTTTCAATCGCAATTAAAATGTCACGTTGTCTAGTTTGAGATAGGGGGGCTACCAAAGAGAAGAGAGGCTATCGAGTGACTTCCTTCCTCCTCGTTCTTTTTTATTGCTTTTAGTCAGTAGGATGATTTGTGCCATCTTTTTATCATTATTTGTGGTAGCTGTCTGCAAAATGGGTTTGAATTCAGATGGCTCTGAAGTGGTGCAGGGATGCTGGGACAGCTGTCGGAGGGAAAGCTACAGCAGTAAGCTCAGCTTTTTGCTTTAAACTCCGTGCGTGCAAAATAGGACTCTGTCTGATATAAAGCAGTCTGTTGTGCGGATGTATCACATCTCTGAATTCACTTGAACTGTGGTACATATGAGAAATGAAGAAATCAATTTGTGTTTGGGTACAGCGCTGCTCTGGGCTGCAGGGCAGGTGTGGGCTCTGACCAGGGCTCACGGAGCGCAGCCTCACCGTCCTGCTGCTGCTGTAGCTCTGTGAATCTTCTTTGTATGAGCTGACATATTTTTTTTTCCTTTAACAAAGCACTGAAGTTTTACTCCAATAATTACCCAAATCCTTTTGTATTTTTGATTCTTTTTTTTTCTAGGCCACTTCGTGCACGATTCTCAAATATTTTGTTATGGAACAGAACAGATTAAAAATCTCTTCCTTGAATCAGACAAGTATGAACTCCAGGAGCTGGTAAAACATACAGTCGGAGAGACTGTGATATAATTAAGTTTTTATGTCTACCTATTAAGCGTAATGAAGGGTTGGTTGCTGGCCTTAAATTTGGAAAGAGCTTACTGTAAAGCTTAAAACAGGAGCAGATTCCTGTAATTACTGCATTGTAGTGAGAAGTATGGCGAGGTGAAGGGAACAAAAACTATTCATTGTCCAATTGTCTTTACATGTCTGCTGCACTTACGTCTATATATTCGGAAGAATAAAATGATTTGTTGTACTGATTTTCAGAAATAAGCTAAAAAAGTCAACACAGGAAAAGAAAAGAAGAGGTGAAGAATATCTAATAACGCTTAGAAAATGCACTGCTTTAACTTCCTTCGTGGGCCCTGGTGCATGATTTGGAGAATGGTTATTTGTGCATTAAGCACCAAGCCAGCATGCTGTGCTGTTTGGTGTTTGAGTTTCAGACGTTTGATTCGAAAATCTAACATTTTAAAAACTTTGCATCTTCTATTTTCCCTTAATTGTATCAGATGGAGCAAACCTCACCAAGTGTGGTCCGGGCAATTCTGAGTCTGCTTTCACTTTGCCTTGAGCTTCATTGCCTTCAGCTGATGGCAGTGCAGCAGGAAAACCTGGATCCTCATGCTGACGGTTGAGAATGATTGCTTAGATTATATCTAGTTTCAAGTGGTGTGGAACTCTTAGAAGTGAGTGTTTGTTGATGATGATGAAATGTTTTTTTAATTGTATGTACTGGTAACTATTATTTTAGTTCTGAATATTCCTGTGCATTCAGTGATAACGCAAAACCATTTTGTATATGTCTGGGATGGACTGCATTGAAGAGGAGCTGGTTTTGCTTCATACGCAGATGAGGAAAAAGACCAAACCTTTTCTTCTCCATTAGAAAAAATCTAACCCACATCCTTTTTCCTCTCCTTGGCAAAAACTTGCCTTACGTCATTAAGACAGGAGGTTTTTCCCCTCTGCTCTTGCTCCCATCCCGTAAGACGTACTTTATTTGCCTTTTGCCCTCTTTTTGTGGAGCTTCTCTCATAACCTGCTCAGGGGGGGGTGCTGTGCTTTAATCATTTCTAAAGATGGCTCCTGCTTTTCACAGTGGTGCGGCCCAAATAGAAATGTGAAAAGTTCCCATTACTGAGCTGTAAAAGAATACTGTAAATGGATTATGCAGAGAAAACCATTTAGATAAAAATGCAATTTTCCCTTTCACACACACTGCTAAGAATTAATAGCACATTCTTTCTAAATGGGTACTTCTGTATTATATTTTCACCTTAATGAAATTCTTTCCAAAACAGGAGCGTTTCATTTAAAATTTTAGAACCAAATTGATCTGTCTTTAATCCTCAGTACTTCTCCCATCCCTTTCTCCCCCCTTGGAACCTTCGGGAAAATACCTGGTGGGTTTGAGGTGTGTGCTTCAGGCAGTGCCGCAGTTTGGCTCGCTGTCCCTCCTGCAGGATGTGTGCTTTGGGGCATCTCTTTGGGGCATCTCTTTGGGGCATCTCTTGCCCACACCACCGTTGCACATTCCCAACGTGCTGCTCACTGAAATGTTCGCAAGGAGCGGAGCTGCCCCGCTGTGCTGAGCCTCAGCAATCCAGGCTGGAGATCCTGCGGCGTGGGGGTGTACACCCAGAGCTAATTTTGGGAGACAGGAGTCTCTTTCCATCTGCGGTGTCGGTATTTCTGTGCTGCTTTCTTTTTTAGAGCAATTATATCACAAGCAGGACCCAATGCGTTGCTGTCACCAACTTTGGCTTCGTGTAGCCATGGGTCATTAGCTTGTACGTGTGAAAGCCAAGGTATTTTTTCTTCCTTCTGGCAGCTTTTCCTTGGATTAGAAGGAATAGCTCTGTGATGTGAGTAATGGTGATTCTCCCATTGATAAGGTGTGTATGCAACACGCGTGAGTGTTTGGGTTACAGCAGTCTTTCCAGCCAACATACGATAATATTATAAGCAGCAAGTTGCAAGCAATGGCAAATCAAGGCATACAATCAAGTTTTTTAATTGTTTCCTTTTAATAAAAGGGTTCTACTGGTGAGAACAAAACTTGTGTGTTAGGCATAGGGCTAACAGAAGGACGCCTGCTTGGAGCAGCTTCTTGCTGCTGAGCTGCCATGAGGAAAATGCTTTTGTTAAACAAACTGGTAGGTGTTCTCATAGTACTAATAAAATAGTTCCCGGGTGCAAACAGACCTTGGAACGATGAAGATATGGATAGGAGTGAATGCACCTGAAAGCTTCCATGTTCAAAGTGGAAATGCAGTTTGGCAATAGCACCGAGCAGCCATTTCCATGGCTTTTCGGACAATCTACTCTTTGAAGACTTTTCACTTGGGACACTCTCCAAAATGTGAAATGCAGAAGAAACATAAGGCCTTATGTTATCAGATCGATTCTGATTACTTGTAAAAGCTCTCTGGAGCTCTTTTTCTGCTTGAAGATGTTTTGTTGGACACCTTGGTTGAAATCAAAATCTAGCTGGGCCATTGCAGGCTTCCCGTGCTGAGGTTTTAATGGCTTTTTTTCTCCCAAATTTTGCTTCCCTGCTTGTGTGTAAGGGGCCTGCTCCTGTGTAACTGCAGGCAGTGAGAATGCTGCTGTTGACCTAAACCATACAGGAACACAATCGGAGGAGGAATCTGTGAGTCTGTATTTGTTTATTTAGAAAGCCAGGCAGGAATTACAACGCAGACACTCTTGAAGACGATCTTAAGCATGTCACTCAGGTGAGCCTGCTGTCCACGCAGCCAAAGTATGCATGTCCTGTCACCACGTGCATGCATTTGGGAAGTTTTTGTCTTTTTGGTGCTTTATTCCTATAAAAGTTTGTGTTTGCTGCGGGGGCAAAGGAGGTCCTCACTCCTCCTTTGCATTCATTGAAACTTGTTCTTTGCCATCCAAAGATGCACCTTGGGTTGCTCTTTCACTAGTTACTCTTTCATGCATCGTGTTCACACAGAAACAAACTGCATCAATCGGTTCTTCCTGCTCCCAGCGATGTGTGCAAACTTCTGGGAGATGATCACAAAATTCTTCAGTTCGTCATTCAAAATGTGTTCTCAAATAGTGACCAGTTTGCACACTCCGAGTTGGAAGCCTTTGTGATTTTCAGTGCATGTCGGTGTGTTACCGATGTGATTTAGCACTGTTCTGTGGCACTGTTTTTCTGGCTTTCTCCTAACTAACACTGTGCTCAGTATAAATTCTGGTTTGGAAGGCGTATTTTTAGTCTCACCAAAGTCTTCTGATAATCTTCCCATCAAAGAACAGAAAAATACTACAGTCCTTATTTCGGGGCTTACATAACGGCTCTCTCTTCAGTCACAAAATTTCCCTTTTTGTGATTCACTTTCTGTGATTCACTGTTTGTCAATCACAGTCGTTCAGCCAGTATTGCAAATCGTGGCTCTTACAGCCAAATGTGCCATTCCCTGGAAGCAAAACTTTTGAACATTGAAATATTTCGGTGTAGCTGTTTGTAACGTGTGAGTTTTGTGCTGGTGGAGCATTGGCTCTATAAGTTTTCGTATAAAGGGAGGCACTACAAAAGCCACAAACGCGATTGCACAAAGTGGCTCTTGGTGACAAATGCTGTTGAATGGTCGGTGTGCTTTCTCATTTCTGGTAGTTGAACATATGGAGTGTATAGTGTTACATCCAGCACTATTTTTTGTTATTGCGCTGTGCTCTGGATTCCTGACGGATTCTGAGGCCCTGTTTTGCTGCAGGGCAGAACCACATGCAAATACAGAGGTCCTGATTATCTGCCGTGCACCAAACAGCACTGCAGCACTGCCTCTGCCCCTGCTTAATAGTGTTAAACCTGAGAGGCTGGGTGTTGTGCAGCCATCTTATTGTTAGCAACTTGGTGTCTTACAAGGAAAATGAAATGGAACTGGCCAAGCCGTGGGCTGCGCTGAGGCTTCTCTTGTCTGGACGTGATGCCCTAGGAGTAACTGGTCTGTCATCAGAAGGGTTTGCTGCCCTTTGGTGAATGATTAACCATTTACAGAATGGCGCCCCGCTGTAAGTATGAATTTCTTACGCATCACTTTTTTCTTGCTTTTTTTTTTTTTTTGGTACTAATTATACCTGGCAGGCACGCTGCGTACTAAGTTATGCATTTAAGCGTTGGTTGTTACAGGAAAAATCTTGATGGCCATTGTTTCTATTAAAAAAAAAAACAAAACCCTTGTCATTTTCAAAGTCACTGCTGTTACCGTCATTTTCTCTTTGAACGTCGGGATTCTGTCTTTGATTACATACCGAATTGTCTCTTGTCATTGCATAACCATTTTTTGGTGTGTGGATACATGGAGACGTTGTGCAGTTCATCGCAGTTCCTTCCCAATCCTGGTGCTTCTCTAAGAAAGAAACGTATTTAAAATACAGATAGTCAAAAAAAAACAGGTTTTGATTTTATATTTTCCTGGGATTTTTTTTTTTCTTTAAATCCTACAGAATATATAACTTCCTTCCAAAATTGAAAATAACCCTTTCTCCCACTTCTCACTTTTGATTGCATCAGAAATCATTACTTCAAAATTTTCTCCTTCTTTCCCTTTGCTGCTTTGGCAATTTACGCTACATGCAAAAAGAATAAATATGTGTAATTCCACCACCAGTTTATTCAGCTTCTGGAAAGTTTTGGGGAAAAAAAGAGAAGGAAAAAATGGGTTTAGAAAAGCAGATCGTGCTTACTGCGTTACTTAAATGAATGTGGAACACAACAGTTTTCCATTTTCTGAACTGCTTTTCTCTGAAGCCGGGCAAGCCTCAGAAAAGTCGTGTTGGAGAATTAAATGGGGGGAGAATAGGAGGTTAAAAAGGCGCTAACACTCGTCTCGATGGTTATTGAGAAGCAGGAAAAAGAGGAAAGGATGAATGCTGACGGCCAGCTTGTAAAGAATACGTGTGAAAGTGACAACCCGTTCAGAAGCAGGAGGAGCTCGGTGCTGTGCTGGGAGCGCCGCGCCGCTCCGCGTTCAGCATCGCTGCCCGCTGTGTGCCGGGCTGGGAGGATGCAGCGCGGGAGTGCTGGAGGCACGGCTCCAACCGCAACGCTCCAGCGAGCTAAGAGTGGGTTGGTTGCTTTGCTTGCTTGGTTTCAAGGTGTCTGTCTGGCCTCGGGGCTGAGCGCGCTGCTGCTAGACGCTGCCTGCCCTGCTCCCCGCGGATAGAATCAAAGGGCAGGGGCTTGCTGAGGCGGTGGCTTCCAGAAGGGCCTCCCAGAGCAAAATGAAGGCACGCAGACGGGAGATGGGGTCCGGTGTTTTGGCTGTGCATGGGTAAAATTGTGGTCTGGGTGCATGTGAATGCTCTTCCACTGCGGAGTGATGTTGATGCCACTGCGGTGATGGGAAAACTGGACGACGACGGGGTGGTGGGGCTGCACCAACCACCGAGCAGATCCCGTCCTTGGAAGGTGGTTCTGCTCTAACAGTGACGGCTGTGGACCTGTCTGCTATCCTTCCGTGCACGCTCGCAGCAGGGTGCTGTAAAAACGCATTGCTTCATGTGTGTATTGCTTCAGAGGGTTAAATACAACTAATTCAAAAGCTAACCTCTCCGTTAAGGTTTGCCAATTTCGTTTCATCTGATAGAATTCTTTGCAGTAGAGTTTGTAAATCCTAGCTGTGTTTTTGAACGGGCGCTTTGTTCCCTTGTGTTTTGTAAGAAAAAGCCCAAAAAGGACTCACTGTATCTTTAAACGTGTGGATCCTCAAACCTCTCTAGGAAGGGGAAGGGGGAAGGGACCCTTTCAGGATTAATTAAACAGAGATGTCTTGCTGTAGACTTGAGGGTTTTACTGATAAATGCCAGCCCCTCACCCAAGTCTGGTGGTGGCTGTTATTATTTAATCACAGCTATTAAAAGAAATCCGAGAAATCTTTCCTTTCTCCTCCTCCTGCGTTCCATTTATCTGTCCTCCCAACCTGTTTGTTTGTGTATAGTTAAGTTTTCTGTGCCAGTGAGAAGCAGAGTGGAAATGTCAGGGGTCAGGCTGCAGGCAGGCAGGGGAGCAGTCAGCCCGGCTTCAGCTGCAGTCTTTGACTTTCTGAGAAATCTGAGATATGTTCCAGGCAAGATTAACTCTTTCCAGCACAGCTGCCTTGCTGCTGCTGGCCTGAGGAATATGGATCAAGATGGGCACATTAAGAAATTGGGTTCGGTTTCTGTCATGCATATGTCCTCGTGGTTTAATTGGTGATGGGTGCTACTGCTTCCATTTCATTCACCCTCTTATCTAAGACGAGCAGGCTTAAAATTTCATCTGTCTTGGCAGCTGTGCATCTGGAAGATGAGGCTGCATGGATACAACCTCTGGGAAGGATGGAGGATGGAATAATTTATTGCAATGCTGCTATGGGTACCTATTTCTCAGTGCATTTTCCAGGAAACAAAGCATTCATCCAGGAGGGCACGATGCTTCTGTTTGAAGACACATTCTTGGTTAGCGGCGTGGCTTGGAGCTTGCCACTCAAAAGATGTCTAAAACACAATCTGAATGCTCTTACCTTCAGAATAACCAGTTCTGACGTTGGCCATTTAACCTAGTGTCTCACATGCTTTGAGGTGCATGTAGTGCAGTGTGTTAAACACACAGCAACCCTGGCTAGTGGCGAAGCTGGGTGAGGGTTTTGGTGGTGTGACTCAAGTGGCACCACCTGCATCTCACCCTGCCTGTGCAAATGGAATGTGTGAGTCAGCTGTGGGGTGGAGATTATTTGTTGCCTTATGGCAGTAAACTAAGGTGCTTAAAATCTTGCCCAGTTTGACAGAGCGACGAAGTACAAGCAGTGCCCTTCTTAAGATAGTTATAAAGACTAGAGGTGGTTCTTACGCTGTTGCACAGCAATGTCTTCATTTTTGGCTTCATTTCTGTAGCAGTGTGTTTCTTTGGAGCTTGCATGTTGAGGCAGTGGGCCTCCCTAGAGCGAGCAGGATGTGCAGGGTGTGCAGTGGAGGAGCACGCAGCCCAGTGAGTGCTGGAGTTGTGAGCAAAATCCTCTCGCAAAGGGATCTTGGTCGCTTATGACGGTGTAAGCTTTACATTCGTAAGCTTTACATTTCCTGCAGACCATGTGCATAGGAAGGTTGTTTGCTGTTATCCAATTAGCATGCACCCAGAAGATGATTCTATGCTACTTAATTACTTTTTATAGGGGTAAAGAGTTGTCCACAGCAAATTCCCCTGTTTTAGCTTGCGTGAGTTAAGTAATGCTGTCATTTGTGTCTGGAAGAATGAGGCCATTTGTGCTAGCATTCATCTCTGGCTGGCTCCTGCCATGCCTGGAGCACACCAGGCTGAGGGATGTGTCTGTTGTCTCCTTTGCTGCTTGTTCTGCAGGTCCGCAGCTCAGCAAGCACGGGTGAAACAGTCACTGCTTTCTCTACATGTGCTTGTATCACTTCATGCTATTTGCATACTGTATCTGCTTTAAACTTATCTTCCTCTACCACTCCTTTGTTAACTCAGTTGAAAAGTGCTGCTTGGCTGAGCCTTGGGGAGAGTGGCTGAGTCTAGAGGGTTTTCTTCTGGGCACTGGGGTAAGCAAGGGAAACCTGGGGCCTCCCTTCTCCGGGGTGGCCGTGGTTCTGTAATGAATGTATAAGGAAGAGCTGTGCAGTTAGTGTAGTCTTCCTAACGTCAGGATATCTGGTTATCTCTGTGATAATAGGTCCCAGATTAGCCCGTTAGAGGTCTTGAAATAAATTTCAGGGATTGTGTATACTGTATGGTAACTGCTGAGTCCTGGCCTGAAGCACTGATTGAGCACTTGGAGAAAGGACCCTGTCAGCCCTGGGAGCACAGGGGAAGGCAGTTCATGTGTGTGATCAGACCTCATTTAAGGGCTGACTGCCACTGGGGAAGGGTCTCTTTCTGGAGGTCCCTCCTTGGTGGAGCTTTTTCCTGTGAACCTGGAGTCTTCTGACACAGGCGAGCAATCTTCTTCCCTCCCTTTATAGTGCCTTTCTATGGCGCTGGTCCTTCTGTCATCACGCTCAGATTAACAGCAGTTTTAACAAATAGGTGCAGATGCATATGGGACAGAAGTGAACTGTAATTTGTCATCTGCTAATCCTATACAGATTACCCATCACCATGAGGTATGCATCTTGATTTAGTGTGTCAGCACTTGTGTGGTTTGGTGCTGCTCCGTCCTGTCCCTTGTCCCTGCTCTTCCTGCACAGTCACTAAGTGGAAGTTGGCACTTCTGGAGTTCTTGTCCCTGATCGCTCCAAACAGAACCTACACAGCTGCTAACATGGAGTGGAAAGTTAATTGTCTGTCATCGTTTCATTTTCCAGTGATACTGAAATTGTTGTGGTTCATAAATCACACGAGCACGCAGCTAGGAAGGAAATATGGGCCCATACTTCTAGCTTTAGGTTTGGAGATGAGACCACGTCACCATTGAGTTGTATTGGCCCATTCCATTCTGTTACAGGTCTTTGAAACTTTAGAGTTAATGTTCAGTTGAAAAGCAGTGCAAGTCTGTCTGTACATGACTTTGTTCCTCCAACAGCTATTTGCTCCTGATTTGCTGCTATTCTGAGAATTTCATGAAGACTCTTCATGGTGATGTGACAACTGGAAGAAAAAGATGAGCTCATCCTAATAGTAGCACTTAGAGACTTACCTAAGTAACCCAGGTTTCGTTGTGTTGTGCTGTGTTGGTTTTTTTTAAGGCATATTTCCTTCACTGCCATTCTTCCTTCATGTGGCTGTGTGTTTCTTCTATCTGATGATGTATTTTTTGTTTTTCCTCCAGATAAATTTAACTTTAAAACATGCTGTGCAACCAGGCCCTGATGCTCAGTCAGCTGTGTGACCTCCAGCTGAATCAACATACCTTTTTGCTATTTTGTGGGATATTTCTGGATGCACCAAATCTATTATTTGGCAACAACATTTCCATCTCTTCTTGCAGCCAAAATCAAATTTGGGGTATACCAGAATTTGAGATTTTTCTATTGTAGACAGGACCCAGCAATTTTGCAACTACAGCATCAGGTATCAGTCTGATTTACAAACGCCTATATGTTTTCCTGCAGAGATTTTGGCCCTTGTTGAACAAATTCAAGCTTTCTGATGTCTGCTTCTTTTTTTTTTTGTTACTTTTCTTAAACTTTTTAGAAATTGTTCACAAATTACTAGGAATTAGCAAATCACAATTGGAAAACCATTGGATTTAGAGTGGTACTTCCATGCCTTATGCGTTCCCTGGGGTAGACCAGGCAGCCTTCATCTCTAGCATGTCCCTCTGCAGGTTCTTAGGATGAGACCCAGACTTTGTTCTTAGGTTTCTGATCTCTTTTTTTTTTCCTTGAAATTCCTTTAACTCCTTTTGATTTTAGTGAAGCCATTTCCTAGGGTCTTCTCATATAAGCCACTACTTCCAGGACCAACAAACTGCGATTGGAGGTATCCTGAAGGGCAGTGAGGTGTGTTTCAAGGTAATGCTCTAAACAAATTGGATGAAATAGCTAAAGATCCTGGATGCTGTTTGTTCTACCTTCCTGTAAGCTTTTGGTAAACTGCAGCTGTATTTTCACAAATATTCTTGAGCTCATGTAGCTTAACCCAGAGTGTTAATGTACGTTATCACCACTTCTTGGTGTGCAAGAGCCTCAGATGAGTGAGACCCCTGGGAGTGATTGACTTTGCCTGTGGCAGTTTTGTATTATGGGCTCGTAATTGTGAATTATAGATACAGCAGAAGCACTTGCATGAGATGCAGGCACAACTGGGAAGAAGATGGGAGGAACTGATGGATGAACTTTCAGCAGCCAGAGGGCTTGAGGTCCTCCTGCCCTGGCAGCTAAGCTGGATAAAGATGTGACTTTGGGATATGAGGATGCTGCTTCTGTTGATGTCTTTGGGAACAAGATGACTACATACGTAACAGGCTTCAACCAACTGTATCCAAACCTTCTGCTCATGAGGAGATTGATAATATTTCAGAGACAAATTCTTTTTCTTTTTTTTTCCACTAGGCTAACAAGTCCTCATTTAATTTGCATCCTGAAACTAAACGACCACAAACAAAGTTCTTTGAAGGGAATCTTTTCTTTCATTCTGTTTTCATTTAAGGAAAACAGAGATTTCCATGTATAATTTGCAGGGCTTAAATATCCTACTTAGTGTTGTTGTTTCTATTTTTTTTCTCAGCAATTATGTAGGCTCTTGCACAAATCTGATGAGGGAAAGCTGGAATTTACATGTTTCCTCCTCTGTTTCACTCTGTGCATAATCACCATCCATTCATTGCCTTTACAAACTCCATTAATACACCCACTTTCCACGCTAGTGCCAGTGGCATTTTAATGCTATTTTTGCAGGCCTCTTCTGTGTACTGAAATTCACATTGGTCTGAAAGTGATGTTACCACTTTCAACCTCCGTGTCCTCAAGAAGAAACGAGCTGCAGCAAAGCTTGCTACAACAGAAGGACTGGTTTAAAATGAGTTGGCTGTTAAATATTGCTCATTCTGGTTGAGATTCAAGTCAGTGATGATGGTGGAGCCAGTAGACCCAACTCTGAGCTATTTCTTGTCAATTAATGTGCTTTGAGAAGCCCCTTTGTAATTGGGGAAGAAGCAACTTGCAGGTCAGTAAAACCTGATTTCAGGGCATAGGCTGAGTCAGCACCTGGTGAGAGTTTCAGAGCGTTTCTCCCCAGAGCTTTGGCTGCTGGTGGCCAGTTGTGCTGTGCGGGGCCAAGGCCGTTAGCCACCATTCATCCCCTCACTTCCTTGTTAAATGCTAAGGTGGCCATTTAAGGCAGAACATTTAGGTAGAGTTTATTTCAGTTTGGGTCTGTCCTGAAATAATACTAACCAACATCCAGGAGTTGGGTTTAGTTACGAGTGCACATTGAACAATTCCATCTGACTGCAGTGTGGGCAGAAAATTCCACTTTGAAATTTATATTTTAAGAAAACCCTTTTATTAGCTCCTGTGTTCTGACTCTCAAGAGGTGGATTTCGTGTGGTCTGGAGCCGCACGTAAAGCTGCCATGTGGTAATTTGCGTGCATGTGAAATATATTTGAAAGTAGTGGATGCAAGATCCAGTGTTTCCTTGCTCGTCATGGACGTGTGGGTTGTTATCTTTGGTGAAAATAGGCTCAGAGCATTTAGTTAGTGCAAGCGAGTGATATACGCCAACAGCAGAGAAAACATGGGATCAGTCAGCCAATATTCACTCCTACTGTGGCGTTCTCCTCTTCGTGTTGCATATGGGCTGCAGAGGTGGAGAGAGACATGGCTGAAAAAGCTGCCGTCCTTTGGAGTGAGCATTCAGAGAAGCTGTTCATAATCTGTTTTCTTAATACTGGGTCTGAATGTAAGTGTGATGGGCAGGAAGGAGGATTCAAACCGTTGGGTCCTTTCTGAGCTGAACAGAAGTGCAAGGTGTGGTTGCCTTTTCTGACAGCTATCGTTGAGAAGCATGTACAGAATTCTGTTTTATTGCTGAGCCTTTCTGGTCCCAGTGCCAGGTGTGGAGCCATGTAACCGATAGTTGCTGGGCACTTGGGAAAGCACGACTTTACTGAAAGTTTGCTTGCCAAAAGGGGTGCAGGATGCACTGGTTCCTGCCAGGTATTCACCCGGATGAGCCTTGGAGCTCATAGAAGTCTCTTCCGAATGGCAGTCTTCCCTGACCAGCAAGTGTTTTATTGGCTTAAAGAACAGAATCTGCTTTCTCACAGGTGCACTACGTTATGCGTACCTCCTCAAAACGAATCACAAAGAAAGCCTCTACTGGCATTATGAACTGGAAGGGAAAGACAGGGTGACTTTCTGCTTTGTCATCAGTTCAGGCCACAGTAAACAATCCAGAACTCCCAGTGGATTCACTGGCCTCCAAATGGTAGCATAGAAACATCAGGAGAGCTGAATCAGCTGCGATGGGCCGCGTTGCAATTTCATGACTTCCACTTGTTTTCTCTTGGAACTGCCCAGGAAAGGTTTGACTGCTGGTGGCAGTTGGTTTGCTTTGCTTTTTTTAGCTTCTCATACCATGCAGGGCTGAGGGGAGCACGGCATTGGCGGCGGTGCTGGGAGACAGACCAGTTGTTCAGAAGCCGTGCAGTTGGATTAGTGTGGGCCACAGGTGAAAGTTTGGCTGTCACAGCTCAGCTTTCACTCGCTGCTCCATATCAGCGGTTTGTCTGCTCTGGGGAAGGCAGGATGAGCCTTGCAGAAAGCAGTACTGCAACACCACAGCTCCTGATGGGGTCTGGTTTGCAAGAATGGGCTTTTATTACACATGAGCTAAAATCCTCTGCAGCAACCTCTTCAAAATGGGGGGGCGGTCAGAACATAACTTCCCTGTGTGGTTTGCTTGTTTTGCAGTAAAGCCAGCATGAGCATGAATGTGTTAAACTGAAAACAGGAACTGGTGACAGCCAAAATAGAGGAAGGATATGAGTTAAAAACAGTGAGCTGTACTCCTGTCCCTCCTTCCCACCCATGCCATGCAATAGGGAACAGAAGCTGGTATTATCCCAAGGTGTTTTATGTATTTTCTCCAGAACGTCTGGCTTCCCCACGCTTGATACAGAGCTTGTATTTCTTCTCAGAGAGCTATACAGTTGGAAATAACTAATTTAGTAATAGCTTCCAGATAAATAAATAGGTGTAGACAGTTTCACACTTGCCTGCAAAACCATGGACAGCAGGTTGCTCTCCTACAAGGAAATTCTGTTTTTCTCCCTTCCTCCTCTTCTTCCAGCTGCGTAGACAGAGCACATGTTTTTTGAACTGTGATGTCTTTCTCCTCATCCATACGTCATTTGTTCTCTGTCTTCAGGGTCATGCTGTGCATAAAATGAGTACTTCCAGTTCCACTGATTGGGTTGTTTTTTTTTCTGCTTGGTGATGTTTTTACCAGTTTTTCCGGACACTGGCATGTGTCTACAGTCAGAGTATCTTTAAGTGGTATCCATCCCTAGCTAGGTGTTGGAGCTTCAGGGGAGAAATCTGCAGTTTGTTTGGATCCTTACAGCCATCAGGGAGGGGAGTAACAGCAAACCCTTCCTTAATGCAGGATTTGGGTTGCCGCCATGTTGTGGTATGCTCATCCTTCCACTGGTGAAAATCTGTGTGAAAGGCGGCTAGGGCAGAAAAAAGCCCAATATGTATTCACAGCAGGTACTCTATGTCTCCTGTTATCTAAATTCTGTGCAAGCAGTGAGCGCTGATACAGCTCCATGCCAGCTCTGAGACCACTTAAAGCAAAATAAACATCTTCGCAGCATGGTCTGATACATGCTCCCTTTAGAATTGCAGGCACCTCCAATTAATCATGCTGCCTATGCAGGAAGAGGATTTAAGAATCAGAGGACATTGCTAGACTTGATGGTCTGATGGAGAGGTGGGCAGCACTCAACATTAAGGGTAAGTGGGCTGTGCTCCCAACCGAGTGAGCAGTGGCAGCCACTCCTTGCCTTGCCTCTCCTGCTCAGTGAGCAATGTCTCGTCTATATGCTGCAAAATCACAGGCTTTAATGAGCAGAGTTCTTGGTTCTGGCTTGCAGGATGTATTGGTGCTGTGGGGCAGTGCTCAGAGCTGTGCACGCGTTTTTGACTAAACAGCCTTCCCTCCTTTGTGAGAAAAGGCTTTTATATTGTAGCTCAGCTGGCAGATCGCTGCCATAAATCTACGGGTTGACCAAGCCAAATGACTTCTTGAAATGTTAATGAATGAGATGTGACCGGTACTCTGGAGTTGGAGTGTCTGTGCGTAGCATTCTGGGTCAGCAGAGGGGAATCACCTGCTCTGTTTCGAGTGTGGTCCTCATTAAGTGCCATTGGCCCCAGCTGTGCATCTTAATAACCGTGTACGCTTTTGGTTTTTGCTTTAATTCCGGTTATCTTGAGGAGCGTTGTGTCTTTAAGCGTTTTATGGGCTTCAAAAATGGCACCAATTACACAAAATAAGTGAAGGGCTAAAAACAGAGTAAGAAGGTTTCAGTCATGGAGCAGGTCAGGCTTCTCACTGAGTGCCAGCAGAGTGCTTGGTGCTGCGCAGAGCCCAGAGCCAAAGCCAGTCACTGCCCCAAGAAATGGGAGGTTAGAAGAGACAGATCTGACCCAGCACAGGGCTGCAGGGTGCCAGAGGGGGAGGGAGCCGAGCTGTGCAGCTTTTATGGAGACGTGTTTGTGTTGGTGAACAAATGCACTGTGAGCTCAAGAAAATACCTTTGTCTGAGGTTTGGTCCGTTCTGCGTTGGTTTGTTTGTAAACAGAAAGGAAACGGTTGTGTTTAAAAACATCATTTTAGGAGTGAATTAATCTGTGGAGACTCGGTCCGCTGTGCAGAGACATGAAATGTTTTCAGACCTTATTTTTCTTGAAAACTGAAAAAGATGATTCTGTGGTGTGTACAGATGCAGAGCTATGTGCCTGAACCAATATGTCAAACTGTCATGTGGGAGATTTGGTGAAAAACATCTTGTCCTAGGGGAATAATTTTAAACACTATATGTAGGTTTGCTGCCTCATAAGAGATCATTACTCAAATCTATTCCCTCTTATGCTAGCTTGGCCTCTGCTTAACGGGCTCAGAGTGAACAGGAGCCCATTAATGCATCCTTTAAGAGCGGTTATCGGGTGGTAGAGGGGAAGCTGATCTCCGATCAGGGAATATAGTGTTTTTGGCCAAACCGTCTGATTTAGCCTTAACAAGATGAGTGGCAATCCAGGAGCTTTACGCCTGGCTGCTCATTGAGGGCGGCGGCGGCCGGGCCCACGCTGCGCTGGGCGCATGGGACTGTGGGCAGCGCCGAGCCGCGGCTGAGGCTTTGTCAGAGCGGTGAGGATGTGTAAGGGACGAGCCCTGCGGCACGTGGCTGTTCCAGGGATCTTCACCTCCTGTTTGTCACTTCAATCTCGCAGCGATGCTGAAATGTAGAGTGGAACCCATTGCAAACCAGACCTTTACCAGACTGTAATTGCACACTCTTGCTCCCTGCTTGTCAGTGTCTCCTGTTTCTTTTGTTGTTGTTGGCTTTGGCAAAAATTAGAGAAATGACAGGAGCAGCACCTGAAGAGTAGCATAACTCCTGTTGCCTGTGTAGCATCTGCAGTTGCCTTGGCTACTGGCCATACCTTCCTCGAGTAATCTCATCTCTCACAAGATGATGCGTGTAATGCATTCTAGCACTGCAGGTGAACTCGCTCTTAATGGGATTAGCTTACCTAAAAGTCAGGACACATCTGCGATTGTAGAGTTTGGTGGGGTTGTCACAGTTAAGAGGATGTTGATGTTTAAAAAAATGCAGATGAAGATGCTACCTGGTGGAAGAGATATTAGGAGCAGCTTAACATGGGCTAAGGAGGGAGTGAGAAGGAATGGAACTATGTATACGTGGTGTCTTCAAGACTGAGGAGTGTGTCAGGATCTAATCTCAGTAAAGGGAAGCATGTTATTCCCGTGCTGATATAAAAAACCTGTCTGCAGTGTTTGCATTTTTTGTGTGTGGTTTGTTTTTTTTTCTTTTTTCTTAAGGACTGCTCGTCTTCCTCCCTGAATCTTTACTAACGGTGCATGTGACAGCAGCAGTGCTCCGTCATGTGTCTGTTACCATTCCTTCATTAATACTTAGCAAACAAACAAACAAACCTTTTATTTTCTGAATGCATGCATGCCTTTGCAAAATAGAGCAGAATGAAAGAGCAGCTTCCTAAATGTGTAAGGTCACAGTGAGAGGGTAGAGGGGCACAGGGGAAGGCTGGGGGAGAGTCTCCTTACAGTGCTATGTTTCTGTTTGTTTGTTTTAGGACTTGGAGATTGAAATGTGTTTGTGTGGGCAAAGCCTGTTTGAAAGCTTGTATAGTTTCTGCCCAAAAGCGAGCTTTAATATTAAAGTAAAAACTTTTAAAGGCACTTAGGAATGTGAAACTGTCTGTGCATGCATATGCCTCTGTAAATATAGGAGCATGGCATTTTTGTCGTAGCTGGTTGATGCAATTCTTATATTTGATTTTGTGTGTTCTAACAGATGAATCCCACAAAACTATTCAGAGAATACTTTGGAATATTTACCTTGATCCTACAGTTTGAACTGCAGTAAACTAATTTGTGACAGTGCTGGCAGAAAGCAGTCGTGTCAGGGGTGTGAAAGTGACCACACTTAACTTCAGCGTTCAAATGAATGTTCGCAAATGTTTCTTGCCATAGTCACCCAACTCTTCCAGATGTTGTAGCTGGCTTTTAGAAATGCCTGTGAGCAAGCTGAGTTAGTAATATTAATCAAACCTCGTTTACTTTCAGGGCATTCAGTGATTATTGCAGGAGTTTTCTCTGCTGTGAGCAGTTTTGCACGGTGGGCTGGGATACACGGCTGTGGTGGTTTTTTTTTTCCTCATTTTTATCTTCCTCTGAAATACAGAGCATGGGTTGTTGCTACGCACAGGGTAATGGGGAGGATGGAATATTATAATCAAGATAAAAGGAAGCAATTGTTTCCAGTGCTAGAAATTTCAGCTCGATACTTGCAGTGACTGGATGTAGAACTGCTGTAGCTTTCTTCCATTGCTCTGGGTGACAGTGAGTGCCATCCCAGGGTGGTGAATGGGTGCAGCTGGGTGGGTTTTGCTCCTCTCTGGACTGAGGGAATTACCAACCAAAAGAACATGCAGGGAAATGCTCTAGAAGAGTATTGCTGTGGACAGAGGAGTTGAAATAAATACAAAATGGAACAAGGAGGTAATTTATGGTGGCAGATTTAACAGACATCATTGCATAAAGGAATCATGGAGGTTGCTGCTACCAGGACTTGCGCTCATCAGAGCTTTTTCTAGGAGGGTACAGTGATGATTGAGCTGTTTCCAGATGCCTTTCAGTCTTTGGACGCTTTGTTGCTTTTGTACTTGTCCGTTCCATGTGAATATGGTGTGCACTGTTTTAACTTTTATATCTACTTCAACATTTGCCAGCAAAATGAGCCATTTTCAAGTGTCACACACTGTCCTGTGATGATAGAATCTCAAAGTGGCTTAAAAAGGGGACCTTAGAGATCATCCAGTTCCACCCCTGCCATGGGCTGGCTGCCCTCATCAGCTCAGGCTGCTCAGGGTCTGATCCAACCTGGCCCTGAGTGCTTCTGGGCGGTTGTAACAGCACCTCTCCTGCCTTTGGCCATGTCATATCCTTCAGCTTGGATAAGAAGTCTCCATCCAGACCATCTCTAGGGCTTTAGCACGTAGGGTGGCTCTCACTAGAAGAGTATTGCTTTTAATAATAACGCTTCCAGCTTTCTAGTGGCATTTGCTAATAGAGGTAGTTGTGCAAATTGTTTAAACATCATTTGTTTAAAAATTCCTTGCTTTCAATTAGGTGTACTTCATGACTGACAGTGATTTATCTGAAACTTGGCAACTGCGAGGCAATGAAGTGATGACACCATCTTGCTTTATCCAACTAATTTTAACCTGCTGGGTCCCATTGGTCTCAGCTAACAGCAGCCCTCAGGAGTGTGTGCACTGCATAAAGCAGGTGCTGGGACATTGCTGGCTTGGATGAGGCAGAGAAGCAGTAAGGGAAGCTAGTGAAACAGATCTGCTGGGAGAACGTACTGTTTTGAATGAGCATCAGGCAGTTCTCGTGTTTAAGAACATGATTCTCATCAAGTGGATCAGAGCAACTTTTGTTTCTTAATGCAGAGGGTTTCTTCAGAAAAGCGTCGTAGCTTTGCCAACACAGAAATGTTGGGAAAAAATAATCTGGTGGGAATGTTTTATACCGTGTTGTCTATGAGCCTTCCTGCAAGCCCCCATTGTCTTCCTTTTTATTTTGAATTTGTGTGCATCATTTTCTGCACTCTTAGCAATAGACCAAGACAATGTGAGCCCTTACATAGTGATGCTGAGCTGTGTGCCGTGTGTGGACCACGGCAATATAATTGACTGATTTACAAGTAAACAAGCGTATCTTTTACTGCCTTGTTTGGTTGTTGGTCGAGGAGCTGGTGCTCTCTGGGTGCTCTTGGTATCCGGGTGAGGCACGGTGCCTGCTTTAGGGATGTGCTTTCTCTGCCATTGCAGTCAGTGTACCTGTGCTCCCAGCTGAAGGGCTGGTCTCTTGCATCCTACAATAAATGCTCGTTGCTAAACCACTGCAGATATCCTTGGGCCTCTTGTGACAGCAGTTTGCAAGCAGCGCTCTTTCCTCTTTTTCTGCAGCAGAGGAAGAAAGCTGCTGTCACGAAGACTAATCTCAAGGCGCTGGCTTTTCCTGTACTGAGACCAGCATGTCCTGTATGTTCACAGAGACCTAAGAATGAAAAAAAAAAATACTGAGTACTGTGCATTGCAAGGGATCTGAACAACTACAAATGAGAAGAACGTTTCCCTTTCTCAATTCCCCGCAGTATTTATTTAGGGGTTTGTTTTGTTTTGTTTCTCTTTGCTCTGCATTTTCCCTCAAGTGGCATCACAATCACAGCCAGGGATTCGCTCATCTCTGTTAACAACGTACCGGGGAGTCCTTGCCCTGCACAGGGCTGCTGTGCCCGCAGGATGTGAGCACACCAGCTCTGCAGCCGTGTGTCAGCGGTGTGTGAAGGGCCACGGCTGGAGCACAGCCCCGGGGAGGTGGGGATGTTGTTTTTCTGCAGAGAGGCAGCAGCAGGCGGTGCAGGGAGCAGGGGGAGGCCTGGGGTGTGAGGAGAATGTGGGGAGCAGGAAAGAAGAGCAGAAGTCAGTGTGTGAGCAAAGGATGCGCTGAGGCAGCCTTTGGAAGTGTGTGTTTGGTTATTGCACGGGGAGCTGCTCGTGCTCCAGCTGTGCTGGTTGGTACAGTGCATTTATCAAAACTGACGAGGAAGTCCAAAGCCAACTCCAGGACATAGAGCTTAGAAAACACCTTTGAGCTGCTGGTTTTTGTTACAGCAGTAATTGAGAATGTTGTACAGAAATGTGAACCCTGAATGCTGCTGTGCTGAGCTGAGGTGTGTAACACAGCTTTACAGTTCGTTTCTCTGCATGGTGCTATGATACCATTTTGAATAAGAACATTTCTGACATCCTATAATTGAGTACTTAAAGCAATTTCCAGTTGAAATCAGGGACTTCCAGACTCGTTCAAGAGTATCTTCTGAGATGCTCTAACATGGAGCACCAGAGCTGTGGGGTTCCTATCCAGTATCTGGTGCAGCAGTAGGTGAAGTGGAACAGCTGTGGTCACCCCATATGTGCACTAAAGCCACATTGCTTGAGTTTGGGGAGCTCTGCAAGGGTGACGTGAAGAAAAGTCTTCGAGGTAATGAGGTTAAACATTTGTTGGCATGTGTGCTGTGTTCCAGCATCGTCTCCATCCCGGCCAGATTCTCTGGGTCTATCGGAGCAGAACTGTGGGGCCTGTTTGTGCCACTCGTAACTCTTCATCCCCTGGGTGAACATGAATGCAGTGGTGAAATAGAGAAAATGCAGACTGCGTGTCAGGATGCTGTCTCTGGCCCCGACTCGGGCTGTTGCTCCGTTTACTGGCAGTGTTTGGTCCCACAGAAGCCCTCCTGGCAGAGGCTGCTGGCGTGGCTCGGATACCACAGCAACTGAGGTGCTCCTGGGACCGTTATTTTCAAGAGCATTTTCTTTTGCCATCATGCTGGCATTGCCTGGAAGAAGGGAACAGGCCACCAGCAGTCATGGTGTGTCCCGCCTGGAGGGCTGTGGAATGGACCCCATGGAAGGATGCACAGGGAAATGTGCAGATTTTACAAGGCGAGGGCTGAAATTTGGAGTTTTTTGTTTTGTGTGTAACGATGTGACTAAGAGCAGTGGAGGAGAGATCAAGAATAGATGGATTTCAGAGAGGAAGAGCGTGCCGTCGTGGTATTCCACTAAAAGAGCTGAATAGGGAATCCTGTTCCATAGGAGATGGTGAATGAACAACTCGGGTGCTGGGAGCTGGTGGGTGACACTGAGGTGTGCAATAGCACCTGCATAGCTAGCTGTGCAAATCCAGGACATTTGGACACGCTGAAAGCTTGCTTTAAACGGTGCATGCAGAGGAGAGAGCAAGGAATTCCACGGGGACGCGGTGCGGGGAGGGGGCAGTGAGCGGGGCCATCCCGCTTGCTTTGGGACGCTGTCACTGTGTGCTGTGAGCGCTGGCGTGTTGCACTGCACGGTTCTCATAACGCTCTCTCTGTGAACCCTTTCTAGCCCACGACCTTCCCCCGAGCAAGACGTCGGCCGCGGCGCAGACTGGCAGCCACTTGCAGTGCCTCTCGGTGCACTGCACGGACGACGTGGGCGAGGCGAAGGGCCGGACTGCGGTGCCGACATGGAGGTCCCTGCACTCGGACATCTCCAACAGATTTGGGACTTTTGTGGCCGCCCTGACTTGAACAAAAGAAATTATTTTTTTTCTCTTTTTAATTTCAAAGGGCCGCTACTGCTAGGTGGACTATTTTTCTAGGTTGGTACCTGCTTAGTGGCATATGGACTGGAAAGGGTTAATTTAAAGTAAACCTCAACTTTTTTTTAATCTTCTGCCACAGTATGTTACCAGTGTTAACCCTTCTGCAGTTAGCACACTTTTGCTTAAGATTTTCCTGCTAGACCACGTTTTCCCATTATTCTGTAATCTTGGCATACATTTATAGATGAAGCCTTTTCCTTTTTCATCTCAGCGTATGTCCAAGTCACGTATGTCATAATAAGACAAAGATGCTACTTCTCCTCCTCCTCCTTTTCTTCATTGCTTTTTTTTTTTTTTTTCTTTTGTTTTGCTTTGCTCAATGCTTATTACGATGGTTAATCCTGAAGAACAGCAGTTCAGGAATAAATGCCGGTTAAATGAAATTGTCATCATTATGTTATGTATTGACACCCAGCTTTTGCCAGTCATATCCAAACCAAACGATTAATGCTCTTTTGAACATTCAGGCAGCGATCCTTTCCTCAGAAAATGAAGGTTTGTTATGAATAATGCTCAGCCTGCGCCTCCCTCCCTCATTTGCTCCCCATCTCTCTGTGAGGTGAGGACAGGGGTTTGTTTGTTTGCCTTTGTGAAACACAGATACGGAGCTCTGTCATGACTGGGCTGGTTCAGGCATGGCCTGGGAAGGTACACAGATGATTCCCTAAATAGCTCTAACAGGAAGTTTACCTAATAACGAATAATTGTTATCTCCTCCACCAAACAGCCAGGTTGCAGCAGCATTTTCTTCCTCTGCCTCTCACTTTGAGGAGCAAGGGGTGCACATGTTCCCAGGCATGTTGTGTTCCTGGTGGTGTTCCCAGAGCTGTCATTTTATTTTATAACTGCTGGAGAAAAAAACAATCCCCAAAGGCACTGAGCCCCTTCTGCATTGCTCGTAGCCTGCAAAGCAGTGTCCTGGCCCAACAACTGTGCTCTACTATGGGGCTGGGTTACTGCAGTGCCCTCTGCTAGGTTGGGTCTGGGCCCAGCATCCAGCTGGAGTTCCCAAAGCCACTGTGAAGCTGCACGGCAGCACAGCTCCCATTTTTCCCTATTATAGCTGAAGGAAGATGCTGTTGATCAGAGGTGTGATGCTCTTGTCTGTAGGAACCACCCTAGCTCCGGTGGCAGCTATCCCAGTGTGGTCACAGTAAGTGGATGATTGGAGACAGCCTGCACCAAGGGCCGTGTGCCCAAGGTCAGCACTTCCTGATCGGCCAGGACCGGGACACCCCAGGTTAGACCCTTCCAAACTTAGGCTGGGCTCCATTTTTGCCATGCATGTGAAGAACGCTGTTATTAGATGAACACAATAAAAGGAAAACCACGCTTTCCTGGTCTCGGTAGATAATGCTCATTGGAGAAGAAAGCTGGAAGCAAACCAGATAAAAACACAAATGACACGATGATCTGACACTCCTGTGGCTTTACGTAATGCTGTCTATTATTTGCATATCCTCTGTTTACAGGGAGTGTGAGCAGTCCCACCCTTGCTCAGGCCAGCCTGGCTTCCTCTGCTCCCCAAAGCTCGGTAGCATCGCTGGGGAGTTACGTTTTTGCTATGAAATAAGAGTCAGCCTCTCTAGAGTTATTCATTACTTCTCTCATGAATTCACAAAACGTGTCCCTTCTCGAGGGATGGAATTTGAAGACTGCTTTGTATTTTTAGATGATTGTGCCGGGCCTTTAATTATTTTGAAGTCTGGCTCTCAGTAGACATCAGTGGGGAGGGAATTCTGCCTACAATGCTAATGGCCACAGCACTGTCTGAAATTCTCACTCTTGATCATTTATGGCTTCAGAATGATTCACAGTGTTTTGGAAGGCAGGATTTCTTGTTATTTGAATGTGCTCTTATTAACCATGCATGGATTGATTTCCCATTATGGTTGTGGTCAGTGACTTGACTTTGGGAAAAATGGAGGGTTTGGGGCCTTGATTTTTAATATTACTTTACTTTTCATTGAAGCTGGAGCTGTCACTAGGGTGGGAATTTTTGCCTATGCTGAAGCAATTCACTGGAACCAGCTCACACACTTGGTTTGGAAACAAAACATGCCACGTTTTGTACCTTTTTAGGTGTGTGCTACTGAAAGTTTGGAGATTTTCCCTGGACCTGCAATAAAATGTCTCCAGGTTGAATAACAATTATCGTTGGCCACTCTGGAAGACGTTTCTTTGCCTGTGATTTGTTAAGTCCCAGTTCACTGAAATACGTGTTCAACTTTAAATGCAGTCTAGCAAATCACTTAAGGATATGCTGAACTGAGTGGGACTTCTGTATCCAGTGAAGCGTGGAAGAGTGTTTCGGTGGATTAGGGCCTCAGTTCTCATCTTTTCATTTCAGCTTATACTTGTTCAAGCTAGGTGTGTCTTGGAGTAAACCCAGCAAAGCACATGCCTGGACATATGATACTGTCTTTCAGCACTTACAGCTAAAAATTTAGGAAGAGTTCATGGTCTGATGGCATTCCTGTACCATCGCTCAGGCCTGATGGCTTGCTTCTTTGTTTTTAGTTTTTCCTGCTGCATTCAGGAGAACAGGTTTTTCAGGCTTCCTCAGGTCAGGGATGCACACCCTGTGCTACCAGGAAGAGACCTTTCGATGAATGCTGGATCAAACGCTTCAAATCTCTTTTAAAGAGAAATCCTCCTGTAAGTAGAAATGCATTGATTCCATTGGTCTTCAGCATCCTTCCTTTCTGGTTTGCTCTCTGCAGCTCTACTTCTATCCTGGAGTTGTTCTCATTCCTTGAGGACTTATTTTTCCACTTGGTTATAGGAGTAGAAAATGGAAAAAAGCCCATAGAAACAGCAGAATTCTGAGGGTTTTAAATCATAAGAGATGAGGAGAGGATGGGGTCTCTGCACTGGGGCCGTTCTGTCAGCTGTGCAGTGGGAGCAGTGGGCAGATAGGATTTACAGGTAGTGAGGCTCTAGAAAGAGTGGTCAGCCTTCCTGTGGGCCTTACTGTCCGTATTGCTTTACTAAAGAATACAGTTAAGTGCAGTCCTGCTGCTGACCTTCTGTACATTCAATCTCGCTAAACTCGAGTGACATTGCCGACTGAGCAAAAGGACGAGGTGGCAGCTCTATACTGGGGCAGATGTCAGCAGTGCCAGTGCTGGTGTGCATTTCTATGGTTTTCTTTTTGCCAGAGATCAGAACAGAATCGGTATACATATGCTGACCAGGACAAGGACAATTTCATGCCCACAGCCTGGTGTGTTTGGTACAGACAGCACATGCCAGAGCTTTGACACAAAGCTTGCTTTGCCTGTGGTAATTTCACTGTTCTCATTTTCTCCATTAATTTAACACTGAATGCACTCTTTTTTTAAAACATATAGAAAATATCACCATAGCTAAAATAATGGCCTCTTATTTAAGAGGGCTGCTCTGAAAGTAATGCCTCCAGTGTTAGGATGTTGGCCTGTGCCATCAGAGGTGGAAGTTGGTACGGCGGCAGAGGTTGGACCTTCCACAAATATCCCGTTAATTCTGCTGCTGTGTGACAGATGGCAGCAGAGGGGCAGGCTGACAAATGACGTCTGACATGGAAGTGCATATGAAGAAAAGCTGTGGAATGGAATTCCTCCATGTGGAAAAAATGGCCCCCACTGACACTCATTGACGCTTGCTGAACGTTTATGGAGACCCAGCAGTGGATATGAGCACAGTGGGTGGTGAGTTTTGGCACAGCAGCAATGGGTCACTCCTGCTGGCAATGAGATGTTGATGAGCGTGGCATGCAGATTCTTGTTCGTCACTGGCAAATATGCACTGCTAATGGTGGTACCCATGTCGAAAAAATAGTATCTTGAAGTTGAGAACTTGCTCCATCAGATAGTGCATCTATCTCTTTGTATCTGTTGTAGTTTCCATGGGAATAAGTAGGAGGCATTACTTTCAGAGCAGCCTTTGTATTCTGAAAACCCTTTTCTGCCTTGCCCAGCATCTTCACTTCTCACACAGCCCCATGCTGTAGGAGCTGCTTGAGCTGGGAGGTTGGCAGCTGCCCATCATCTGGTTCTTGGCCTTGGAGGCTCCATTTCCTCCTGGCCCCGTCTGCTGGTCCTTCTTGGTGTATGTTAAAAGAAAATCTGTACTTTAACTTAAAGCGTGGTAGCAAACTAAGAAATAGATGTTTTGCATTTTAACTGGGAGGAGCGATGTCTTTTGGCCAAGAAAAAAAGGATGGAATAGGCCCTATTTATGAAATACTCCCAAGAATTTTCTCCGGGGTTTTTTTTCATGGGGTTCATAAGTTCTCTGCTGTTCTGGTTCAGCTGTTAGAGCCTCAGTGAGAGAGGGCCTCGGCTCATTTTTATTTAGTTACAGGGAACTTCATCAAAAAGGTAAGGTGTGTTTGGGTGGGAAGAAATGAGCACTGAAGCCACCAGGTCCGTTTTGAGGGCCCTTTCTTGGATACTGCTTTCAGGCGTCGTCAACCTGAGCCTGGTTGGCCCTTCCAGTGCAGGAGATCAGTCCCACAGCTTCCAGGCACCGCCAGCAAGGCCAAATGTTGGCATGTCCCTTAAAGAAGGACATGCCACCCTACAGGTCACATAGGACAGGGCTCCTACAGGTCATGGGAGGCTGAAACGTGGTGCGTTGGCTCTGCTGTTGGGAAGGAGAAAGGAGGTGGGAGGCAGGTGGGGAAAGCAGACAAAAAGCCCCAGAATGGGTACATCTGGAGTATTTTTTTGAAGCTGCAGTGTGAGGTTGTCTCAAATGCTGGATTCACAGCTGTTCGATGGATGGTGTATAAGAGCATAACCCATTTTTATAGGATTGTTTCTCCTTTATTGCTTAAGGCTAATGGAGGAAATAGTCTAATTTTGTCTTAGAAATTCTCTATTAAAATTGTTGGTTTGAGTCCATCCCACTCATAGATTCTGACTGATGAAACTGCAGGCTGTGATTTCCGGCAGTTATAACTTTATCACTATTCACTACCCAAGAATATTACAGCTTTAAAACAGCCTTAAGCAAAAGGATGTGATTTCTTTAAACCGAATTTGGTTCATGGAAAAGAAAAAAATAAATAAATAAAAATCAAAACACTGGTAATCCGTACTGCATAGCAAACTCTTCTGAAAGATGTTATTGCACATGTAAAATATGGAAACTTGACTCTGCTGTGTGTTAGGCAATCCTGTACTCTTTTTTTTCTTCTTCTTTTTTTTTTTGTTTTTGTTTTTTGTTTTGGGATTCTTGTTAAATTCATTTCTTAAATGCTTGGTTGGAAGACTGTGACAATAGCTCATGAAACTGAGTGTTATTTTTTCCTTTTTTTTAAATATGTAAAGTGCAGTCTTCTGTATTCATGCATATTGTACATATCTGTATATGTTTTACTGAGCAACTAAATAACAATAAATATGATGTTAATGGTGGCTATTGTATATGTCATGCCATGTTCTTTGATTTTTGCAGTAACTCCTGTTTTCCCCTAGAATGTGAGGAATGGAAATGATGCTGTTCACATGTAGGTAAAGCCTGGGCCTTGTGATGGTCAGAACAAATCTCAGCAGAATGTGGGAGGTCGTCTCTAACAGTTGGCTTCCCTCAGTGGTACGGCTTCACCCAGAGCCAGGTTACTGCAACAAGGTGTAGTTTTCGTAGAGTCATGGAATGGTTTGGGTTGGAAGGGAACATTAACATCATCCGGTTCCAACCCTGTGCTGTAGGCAGGGACATCTCCCACTGGACCAGGTTGGTCACAGCCTGGCCTTGTACCTCCAGGGAGGGAGCATCCCTTCTGCTAGTGTTTGCTAGGCTTTGCTGACTGTTTCTGCGTGTATTGAAGCTTCTTCCTTCCCTGCGTCAGCCGGGATCTGAATCCGTAACAAAACTTCTTCAGGCAAGATTTTGAGCTAAATTCTGTGAGTAAAAAGTAAACAGGCTACAGCTCTTACTGAGTCTAAAAATCCCTCCATCTCTGTTATTCAAATTTCATACTCTTAATCCTTTCACATTCCTGTGAATTTGTCAAAGAATCCTTTCCGTCAGGAAAAATGTCTTATGAGAAAGCAGTAACCTGGGCAGCCAGGCAATGTCAGAATGCATTTCTGAACCGAGGGAACAGCCTAACTTGTCTTTCACACTCAGAGGAAGCAGAAGAGCTGTTCAGCTTCATGTGGTTGTTTTTTCCGTTCTAACGTCGCATTCTCTGTGACTGAGATGCAGAAAGCTGTGCGGTGCTGCATTTTGGTGTGTGATGGAATGATTCAGCCCATGTGCAGATCCCGTGCCTTCGCAGCAGCGCTTTATGCTGATGAGGATCTGCTAACTCACATGTAATGCATCAAAATGCAAACAGTGCACCAGCTGTATTCCATACGATCCCTCTGTGTTCTTTTGCAATGCTGAGAACACAAATGGAAAAACAGAAGAAACTTTTGAGACCCTTTTCAAGACAGTTAGGGGAGGAACTTCACTTAACGTTCAAACCGTGCTCTTCACCTTCTTGAAGGGGCAGAGCAACACATGAAAGAGGTGTAAGCTGTTTCACAGCTTTTTGCTTCTTGCCATGCAAGAAGTGTGCATGATTTTGCTAACTTTTCAGCTCAAAACCAACACCTGTAAGTTTTTATTGGATTTTTTTTGGGGGGGGGGGGGGGGAGGGGGGAGGGAGAAGGTGTACTTATTAGTGGTTTGTAAGTTTGGGCTTCCCTTAATCCTGAGAGAGAAACCAGAGAGGGGAGCCAGCCTTCCTGGTGTCCTTTGGTGTGATTAGAGTCCCTGTGGGACCAGGTGCATGGCTTTGGTCACAGGGAGCATCCACTCCTCACCCCTGGCTTCTTCCCAGTCCTTCCCTTCTGGAATAGACATTGCCATGATGGTTACTTCACTCTGCTCAGATGGCTGCACTTATCTCTTGAGTTCTGTTACTGCTGGGTTCACATGGCCCCTTGGCCACACAGTGGCTGTTCCTGGTGCTGGGGTCTGGAGGAGCTCGCTGCTCGCTGTGTGCTAATGGATGGCACAAAGTGGCCGCTCCCCTGTTCCTGCACTCTCTGCTGGCCATGCACACTGGCAGCTTGTGCTGTGACCTCTGTGGATGCTGTTGAGGTGCTTGCCTTGGTGCTGAGGTGAAGTCCACCTCTGTGCCAGCATTAAGCAGCGATTTCTGCTTATTCAGTACAGAGAGGCAAGTGTTTGGTTGGAGGGTGTTCACAGTCCGTGCTCTCCAAGTTGTTCCTTGTGCTGAGAGCTGAAGTCTGGCTGCAGTGTGTCTCCTTTTCCCAAGACATTTAACTGATTTAATTATGTCCTTCGAGTTATTTTCTGCATGAGGCTTTGGGATTCTTGTCACGGAGGAGACCCCATAAATATGCATTGTATGTTCTGCAGTCAGGATCTGTCCAGAGCGCAGCTGGATCCAGTGTGCCGTGATCCCCCACCCCCCTGTCACCTGCAGGTAGGGGCTGGGAGGGGGCTGCTGTGGCCATGAGGAACTGAAAGGCATCAGCTGAAGGAGCTCTCGTGTGTAAATGTTGGTGGCTTTGAGCACACACGTCTGACCTGGAGTGGATGTAATGTGGTGATGTGCACTTCGGTCCTATTTGGTGAACCGGTGCAGGATTGTGCCACGTTCCCTAATTCTCAAAGCTCTGGCCAACACTGAAAACTGAGAAATTGCTGGGGGTGCCTCAGCATTTCAGTTCAGCACCAAAACCCACACTGCTAGTCACCAACCCCAGCCTCTCTCTCTGCTGGGAGTGGGACCGCAGGCATCACTGGACTGCGTTGTGTGCAGCTGTGGCTCATGGATGTCACCACCTGTGAAACCAGCCCAGAGAAACACGTGCTCTGGCCAGCAGCATTCTATCAGCAGCAAATGTTACCGGTTCACAAATATACATCCCTGGAGGTGCCCGAGGCCATGGATGGGCCCTGGGCACCCTGAGCAGGTGGGGGGCACCCAGCCAATGGCAGGGGTTGGAGCTGGGTGGGCTCCAACCTCAGCCTCTCTGTGATTCTACAAAGTTGTTGAATTGGCAGTCTGTATTTAATGTTGATATAGGCTGGATTTCGGATGGCAGTATTAACACATTAATTTCAGCCTCCCTGAAGGATACTGAAAATGGTTTTCGAGGGCCCCTGTCCTGCTGGAGCCCTGGAGGGTTTGTAGCCCATTGGAGTTAACTGGCAGCAGTGCTGAGCTTCGGAGGTGGGAACTTCTCTCGATTTCTTTTTATTCTCTGTGAAATGCCCCTCTCTCCCTTCCCCCTTTCTTCCCCTCACCCCTTTTCTCTTTATAAAGCTGGAATTCTTCCAGACTCTGCTCTGGGCTCGCAAGAAAACTTTACTGTGTAAATTTGCTCTTTGTGTTGGGAGCCCTTTGTTTAAACAGCATTGTGAGCTTGCTGGGGAGGGATGGAAAGAGGGGGAGCCGGGAGGAAGAATTTGAAAAGCCCTGACCCCTGATGAATAAAATCCAGCACATTAACACATTCTTCAATAAATTCATGATTGCAGATAAGGTGGGAGTCCCCAGGGCCGGGCTTTTCATTAACCCCCTGCTGGCTAACCCAAACAGACCGCGGGTTTTGTTAGCCACCAGGACAAGCAGAGCCCTTTTGTGGTGGAGGGGCCGAGCGTGCGTGGGGAGATCTCCTATAGGAAGCCAGGTTACAAAATGGGACTCTATTTCAGAACAAACTCCTTTTGGTTAGTTTGATGAGATTACAGAAGGGAAAAGGCTTTAACAAGGGGCTTATTGAAGCTAAGTAACTGTTCTGAATACAGTGAGGACCAGGGCAGAAAACATATGATTCTTGGTAAATAGGAGCTCCTACAGTACGGCTGGGCACGCTGCGGGTGTGGGGGACCTGGGGGGACCTGGGGGTGGCTGCATGCACTGTGCAGTGCTGACCGCATCCCCTGTGTGCATTGGGATTGAACACTGGCTCTGCTGCATGAGGGGAAGGTCTGCTCAGAAATGCTTCGCTTTGAGGTGTCTCCCACAGGCCTCCCTCTGCCATGGAGAAGGTCCTCTGGATCCTTTATTGGAATGTTTGTGCTTTGAAAGGGTCAGAGTTTGGTGTTGCTCCCACAGTTCTGTGCCATGCAACTCAGATGCCAACAGCTCTTGAGCACACGCAGCAGGGGCTGCCTTCAGCCTGCTTTAAACTATTTAAACATTCACAGTTAATAGAGAGGCACGTACCATAATTGTAATTAAACCAGATGATTTCAGTGCAGGAGCTCCCAGGTCCCTCTAGCACTGCAGTGGGATCAGCCCTGCCTGGCAGCATGGTGCCCTGGTGTGGGCCCAGTGCTGGGCCTGCAGTGACCCTGCAGTGTGCCAGCAGCCTCCGAAATGTGTTTGCTTTGTGCACCTGATGCACCTTATTGGCACTGTGCTCACAAGGAAGGGCAGCCTGCTGTGCTGAGAGGTGACTGCTGGTCCCCTTACATCATTGTGACGTTTTACCATCACTCCATATCGCTGGAAGAGGAAGCAGTCTAAAATCCTGCTTGTGTCCTTTGGGTGGGTGAGGGCAATGGGCTCAGGCTTGTGCCAGGAGCACGATGTGACCCAGAGGCAGCACAGGTAACCTCTGGCCCGACAGCTTGGTCATCTCATCTCAATCCAAGCTGCACAGTGATGTCCTTTTTCTCTGTGATTTACACAGAAAGGACCAGGCTGGGGGCCACAAGGGGCCGGCTTGTGTCTGCAGTGCTTTGAAGAATGTTTGTGTTCGATGGGCTGATGCGTATCGAATGCAAACCAGCTCCCACTGCCAGCTCTGCCAGCCCTGTGGTGCTGCCCTTTGACTGATAGAACCTCCCCTCCCCGAATTTCTGATTTCACACTGATGCACAAACATTCTTTGGCAACTTGAGCCCATTGTATTACAGCGGTTAAATTCCTTAAGCATGTGCCCCTGAGAACGCAGTGGTGATATTTATTACAGAAGTATCAATGTGGTAGCAACAGTGTGGGTATATGGCTGTGGCTGCACAATCCCACAAGACGTTGAGATGGCAACAAAGCACCTTCAGGCTGCAGATTGGCCTCGCCACAAGCAGCACAGGGCCAAGGAAGTGCTGCAGGTCCCTGAGTGCTCCGATGGCCGTCTGTGCCTGCAGCACCACTCCTAGCTACACAGCCCTATGTGCCAGTGAGGAGTCCTTGTGCCCTGCGTGTGCAACAAAGCAACACTCACATGGCCCAGAGGCACTCTGATGTCCTGCTTGCAGCGTGCTGTAAGGCTTGGCTTCTGGACCCAAGAATGCCCACTGGGTCTGGCAGCAGCCTGGGGAAGAAAGGTCCCAGGAAGGGAAGCAGCTTTGGCAAATACAGGGATTTAATTGTTCTTTGCTAAGTGGGAGAGCTGGAGCAAGGCAGCATTGCTGGGATCTGTAACAATTCTGCGTCTGATCCTCAAGCCTTTGCTTCAGAAACTGCGTGATGTAGTCACTTGTGAGTTAAGATCTAGTTTCAAATGTCTGAAGTTATTATTGATGCTTGAAAAGGTTACATCTGCAACTCATTTTCTATGTCATTGACGTTCTTTTCTGACAAATAATTTCAGAAATATGCAGCAAAATGTTTTGGCCTACAAACGCTGCAGCTCACCAAGTGTGCAGACCACATCTTTACACATTTTCTAAGAAGAAACTTAACTCCTCATGTGCTCTCGCTGCTCTGCGTGCCTCGGCACAAAGCGCAGGCTGCCAGCAGCCCTCCTGCTGAGCCCATCCTCACTGATGGTGGGAGGCACAGGGGTCCCAGCTCCACTGATGGCCAGAGCCCAACATCCTATAGCCTGTGGCAACGGTGCACTGAGCTGGCACATCCCTCACAGCATGATGAAAACCCAAGGGAATAAAACAGGTAGGTGACTTGTCCCCTCTTTTGTTCTAAAGCAACTTGTTTTGGGAAAGGGGTACTCTTGGGTGGCAGTTCTCAATAGCTGTGTTAGTACCCAGGCTTCACAGTGGAGGTGTTGCCTTGAATAGTTCTGGGAAGCAATCATGGAAGCAATGCTGCCTCACTGCAGAGCCTAAAGGAGATGTGGGGTGCATGGTTGCTCCACAGGGCCAGTCTGCTGCTGAGGAGTCCTGGCTGAGGAGCAGAACTCACCCATGCTCTGTGCATGGTTCCAGCACCCACTTGTGCTCCATGCATGGTGCTACCACGCTGCTCGTGGCTGTGGCTGCCTGCCCTGCTGCAGAGATCACCGGAGTGAGTGCTCCTGGCAGCCCTACAGCTGTAGAGGGAAGTGCTTTCCCTGGGCTTTGCAGCTGCTGTCACAACGTGGTAATGATTTCAGGGAGACATAATCCAGATTGTTTGAATGAGAAAGCAGCAAGTGACCTTGGCTTTCTGGTTAATGCCCAGGTGTATGAAGGGGAAATAATAGAGAGTTGACTCCTAGGAATCATCATCAAAGCCAAGCATCATTCAAGTAATTTGCTTTGGAAAGTGGAACTTGTCTTTTTATTTACCAAGTGCTGCTGATGTCCGAGATAACATTTATATCAGATGGAAGCTTTTAAAGTGCCGCTCTGACAGGGCTGCTGACCTCCTTCTGGTCTTATTAAATGCTAGACGTTTGGCACACTCTCTTCTGTGATCTAAATTACCAGCCTGGCTGAGAAAGGTGCTGCCGTGTGCACTGCTGAGGTTAGATGTCATCCGAGCATCCCTGCTTGATGTGCGTGTGCAGGCAGCGCTCAGCGGGAACGTGGCTATTGGGATGAAAGCTGTAGCTTAACCTATGGGCGGTTTGAAATCAGCGCATTGTAGAGCGGTATCCAGAGTGAAGATGGGACTCGGCAGGAACGCTTCCCTTTCCCCAGCTTGCCTTTGTTGTCGCTGCTTTGGTGAATATTAAGAGGGGTTGCTGACCCTTGCAAGCCTGCGACCTCTGTATCTGAAAGGCTGGTGGAGCAGAGCTTCTTCTCAACCTCACTGAGCCACTCTTTCACCGCCGCTCGCCTTTCTTTGCCAGCATGATGCTATGGAAATGCGAGCGATGGAAATGCTCCTGAGAGCCGCCACCCTCGGAGCAGATTTGGTGCCCCCTCCCACGTGTGGCCGGGGGTCGGCGGGCAGTCTGCCTTGCATCCTGCATACGACCCGCTGGGGCTGATAAGGAGGGCCAAAGAGTGCAGAGGGAGCTTATCTGGGAGGAATGTGGGAGGCACAGCTGAAAGCTGCTCGTTGATGTAAGGAAATTGCGTGTGTGAGCCTGCAGTGACTCACCTAAATGCCTTGCCTGCACAGTGTTACTGTGTGCCATTGCACTCTGCAGGCGCAGCTGCCTGTCCATCATTTGCCATCTCGCTGCCTGGCTCTTGCATCATGAGGACAGTACTTAGAATACCATTGTTAATTTCGGAGAAGGAAAGCGGGGGATCGTATTTTCATTTTACCACGTCTTCCTGGGGAGCAAGAGCAGGAACTCTGGTTCCTTTATGAAGCCAATTACTGGGGCTAAAACTTAACTTAGTGTTTTACACCAACCTCTTAGAAGGAGCAGAAGAATAAATTGTAATGCCACAGCGCTGTCTCTGCTGGTCTAAGCTTATGGGATGGATCTGGGGCAAAACAAATATTGAAACTGAGCTTTGAACCTTGACTTGCTTGGATGTTAGGAACAATTTTTTTTCCCAAAGAGCAGCCAGGCACTGGGGCAGGCTGCCCAGGGAGCTGTTAGGGTCACTGTCCCAGGAGATGTTAAAGGAATGTGGAGATGTAGCACTGAGGGATGTGGTTACTGGGTATGGTGGGGTTGGACTTAAAGTGATTTTAGAGGTTTTTTCCAACCTTAACGATTCTATGATTCTCTGACTTTCTTTTCCCTCATATTTTGTGCCCGCCATCTGTGCCACCTTGCAGTGCTTAAGGAAGGAGAAGAGAGAGCAGGATTTTAACTCAAGTGACAGTATTTTGCTCTCATATATGGTACAGTGATGGCTTGTTCCAGACTTTCAAACTGCAGAGATGTAGCAGCCTTCTAGGTGATTGCCCATGACTCATTCCTGTAAAGGCAGCTCTGCTCTGCACAGTAAATAACTGCTCTGGTTCAGTCTTCTGAAATGAACCAGGAATTTCCCATTTGTAAAGCAGGACAGTGCAGCTATGAAGAGGTGGACTGAGTCTGTGTTGCTCCAAACTACACCCGGTATCTTGTGTCAGAGCCAGCCTGTCCAGCTCTGCCCCTCCACCTCCACCACTGTCTCCATAAATGAAGCAGCAATGTGTGGGTCTGGCTCACCTCCTCCTCAACAGCCACTGAAATCTTAGATGTTACTGATACGCCTCTGCAGAACCATGGGAGCTGGGTGCCCTGGCTGCAACTCTATGCTTTAACACTTAATTGTTTCTTTTAATGTTTTATGAGAGGATTTATGAGAAGGTGCTCAGCAATGCAAGACAACAATTTTAAGAACTGGGCATCTTTTGGTTAACACAGCCGATGTGAGCCCCTGAAGTCCTTTTTCATGGTTCTGAGAGCACAATGCAAAGGTAGATTGAAATGTAAGGAGGGTACTCTGTCTCTCTCGTATGTATCATAACATCATAGAATGCCTTAAGTTGGAGTGGACCTTAAAGATCACCTAGATCCAACTCCCTGCCATGGCTGCTCCTCCCTCTGCATTCCCACAGCATGCCTGTCCTGTAGTTTCCATGAGGCTTTTCTTTCCCAGTTGTTGTCTCTGCTTGTCAGCGAAGCATCCAGGCACTGAATGCTGGGCTGGGCAGTGCTGCTGTCTCTCCTGGGGCTGGTTGCATTGCTCTGCTGATTCCAGCTGCATTGCCCCATTCTGGCTGGGCTCACTTTCCCATGTCTGGGTAAGCACTCAACTGGTGCTCCATCAGCCTCTCATACAATGCAGTGTTTGGGATGCTTGTGAATGGGTGAGCTGCTCATCCTTGGCACTGCTGGCCTCACTCTGTGAATGTCACTGGGCTCAGCAGGGCCGGGACGTTTGCTCTGGTGCTGTGCCATGGGGACATCCTGTGCCCATCACTGGTGTACCCATAGCCCAGTGGTTTCCAGCATCCTTAGCGGATGAGCAGACAGCACTTCCTTGCAGGAGGGTGTGACCTTTCCAATTTGCAGGCATGTGTGTTGGAGGAGGGGAATTAATTAAAGTGACTTGATAGATTTCTAGCTTGGATGTAATATGAACTGTATCCTCGCAGTGAGAGGATTCGTGATCTGCTGGTGGGCTGTGCTCGGAATCACAGTTCATTTCCCTCTGTTGTCGAAGGTCTAAATGAGCTTTCTGGCTGTAATGAGATCGATGTGCACAAGGCTCTGATGGAGCTAATCACAAAGAGCCTTCTCCCACCAGAGCAAATGGTGTGAAACTGAGCACTGAGTTTGGGGCCATCACAGCTTGCAGCCCACAGCCTCTGCCCCTGTGGGTGCTGCTGAGCCCCAGAGGGCCATGGGGCGGGGGGTGCATGGTGAGGAATGCAGATACCTTTGCCCTTGATTTCAAACTGAACTTTCCTGGAACAGGTTGCCCAGAACTGTGGGTGCCCCATCCCTGGAGGTGCCCGAGGCCATGGATCAGCCCTGGGCAGCCTGAGCTGGGGGCAGCCAGCACATGGCAGGGGTAGGGCTGGGGGGGCTTTAATGTCCTCTCCAAGCTCAGCCATCGTATGATTTGCTTCTCAGAACTGATTGGAGTGTTTTCCTGGTATTCTCAGGATACCTGCGCTCTGTGCTTGAAAGTGAGGTTTTCTGTTATATTTTTCTCAATCAGATAATGGAAAATGCTGCTTCTATGTCAGGCCAGCTCAGCACTCGTGGGAAGATCATTAATTCCAAGCTATAACCACAGCTAAAAAATATATTGCTCCTTAGACCTCCGCTTCATTGCCCAAATAACAAATGGCAACGCAGAGGCGTGCAGCAGGGTGACTGTGCCGAGGTGGGATGCAAACCTGCTTGCTCAGCCAGGTTCCAGTGGCAGCAGAGCTGTGGGAACGCAGCCTGTGGTCTAACAGAACCGACATAGCCTTACCACCTCTTCCTTAATCAGATGCTTTATTTGAAGTTGTTTCCTTGGCTGCTTTCACGCTGTCCCCTTCTCGGCTCTGCTGCAGCAACACGGGGTGTGGGGGCACAGCCCTCTGCGTGTGTGGGTTTGGATTCTGGTCAGCGTGATTTGCATTTGTAGGGGCAAGATCGATACAGCCTTTTTGTAAATTGGCGATGGGAAGCATAATGAACAGTGTTAGGGATTTAGTTAACGGTGTTGGTTAAGAATCCTAAATAACCTCATTTGCGATGTGGCTTTGAACTGCAGTTTTGGCTCGTTCAGCAAACGAGACGGCGTCATTTGGTTAGAGATGGAAATATGGATTAACTTGGAGAAAGCAAATGTGTGTGATGTGTGTGCGATGCTGCCTCCACGGAGGGTATGGAGACTAGTGACCCCAGACCTAGTGCTGAGCGTGTCCAGAGAAGGGCCACAAAACTGACCCAAGGGATGGAACAGCTCCCCTATCAGGAGAGGCTGAGAGCTGGGGCTGTGCAGCATGGAGAGGAGAAGGCTCCGGGGACAGAGGAAAGCGATCTTCCAGTATCTGAAGGGGCTGTAAGAAAGAAGGGAGGGAGTCTTCAGCGGGATCTGTTGTGATAGGACAAGGGGAAATGGTTTCAAACTCAAAGAAGGGAGATTTAGATTGGATGTAAGGAAGTTTTGACACTGAGGGCAGTGAGGCACTGCACAGGGTGCCCAGAGAGCTGGTGCTGCCCCATCCCTGCACACAGCCACGCTCAGGGCACGGGGCTGTGAGCACTGCTGGAGCTGTGGGTGTCCCTGTGCGCTGCAGGCAGTGGGAACAGATGGCCTTTGGGGGTCCCTTCCAACTCCAACCATTCTGTGATTCAGAGCCTTCAAGCAACGAACAGAAAACTTTCATTTATGTTGTGCATGCTGTAAACAGTGCTTCTGGTTGATGTTGTCACTGTAGCAAGCGATGTTCGCAGGAGGCCTTGGGGTGCTTGTACAGTGCTGAGCACAGTCCAGGCTGCATGCACTGCTTCTGCAAGTGAGCAGGGAGCAGTGAGCCTGGCCAGTGGGCGGAAGGACTTTGTGTGGCAAGCTGCCTACGGACCATGCGTGCAGCCCACAGTTGTTGAAAATTAGCTTCCTAGCATTGCTGGATTTAGGAAATACTTGTGGTTTACTTCAATGATTATGCAGTAAGACACTTGAACTGAACTTTAACATATGTAAAAGCAGAGCTAAGAAAGACCCGGCGGGTGCTTGTGGACTCATGAAGTGTCTCCATGCTGGGACTGTTCCCGAGTCCCCATTGCTGCCCATGGAGCTCATGCCCCAAGGGGGTCCCCTCCTCCTCTCGCTCTCTGCAGTGCCTGGCTTGGGGTTTTCAAGGTGTCAAACTGGGACTTGTGGGAAGCAGGGTCTGTGCCCTCCCTTTGAGCAGCCTGAGGTTCCTTCCATGTGTGCACTGCGCTGTTGTGGATGCGGGAAGGAAAGCCAGAGTGCACTGCTCCTCTTGCTGGGTTGCAGCAGTGCCTTTTGCCCTGCTCTGCAGGGAGACACCTGCCTGCCTGAGCTGTGGGTTGAGCAGCATTGGTGCCAGTACAGCAGCCCCGTGCTTCTGCCCACTTGGTGCCTCTGTGTTCAGCTCAGGAGGCGGCTCAGCTGCTGGGCTCACGGCCCCCTGTCTCCTGCTGTGCTCCACAGTTTATTGGTGCCACAGCTCAGCTCTGCTTCCCCATAGAGGGAGGGCAGCGTGGTGGTGGGCCTTTGCCCATCTCTCACCCATTCTTTTGAAGCACGGTGGGGGGCAGCCCTCGTTGCCTCCATGCAGGCGCCTGCTGGGGCTGGATGTGACATCTGGCTGGTTCTATGAGGCCACCAGGACTGCCGAGCTCTTTCTCTGCAGCTCGTTCTCCTGGGGCACAAATTCCAACTCTTAAAGCGTTTAATAAACTGTGTAACAATGGCTTAAAGGAAGTCAGTGAACACAGTGGCATCCCAGAGAGGTGGAGGAGGAGAACCTGCGAGATGAGAGGGCACAGGAGCTGCCTGCAAGAAAGGGAGCTGGCTTCAGGGTCTCAGTGCCACCACCCTATTATCTGCTTATTGCAAACTGATCACGTTTAGCAGAGCTCTTGGTGCCAGCAGTTCATAATCCTGGAGTAGGCTGGGAAGCAGAACCTGGGGTTTTGATTTATTTGCATGCTGCAAACCAAAGGGAAGAAATGTATTTGTGTGTGCTTTCTGGCTGAAGCAGGATAGGGACGTTGGGGAATAAATAATGTGATGACACCGGGACTTATACGCTTGTTCAGCTGCATTGATTGCATTCAAAGGGTCTCACAGTTCCATCGATCTGGGCCTTTCTTCTACCTGCAGAGCTGGGGGAGCAGGAGGGCCAGTCCCCAATGCGCGAGTGCCTGTGTGACGTTACAGCCCAGCATCGTGCTGCTTTACAAACAGCTGTTCAGCAGCTCAAGGGTATTTGCTCAGGTGCCAGTGTAGGGGAAGAGTATCCCCAAAGGGCCATGCCGTTAATCCTTGCTAGCTGCCCGTTATGGATGGGAGAGCAAGAACCTCCGTATCTGTTTATATACTTTAATTACTCCATTGTAAACAAGCCAGTGCACAGGCTGAACTAGCAATAAATAATAAAAAACACCCACACCCCCAGCCTGGCCTTTTCCATCAGCTCCTCTCCTGCTGCAGCACCATGCCCCTATAACGAGGCAGGCTGTGATCCCAGCACTCCCCGACCCTCCTGGCTGACCGTGGGCTCTGCGGGCCAACCTTGTTAAAATGAATCACATTTGGCATATCTCCCCGTGGTGCCTCTCCAGATGAAAGTGGTCCCAGCTCGCACGCTCTATTTTTTGTTTTGTTTCTGTATGTGACAATTTTCTCTATACAAAACCCTCTTTTGTCATTTTGGAGAAGAGATTATGGGGGAAACAAGAGCCCGCCTTTTTTATTTCCATCTTGTGCTTTCTCATGGCTCCACAAACGGCATTGTTCGTGGCCAAGGAACAATGAAATTTCTCTGTTCCCATATCTGATGTGATTAAAGGAGCTGCGGAGCAGAAGTTGCACTGAAGATTATAATGAACAGAGGAGACTTTGCTATACTGAACGTGAAACACAAGGGAAGATTCTGGCCCTGGACTTGCTTCCTGTAAAGCAAATCCCCCTTTTTTTCTGATCTGCAAAGGAGTCTGAGGTTGTTCCCCTGAAGAAAGCTGTAAGTGGGCTAAGTGCCTTCCTCCTGCTCAGGAGTGCTCTGTGTCAGCCTGGGAGCAGTTCCACCATGATGGGCTGCGATGGGAAGAGAGCATGGAGATCAAATTTTGTGCTTTAGAAAAAAAAGAAGGAAAAAATAATAATAATAAAAAAAAAAAAAAAACACATGGGGAGCTGTGGCCCCTTGAGAAAGATGAGGAAGTTGCATTTAAAGATTTAATAATGGGACACAGAGCCTGGGCTGCATGCAGGGAATCCTGCCCCAGGGGTGCTGCCATGGGGTCTGCCAGGCTACTGGGTGCCTGCAGTTGCTCTGCAGGGGATGGCTCCACTTCCCTCCCTGCCTGAGCTCCAGCTGCAGCCTCCCCTGTCTGCTCAGGGACATGGGCCCTCACATCCTCTCTCTCCATTTTCCTGCAGTTTGCTTTATCATGTCTTTTGTTCTTGATATGTAAAATGGCACTTTGAAGACCTCCCCAGGGCGTTTGGGGCACAGGCTGGCTAGTCAGACTTGCTTTTGCTTCAGTGCTTAAAGCTGTGAAAGAAGAGCTGCTCAGGTCTTCCTACAGTGACTGGTGTCCTCCCATGGAATTAGTCATCCTGGTGCTGGCAGGACATGCTTGGTATTGTGGTTGTGTTCTGCAGGGAGCAGCACAGTGTTTGCTCTGTGCATTTGCTTTCCCTCCTTACAACTGCTCTGTGGGCTGTTGCACCAAAACCAGAAGGTTCATAAATCATCAGCTGGCTGTGCAATCATCATCTAGTGCTGTGCAACCAGAACAGGAGGGGTTCCATCCCGAGGGCCGTGAGCTCGATGTAGGTGAAGAGGAACATGCTGGGCTGCAGCACATGAAGGCATCACTGCAATGATGAGACACAGCTGTGCTGAGCTCTGCCTGGTCCTCACATGGTAAAAGGCTGCATCAGCTGCAGCACTGGGGCAGTGTGTTCACCCTGGAAGGAGAAAGAAAACTATCCTAAAAAAAATAATAATAATTAAAAAACGTGGCAAGGTCTTACTGCAACACGTTGGGCCCTGCAGTGTCATGGGAGGGGTTAATCCTGGCTGGAGATGAGGAGGGCTGGCGCTGCCAAGCAGCACTGTGAGCTGTGATGCAGCCGGGAGTTGTACGAGGAGGGAGAATAGCTTTGCTACCCACAAGGTGAGGTAGGAAAACAATGAATCAAAGACATAGGTATTTCATAAAGCATTTGGCAGGAGGCAGCCCTTGGATTACTAGAAATAATGTGATATATTAGCCCTTGATTTGGCAGACTCTGCCTTATACTAAAGAGGAGGAGAGTGTAAATTGTGATGATTTGTGTAGAGTTTCTGACATTATCTTGGCAAAAAAAGGGCCATCTCTACAGATAAATGCACATGATCGAAATTGTGCATGTGAATTTTTATGTGCACTCTTCTTCCATCATCAGAGGGGTCCTGGATGGACATAAGAGACCTATACTGAAGAAAGCTTTGCAATGAATTCCACTCATGCTCTCAGGGGGAAGATCCCTGCATGGTCGTACCCTCAGTTCCCATTACCAAACTCCTTGTGTCTGATCCTTAAGGAAATCATTCTGCCAGGACCAATCCCTTAGGGTCTGAACGGCCCCAGCGCAGGAGTGGGAGGGGAGTGTGGGAGCTCTGCCCCACCAACACAAAGATTGCAAACCTGGGGAGGCTGAGGTGTGCAGAGCGGCACTGGGGCTGCCAGGTTCGTGCTGGCACTGCAGGGAGTGTGAGCTGTGGGGCAGCATCACCCTGCTGGGTGCCTGGCTCAGGTACTGGGCTGCCCGCTGCAATGAGAGAAAACAGATCCTCAGCCTCCACCGTTCTGACTTAGAGCTTCAGCTGGCTGAGTGAAAATGAGTGAGAACATTTGTGCTCCCTTTCCCCCCCTCCCCGCTGATAAACGTGGTTTTTTTTTCCCTACTGTTGTTGCTTAATGCTTGCTCTGCATACAAATGCACGCCACTCCTTTCACCCGCCCATCAGAAATCCTGACAGGCTCCTGCACAGGGACTGGGATGTACTGTTACAACCACTGCTCTGAAATCAGCCTGCCTCATATTTGGGCCTCTGAGTCAAAGGGTTTCAATTTATATGTCTGATGTTAAATTTCAGTTTGTGGTGCCACAGGTCTCTACATCTTGTGTTCTATCTGCTCAACTCAGGCTCCACTTCGGGTGCTTCCAGCTTCATATAATCCAGCAAAATCAACAGCTGAATATCAGAGGAGTGAGTAATTTCTGTGGCACAGGTACTGACAGTGGGAATTCAGCCTTTAAATTATGATCATAAATTTTCACTGCATGCCACTGCTCAGTGTGTATGTGTATGTGTGTGTGGGGGGGGGGGGGAGGTGATGATTTTATTGGGCAGAGTAGAGTTGCTCAGCTAATTAATCAGGGAAAGAAACCTGCTGTCAGGTGCAGCACAGCATCCACACACCTGGCAGTGCTGGTAATCCCTGGTCCTGGTGCATGTCTCTGGTGCCTGGGTAGAGAGAATGGATGCAGTAAGGTAAGAGATCTGAATTCCTATGTCCAGAGGTGAGTCAGTTCTCTAGTGCTGCTCTGAGTAATAACAAAGTCTTCAAACAGTTTATAATTTGGAATTATTGAAGGGCAAACGCATGCCTATTGCTTCCTGTTCCTGTACTAGAAAAGAACAGCTTTGTCCATTGTGTTCTCTGCTGAGCTCATGCGTGCCTTTGTGTAAATGAGGAAATACAGTGAGTAGGCTGAGGGTCAGGTGGGGAAGTGTGATGCCTTGGACCTGATCTTCTCAGCCTAGGGCTGCTGAGGGAGTGCTCAGCACCTCACCTCTAGGAGTGGCCCCAGTGCTGCTATTTTGGGCTGGTTTTGGTGTGACCTGAGATGAGGAACAAAGAGAGTTGTGTTAAGTGTGGGCTTTATGGGGTACCTCATCCCTGCCAAGCAAGCAGTGATTCAAATCTGCAGGAAAAAAGCAGCAGCTGGGGAGTAGGAGGTCCTCTTGTGTCCAGCCAGGCCGTGCTTAGCTGGGGAACTGCACACACCAGGTGTGGATGGCATCAGTGCCATTGTCCTGTTTGCAGGAGCGTCACACCAGGGTTCCTTCTGGGCTGAAAAACACAGGTAGGCCATAAGCTGCTGAACCATGGGAGGGGTTTATGAGGCAGACATGCAAGAATAGTTGAAAGTTAGAGAAAATGTATTTATTACAACACTTTTCATGGGCAAGTTATCATTTTGTCAAACTTTATTAGAGAAAGTAATTAATGGGCTGTAAAAGGTGCTAGTGCGTAGCCAGTAAAAGACCTAGTCCTGTGCAAATTGGCAGTTCATAGATTTATGGTTCCTTCTTTCCCCATTTATTAATATGGAGAATGCACATGAAGCGTGTTATATGGATGGGCTGGAGAGCCATTGTGTCTGCGGGCAGGAGCCGTGCTCCTGGGGCCCAGCACTGAGGGCAGGGCAGGGGTCCCTCCTATCCTGTGTCTCCAGCTGCCCCGGGGGCAGGGGAAGTTGTGTGCCCCAACTGCAGCACCAAGCACTGCATCACGTGTGGGGTGCACAAGCAGAGAGCTCACTGTTGTGTGCAGGTGTTCGGAATGCTGGGCTGCACACAGCTTGTTACAGGATTGTATGTCTGTGCTCCCCGTTTTGAGAGTGTAGGCTTACTTGGCAGCTTATTCCGTTTAATTATGCTGGAGGAAGAGGAATCGATCGTTCAAAGTGAAGTTCTGGTAAAGCAGCTTCAGGGACTTCACAATCACTTATGAGCATCAGAAGAAACCAGGAGATCTATGCCTGTTCCTGCCATGTGCTCATTGGCATTGCATCCCGGCTGTACCTGATGCTGCTGTCTGAGTGCTGCCCTCCCAGCAGCGCACTTCTCATTTCTTTGGAACCTCTCAGGTAACCAGACTCAAAGCCCCGAATGCTTGCAAAGTTCACTTATGGTTTGGAAGCACTGGTGCCTGATAAACCCCATAGATGCAGAGGGTGCACGTATGGGAGCTCCCCTGCAGAAGACAGATAGGGCAGAGCCTGGTGTCAGTGATTCCTGGGACAGAGGGCAGCAGCTGCCAGCCCTGCTCCCTGCTGCCATATGTGGGACCACACTGTGCATGGCCGTTTCTATTCTGTGCTTTTGGCCATGGTGCAGCTCCGTCTGTCCCTTCAGCATGGGGACCTTTCCTTCCAGGATGGCTGAGTGCTGCCGTGGCCAGAGGTCCCTCTCTCCTTGGCCTGGTCTGCTCCTGTCCCAGCACAGCATGTGGTGTCTTGTTTTCTCCCGGGGATTATGTTAATACCATTGATTGGTTTGTTTTAAATAGTGCTGGCTGCTAGGTCACTATTAGTGGATGCTGATGCATAATTTATTGATAGCAATATTGGCTGCCTGGTAGAGGGGCATTGACTTCCACCTGTTAACCCTTCACCTGCCCACATGACCTCTTGTCATTTCTGCAGCTTCACAATGCCCAGCTTTTTCCAGGCTGCAGAGGGTGATTTATTTTCCACAAGCTCCTTTTTTACCTCCTTTGGAAGAGGAGACAGGCAGGTCTGTGTTACTGACTGCCTTAACAGCCAGGAAAAGAGTGTGTGGTTAAGGGGCTGGGATGGAAGCAGAGCACATGTTAGTACCCGTGGCTGGCAATGGTTGCCTCTGCCCTCGTGTCCCCCCTTTGTGCAGAGTGCTCCCCATGTTCCATCTGACCTGCTTTGACACTTGTGGGTTTGCTTACAGAGACGCATTTGGAAAAGTAGCTTTGTCTGTTGTGAGACTTGGCTGGGGGAGCGAGCTTTTGCTGCTTCCCTCCAGGGAGCTGAGCCCAGCTGTTCTGCTACTGAGGGATGCTGCCAGTCAGCGTGCAGCGGGGTTAGAGCCTCCGCTCCAGCCTGGAGCTGGCAGTTTGCAGGAAACCTATTGGCACAGGTCAAGCTGCTGGCAGAGAGCAGTGCTGCATCAGGGAGCTGTTGGCCAGGGCCGGGGAGTGCCTGATGTTTAAAAGATCAGAAACATGAAACCAGAACTAGCCAGTGAAAACAAGGGATTTTGCTCAGGCTCCACAATTGCTGCCTGCTGCTCTGCTTCTGCTATTATCACACTTCCTACAGTGCCAGGAGCTAATCCAGGCTTCCCTCTGTGCTGGACTTTCAGCTGCGTGGAGCTGCAGAGCCTGCAACCAGCGTGCCGCTTGCTGGCCGGTCCCTCGCTCTGCGGACTGGGCCTGGTGTCACTGGTGACCTGGTGTGTGCCGTGGCAGTGCCTTTCATTGCCCTGGAGATCTCTGCTCCAGTGTGGCACAGCAGGCCTGGGTGTTTGCCTGCTGACCCCGAGTCACAATGGCTCTGTGGTCATGGGAGAGCTGCGCCCCTGCAGATGTGGCACGCAAGAAGCAGTGCGGGAGGGGAGGCAGGCACACAGCTGAAGTCCCAACCTTTCTGGAACTTGCTGTCTCCCAAGAATCCATAGTCCTGAAACCTTACTTTGAATTCTGCTCCGGCTTTCAAATCAGACAAACTGCCTATATGGAATTAAATGGATTAATGGATGGTGGGAGAACCATCGGGGATGAAGCTCCTTCATTTCCTGGGTTAGGGTAAGGTTAGGGTTAGTGTGTGCCCTGTTGCTGTCTTCATCTATGCCAGGGAGCACCTACCCAACTCCCAAAGAGGAGGAATGAGCCTGCAGCACCAGCCCACTGGAATTAGGAGCTGCTGGTGACGCAGTGCTCTGGGTGCAAGAGGGGATCCTTATCTACTTTGGTGATGTGGGTTTTACCTAGTTAGTGTCCCTTGCAAACTGGCCAGGTCTGTCTGCTGTAGGCAAGCAGGGTATTTATTTGTGAAACTGTTGTGGAAAAGAGTGCTTGAGCCTTTCTAAGACCAAGCACAGACTGTGGAGTGCTGGGCTGCTGCTTTATGGCCGTGCCTTCCCATTCAAATCAGTTTCTTGCCTTCTTGCAGCTGACCCTCTGTACTGTGCTTAAAGCTCGACTGAATGGGTGCTTATGTCCTGGCAGAGCCCAGGAGGTGTCTTACAGCCAAATGCCATGGTTCCTCACTTGTCTGCAGAGGCGAGGAAACAGTTGACTACTTTCCCTGCGAGCTATGGTCAAATGTCTTTTATCTGCCATTATACTGGTTTTCTTTGCAATGCTTATATTCATGCAGCTCCTAATTTCTATGTCCCTTGCTTCTGCTGCCAGCATGGCAAAACTCTTGCAGGCACCTCTCCAAGCACGTCCTTGTCTTGTGTTGATCAATAGGCTGCTGGGTGTGCTGTTAGCTGTAGCTGTGCTGCTGTCAGTGGGACCCACCCATGCCCACCCTCTGCAATGGAAGGAAGGCAACCAGATGTTCCTTGTGGGCTCAGGAGACAGGAACAGGGAAACAAAGCTTGGCCAGCATTCATGTTTCATACTGCTGGTGTGCTTTACTGGGCCAAGGAATGCTGCTCAAGCACAGTGTAATTAAGGGCCTTACAGCACTATTGTGCTAGGACTTTGCTAAACAGGCCCAGAGTAATCCTCTTGTGAGTTCAGCAGGAACTGTACACATGTCTCCTACACCAGACTTTGGCTTTAGGTGGGGATTTGCGTGTTGATGAGATGTTGGGGTATTGCTGCCTGGATGTGAGCTTTCTCAGAAGACCCCTGGTAGCCTGGTAGGCCAGGCAAAATACTCCAAGGAAGGCTGTTCTCATGGTGTCTGGTGCTCCAAGACAGGAGGAGGAAAGGAGGACATGAAAACGAGTGACCTTTAAAATCATCCAGATCTGAGCTGTCAAAAAACACTTGCAGCTCTTCGTGCCATGGACCCAAACTGGTTTCTGTCGTCTTTTCTGTAGGTTCTCAAAATTTTGGCTTTTCAGAGAGGTAGGGAGGGGGAAATCAATGAAGTCCAGTTGCTAATTTTACAACTGGAAAGATGTGAAATAAGTCTCATTCGATGGCAGAGCAGCAGGCGGCCGTTGCTGGAGGTGTGCATCTCGGTGAGGCAAGGAAGCTCTGCGGAGCAGCAGTGGAGGGAGCATCGCGCAGAGGGCTGGGCAGGGCATTAACCCCTCGCCCGGCTGGTTTTCTTGGCTCCATTCCCAGCTTTTGAATGGAAGATTTACGTTTATTTTGTTTTTCAAATTGTTCCCATTCTTTGGGAGAGTTCATTTCAAGCCCTTCCAAGGTTTTGATGGGGGGGTTTGTCCTTCGTGCTGGTTCAGGCTCCCCTCTGTGTCCAGCTGGGAGCGTGCCTGGGGCAGCACCGCCGTTCTGTGCGGGGCTGCAGGGTGGGCGCTTCCATCTGTAGGGCTTCAGTGCATGGGGTTTGTGCGGCTGGTCTTGGGACGTGCAAACTGCAAAGGACTGCGCTGGGCCGGGTTTGCTGTGAGCTGCCACAGGCCCCCTCTTTGTGTCCACACAGGGCTTCCTTCGGAGGCACTCAGAAGGCAGCGTGCTTTGGGTTTCGTCTGTCCCCACTTAAACCTCCGGGCTGGAGTTCAGGGTGTCAGGCCGGGGACTCCTTTAGCACACTGTGTTTGTTCTCAGCAGAGCCTCGAGCAGCTGTTTTCCTTGGACGTGTTCCCCAGATCAAGAGTTAGCACATGCTTGCCATGAGATCTATTTGGTAAGTGGGCTGAGAACGGAGATGATCTTGAACTAGTTTGGCTTGCATCTGAGAACCAGAACAGGCTCAGGTTAGAATTTGTATGATATTTTGGAGCTGGAGACTGCTGTTAGGCTCAGCTGTACAACTCCAGGCAGTGGTGACGTGAGCACAGACGTGCGTGTGTCCAGTTGCTGCTGTCCGTGTGTGGGTGACCTTTGTACAGTGGATGGGGAAGAGAAACCAAAGAAATTCAGTCGTTCATTAAAATGGGAAAATGAGTCAGTGTCTAATGTGTACTCGGATCCTTATACACAGAGCTTGCTTACATGTCCTGGAGGAACAAACTGCTATGCCCAGCTCTTCTGCAAGCTCTTGCCTTTCTCCCAGAGCTCATCATTACGAAGGTCTTTGAATCTCCTGAACGGAATGGAAGCTCTGGGAGAACAGTTTGTTCACATCACAGCGTGGATGAGATGTTTTACCTCTCTCAAAACATCCCATGGGATGATTTAACCTGATATTCTGGGTTAAGCAGGAAGAGTAGCCTTTGTCAAAACGCAAAGTCATGTGTCATCACTGATCCATCACCAGCGCTGGTTCCTGGGCTTGGGATGGAGCAGCCATGCTGACTGCCAGGCTCCGCTTGCTCCATGTCTTTGTCCCCTGGAAGCACAGCTGCAGGTTGCTGGGCATGCTCCTCATCTGCCTGCAGGAGTTGCACAGGGAAAATTCAGCTGCAGGAGTGATGAGAAGAGATTTGTGCCCACACGGCACTTGGCAGCAGGGATTGGGCATCCCATGCAGCACTTATGGCCTGAGATCCATGGGTGTGTGCAGCAGTCAGTGCTCCAGCAGGGAGATAATGTGGGGATGGATACGTGCTGTCCTTACCGTGTGCTACTCGTATGGAAGAATAATCCATAAATCAAGATATTACAAGGTTATTTAGCGATTCTTCAACTGCTATACATGTGTCAACAACAAATAAAAGAAGCATTTGATAGCATTAGTCCATGTGCCAGGAAATCCTCCTGGTTTCTTCCCTTACCTAGGGAAGGGGAGACCTCGGGCTATTTGGATTAGCACGCTGTGCTGCGATGCTCCTGCACAGGCAGCGCGTTCCTGCGAAGCATTGCCAAGAATTTGCTTGTCACAGAGATGTGTAATGTGATTGCAGTGGAAAATACATGCAAATATTTTGCCTCCGCTTTTTTTTTTCTTTTTTTTTTCTTCTTCTAGAGGGGAAGAGATCTTGATTAAACAGTAATTAAGAGTGTTTTGGACAACACAAGGCAGCTTCTCTCCCAGGTGCTTAATAAGTGCCAAGACTGTTGAGTGAATTGTTTATTTAGCATAGTGATAGGAGGCAGTTATTGCCATGCCTAGCAGAACCACAGCTTTGTGTATGGGCAACACTGGGCAGCTTGATGGCAGAGGAGCTCTGTGCCACTGCTGTTCTGTGTCCTAAGCCTCATCAGGGAGCAGAGAAGTGGGCAGAGCCTCCGTGTGGCCCTAGGGCACAGCAGTGGTGGCCCAGCCCTGGGTGGCCAGCGCTGCTGGGGTAGGCACTGGGCAAAGGGTTTTCTGCAGCACTGGGGCTAAAGGATGGAGGAAGCAGCTTGTCTTAGAGTGCTGGTGTTTTATTTATTTATTTATTTCAAAGATGCATTGATAGATTTTTGGATGATGCTCTAGCAAAAAAGGAAAAAAAAAAAAAAAAAAAAAAAAAGAAAAAGAAAAAAAAAATCAATGTCCCAGTGATTGTACCAGGAAGGGCAGTCGATTGGTGAAAAAGCTGCAGCAGGCGTATTGGGAAATGGATTTTTTTCTGCCCTCCAGACATTAGCTTGAAATTCTTTGAAACGAGGAGAAAACAATCTGTGTCAGAAATGAAAAATTAAGGAGGTTAATGTGATGCCTTTTCCACTTTTTAATTTCTCTGAATTCCAGGATGTCCTTGGATGCTGGTGGGAGCGGAGCGAGTGAGCTTCGCCAGTCCTGCCCTGCCCTGCCCTGCTGTCTGCAGGCTGTCGCACGTCCCCATCACTGGTGGGACAGACACATGGACACAGGGATGGACATGCAGACACATGTGAATGGGCACACGGATACAGGGAAGGGCTGACAGGTGTGGGCTGGGGAGGCAGTGCCCGGGGAGGTGTCTCACCCGTTGTTGTGCAAGACCGTCTCTATCAGTGTTTGTTAGGGGCAGGCTGGGGTGAGGGACGTGTTTCTGGTGAGCTGGCTCCGGAGCATTGCAATCAGTGGATGTCTTTTGAGATGGGCTGCTTGATCGAGGTTGTTTGCTCAACAGTGTTAACGAGCAATGATTTCTAAGGGGGGAATCAGTGTGAAGTATTTGGGCAGGGGACTGCTTGCCATGCCTGGAACGCTCCCTGCCTTTCCATAAGGGCATATACCAGCGTGCACATCTGCACACGCACATTCTCTATGCATCCTCCCATGGTGGCTTCTCAGCTGCGGGAGCTGCTGGGAACGGTGCTCTGAGAGCACAGGGTGGGAGATTTTGTGCCGTTGTTTTTCTGCCTCGGGTAATTGTCTGTGCTTCAGCCTTTCTAAACAAAATGCCTCTGTGGGGACCGCTTTTCCCAGTCCCTTGGGTGGTCTTTTTATGCAGGTTTTTATCCACTCTGTGGTAGGCTATAGGCAGCTCTCCAGAGAGCTGGAAAAACCTTTGCCTGCTTTACCCTGTTGCAGAGGGGAGAAATGAACACCCTGAGCTTTGGCTGTAGGAAATTTGTACATTGACTGTAAGCAGGCCCTGCAGCACGTGCTGACAGCTCCCTGCATCCTGCCTAGCTGGCACCAGGCCTCTGTTTTGCTGGCTGTGCATTACCTGTCGGCTGATTACATTTGCTTCAAATGCATTTTTCATTTGGAATTACTGCACAGGTTGCAGTGTGAATCAAGTGGGCAGCAGCACGCGAGGCCAACTCGCTGCCACTCCTATGAATCTCTGCATCGCTGTGCTTGTGCGGTCACAAGTTGGGGTGTAATGAAGTTAGTGGGTTTGTGAGTTTTATAGCGTGGTGTTTCACTGCGTTACTGTGGCTAAGCCAAAGTTGAAATGCATTCAGAAGGGAAATGGGCAAGTCCTTGGAAGAAAAGTTAATTCATGGTTATTGATGGTGATGGTTTGGCTCTGTAAATCTCTCAATAAGTAATTACAGGGCAGGATCTTCCTACCCTGGGAAAAAGAGCGCTCTCCTTGGTCCAAGTTAGTGTGGTGATGGTGATGGCTGGACAACCTTCTGCCTGCTCCAGAGCAGAGAGGCTGGGCCAGGAGCGAGGAGCAGGGCTGCCTCACCTGATGCAGCTGAGCCACGCAGGTGTGAGATGGGGCACATTATGTTTATAACGTGGATCTAATTATGAGATGTGTGTTTCCTCATCTTCACTGTCATTATTTATTGCATCAACTAGGTGGCAGAGACAGTGGCCACTTGTTCCATCTGCATGAATCCATCATTCGATTCATTTCTTTTTATTTCAGCTTTGCAGAAGTGAAGAGGAAAATCAGTGAAGTTAACTGTGAGGTAGCAGGGAACAGCGAAGGACATATGGGTATGTAAGGGAAGCAGATGGCCTATCTGACTAAACCACATCATATAAGTTTATGAGTCAGGCAGGTGCTCTTTCCTGCTGTTTTATAGTGATGTCTTAAGGATTTCCCTTTTGATATACGAGGGCAAATCGTCAGCCGAGCCCTTCTCTATCAGAGGCTAATCCAAAAGTAAATCACTCTAAAGCAGCAGGAGAGAGGTCTTGCAAGGCACCCACTATAGAGATATTCTTTTGTTATAAATCATCAGAGTCATGTTCTTAAGAGATTATGCTGGAAAAAGCAAACAATATAAAAAGGTCAAATACAAATAGTAAAAATGAAATAGTTTGTTGCCTTGCTCTGTCTGCTCACAGAGGAGAGACCACTCTGTGACTGCTCTGTGGGCTGACTGAGCTGCTGGGCTGGGACGCAGGGATGGGCTGCAGGGGCTGTCCCAGCACATCTTGAATCTTTTTTCAGAACACAGAGATGCGCTCTTGCCCCCAGAACATTATTAATAAAGCAAAGAGAATGGAAGAGATGGAAAGTGTACCTCGGAACTATTTCTCAGAAATAACTGGCTAGATCTGAATGAATTTTCCAAATCGATATGTTGTCAGCCTGATGTATTTGCCATGAAAAATTGGGGTCTGATCAGTTAACCCTTGGCAAATTTATAAGTGGTTAAACCTGAGGCGTTTAGTTATATGTCTCAGACAGCCCTGTTAATGAACCGGGGTGGTGCAAACACTGCATGCAGCTCTGGCTGGGATGGGCTCAGGTGGTTTGGGTTGGAGACAAGAGAACGCTCCTGAGAGCTTCCTCTTTCCTTTTAGAAGAAACAGACCCAAAAAGCCTCCTAGGAAACGAGATGCAGAAGGTCAGGCTAATGAAGCAAGACTGCACTGCTGAGCACTGAAAAGTTAAAATATGCAAAACTTAACCTCAGGTGCACAACTCTGACTCTGCCCCCTTGTGCATATTCATTAAAATACAGTCTCTAATTACATGTCGTAAGCTGTCTGAGCTGCGTGTGTCCTTAAGTGCAGAAGTGAGGATTGTGCTCTGCTGTACATGTAGTACTGGTGGTTGTCAGCACGAGGCCAAGGCTGGCAGACCCAACACTGCTGCTGCAGCTCCAGCCCGACACACGATGTGCCTGACCATGCAGCCACACACTGCTCTGCCCTTTTGCTATGCCCACAGATCAGATCTGACTTCTGCACCACCAGTGCTGCTACGTATTGAGAGAGATGCTGCTTGCATCCATCTAACACCCACCGGCACTCATTTTTGCTATAAACCTGTGTTGAGAGCAAATTGCTACAGTATTTCAAAGGGAATCCCATGGATGGTACCTAGGGATGGTGGAGGGCTGTACCACGTCACTGCTGGCCTGCCTACAAGCAAATTTTTTTTTATCCGTGCAAAACATAGTTAATGACTGTGTGAACAATCACTGCTAATTGCTCATAGCTGTAGAGCTTTGTTAGTGTGCATTGGTTGGGTTTTATCCTCGTGTGTCTCCTTCAGCTGTTCCTATAGAAGGCTAATAAATTATAGCTCCAACAGCGTGCAGGTGATGTGTGCAACCAGCTCAGGAGCTTATTGGTGTGACAAAGAGGCTTCTCTTTGGGTAAATTAGAAGTAAGTTATGATGGCTTCCAATACCCAGGAAGCTGCATTGAAAATAAGAATAGGAGGATTGGTGCTGACATGAGACCTGTCACGATGGCTTTCCTTGCAGAAGTTCCTGAACAAGGCGTTGCTCAGAGCAGATTGCTGTGCTTGCTCCTCTGGTCCCTCTGGGATCAGCAATAGGAGGGTTAATGGTGCTGGCATCTTGGTTTTTTTTGTTGGGCCTCTTCCTGGTTGACTTCAAACTGTGTGCTAGTTGCAACCAATTGCATGGACTCCAACTAAGGAGAGAGGTGGGTGATTCAGCCATTTCTGAGGACAGCTTTTAGATGTCTAATTCTAATTAGTTGAAAGGAACCCCCACCAGACACATGAATGTCAATGATAAGAAGTGAGCAGGTTCTGGGTTCTGTCTTCAGGCTGCCGCGTGTTTGGCATCAGCTCATATCCAGTGTTCTTTTGAAACCAATGCGTGGCGAAGGACTGAAATGAAAACTTGGATGCTGGCCTGTGGGGTGGAAGAAGTGCAGCGATGCAAGCTACGTTAGCTCCAGGATCACTGGTTGAGATGTTGACTTTTAGGAAGGGTAATCAAATATCTGTCTGAAAAAGGGTGTAAAATGCCCATTTTCCTCTTATTCTATTATTTTGAAAGCCTTCTCAAGGTCTGCATTGCTCCTGCTGTTGGCCTCTTGTTGGCATCTGACCCATCATACGCTGCACGGCACTTGAGATCCACAGCAGTGCCTTCTTCGCTACCTGGTGCTGAGCTGAGCACTGAACCTCTGTGTCTTTGCTGGGGAGCACCTGAGCTCCAGCAGTATTTTAGAGCAGGAAGAGATCAGGTAAAACACTTTTCTTTTTTTTTGTCCAAGTGCTGGCACAAAGTCAACACTCCTAGGAAAGAGTTAATAGCAGTCTGTCTGCAGATGTCCTGATGGAATGAAGGCAAGCAATGATATTTTATATCATTTTGATATCCGGTCTAAATTAGGCCTGAGGGAAAGACTGTGGCCTATTTAACCCAGCATCTGTCAGTTATCATTATTTTCAGCCAACTTTAGTAGTTTCACAATTTATGTTTGGGGGGAGGAGAGGAAACGAGGCTATTAGGAGCTGAGTTTGGCTACTGTCTTTCTTGCAGGAAGAGTTTGCAGCGGCCCTTTTGAAGTTGTTGCATGAAAGAAGAAATAAATGAGGAATAGCAGCGTGGCTAAAACTGGCCTGCAGTCACCAAGAACAGCACGGACAGTAGCACAAAGAAGGGCATTAGAAGTTGTTTTCAATTATTAGTCTAGATCAGAGCTGCAGTATTTGGTTAGTAGTGTTGCAAGAAAAAGGGAGCGGGCTGGCAGTGGGATACAGCTGTGAAAAAGGCCAACGTGCTGTTGGGTGCGGAGTTCTCAGGATGCAGCTGTGCTAATGCCAGCCAGGGAGATGAGGAAGCCCAAGGGCAGGCTCCCAGCCCCCAGGTGGTTGGTTCTCAGTGCCCACCCGCTGTGCAGACACTAGGGTTCCTGCAGCGGAGCAGAGCCAGGTGAGTCACTGCTATGTGCTGCTGCCTGCCCGGCTGCAGGGGGAGGGAGTGCTTGGGGGTAGGAGCCTTATCGTAATTACTGGGAGCTTCTCCTGGTGATTACCAGCAAACAGCATATTTCTGTCATGTTTCTGTGAGGCTGCTTGATTATTAAACAGCGTGTGGAGCGTGTAGCACATTGCAAAGGGGACTCCTTCCTGCCTTGTGCAGATGCTGTTGGCTGTGGTCAGGCAGCTGAGCCATCTTGGTACCTGCTGCCATCAGAACCCAGGCAGAAAACCTGAGCTTCTGATCACTAATGCAATTGCCTTTTATTTCCTTGAACTTCCTTGCAGAGTGAGGAGACTCCAGAGCTTACCCATATATAAATCCTCACTCAGGCTGCAGGCATCTCGTTTGGGTGCAGAAAGAACAGATTTAGCAGCTATGGAGAAGCTCAAACCTCCTCCTTACAGCAGCTTCTCCCCATGCGCTGTGCTGTAGACACCTGGTTTGTGACACATTGGGATGTACTCAAGTGGATTTTGTTGAAATGGAGACTAGAATTTTAAACCTGTGGTACAGCAGCACCTTTCTGTGCTTTCACTTTCTCTAGCAGCTCAAAGTAGAAATTATAAATCACTGGTGAATGCAATGCTGCCTTCTGTAATGGAGACTGGAATTTACCGATGACATCAAGCTTCTGCTCATCCTTCCATGATTCTGTGAAAAAAATGACTTTAAATTCTCTAGGGAGTGAAGCATTTTCCTTTGTCCATCAAGAAGGAGCCCCAAAGTCCTTTGCCTGGGAGGTGGCACGTGTTTGGGTATGCAAGGTGATATGTTTGCTGGGTACTGATAGCTAGAAACTCACTGAAGTAGAGATCAAGATCAGGAACTTCAGGAAATGGTATCAGTTAATGAGAGTCCTTGGCAAGTAGGGAAATATTTGTGTTTTGTTACAGGTTGGGTGTAGCCTGGGATAAGGACAGACCTTCTCAGGGACTGGACAGCGTGAGCAGCATAGAACTTTGAATCAGGAGGGACCCCTGTATGGCATCTGGTCCCACTGTCTGCAGTGCACGGCGACACCCACAGCTCCATCATTGTGGGCTGTGGGCCCATCCTGCGTGGGACTGTGGTGCTCATTGCACGTCCTGCAGCCCGGCCAGGCAGGGAGTGGTTGGCAGCAGTGGGTTGGCTGTTCTAGCATGCATAGCAGCTCTGGGGTTTCGAGGTGTGCCTGACCCTTCTTATGCAATCTGCTAAAATGCCACGTTGTGTAATGCTGTTGTATAAGCAGGGTGCAAGCAGGCTGCAGGATTTCAGCATCTAGGTGGTGCTTTATGCTGAGTTCTCCCTCCCCTGTAGCCCAGAGGGAATCAGTCGCAGGGATTTCCCATGTGCCTCACCGTACACCAGCATGCTGCTGGGCACTGGGACACAGTGCTGGCTCTGTGCGTTGTTTTTTTCAGTTTGGAAGGACCATCAGTGTTACCAGCCACTGTCTGAAGGCTTTGTGTCAGGATATAGTGCTGTTTGGGGCAGATGATGACTTCTCATGTGCCACTGACCCAACTCTTCCTCCCCACGTGCAGGTTAGCGGCTGAGGTATCTCTGCTGCCTGCCAATGCCATGCCAGAGGCCTGGGGTGCAGGTCTGGCCCTGCTCTGAGATTGGCTGCAGCGCAGAGATGTTGTCAGGGGCCTGCTTTGAAAAACCAGGAAAGGAGCAGGGACAATTGTCCAGGGCTTGATGGTAGCGAGTGTGCCTGCCAGCAGCTCCCGTGCTTTTGGTTTATGCTTTGGGTTATGTATCTCTCACCCCCTTTGGGCTCCATGACCTGCCACTGATGTGGCGGTGCAGGGCTACAGATGATCAGGGTGTTTGGTGTACTAAACACATTTCTGCTCACAGAGGCCTCATGCTTTATTTATGCACTTTCTTTACAGAGACCTGTTGTAATATATAAACACATTCTGTCCAGCACATGGCGGTAAACAACCCAATGACCTGAGATCACACCTCCATTCCTTGTGCTCTCAGACCTAGCAGCTGGAGCTATGCATGCTTTGAGCGAGGCACAGGGGCTGTGCAGGTGGGTAGGAAATGAGTAATGGTGACTCATCAGTGCTGAGGGAAGGCGGTGGGTGCTGGGGGGCTGTGGTGGCTGTGAGAGCCATTCCTCGGTGCACATCACTGAGTTGGAGGGGTTGGCACAAGTAGTTGGTTCCTGCTCCCGCATTTAGCAGTGTCTTTCCAGGAGGGGAGCAGATATGGGAAGCCCGGTCCTTTGTGAGATGTGCTGCAGCTGGCAAGCATGCATGCTAATGGAGAGCAACTTTTCAGGAGTTTCCTCACTCCCTGCCCTCATGCTTCCAGCCAACATCACCATGGGCACCACACTACCTTTACAAAGCTGTCTTGCGGTGGGAATGCCAGGTCTTCCACAGCACAGGCATCTCAAAGGGGTGCTTGAAATGAGCTCAGAGGGGAAATGTATCCAACTGCCTCTAATCACACTCCAGTGACAATGGCACGATTTTAAACATGGCAAACAGGCTTTGAATGTCAGTGCATTGTTCATAGTGAGATATGTGTCATGTTGCATTAGCTCAGGCCGACAGCTACCAGTGGGAAAATATTTCTGCGAGTTCCTTGGAGTGCCCCCACCTCCTACAGGCAGCGACTTGTGCTGTCGAGGTGGCAGCAGAACCGCCTGGCCACGCTGGGAAGCAAAGAGACCATCTGGTGCTGTGCACACGGAGTAGGTTGAGTGCTGTGTCCGAAGGGCAGGTGTGCCTTGTGATAGTTGTGTACTCATGAAGTACACATCTGGCTGTTTGGGAGATGAAGCCCAGTTTTATTTCTTGGTGACTTCTGCTCCGGGGGCAGAACGATGGGGTGAGCTGTGCACAGATGGAAGGTGGCAGCCAGCAGTACTGGGAGCAGGGGAAGCTGGCTTGTTGCTGTCTGCAAGCTACAGAAGCCAGAAGCTTGGGGCATGCCTTGGTGAGCGTGCAGAGCAGTGCAGATCACAGCTTTCTTTATGAGTGCAAGCAGCCCCGAGGACCATGCGGCAGTGTGAGAGTGGAGCAGGCACGAGGTGCTGCACAGTGAGAGGACAGCAGCTGGTTCACTTGGAGGCTGCAGTGCTGAGCACAGAGCCTGCTTTGCAGGGCTGAAAAGCCTTTTGGAGATGTCCTGCATGCCCCTTCTCTAGGAGTGAGCCTCCAGCTCTCCTCTCCCAGAGGCAGAGCTCGGCCGGCGGCTCGCTGTGCAGCCCGTGGGCCATGCGGGCTCCTGCCTGCTCCCATTATTTTGTTATTCCAGCATCAGCTTTTCTGAGTGCCTCTCTATTTTCTTCCAATGTCAAGAAGGTGAGGGGGTCAAACGCTAATGCAGTATTTCTTTCCTTTCATAAAATGTACCTAGCAGATGAGGAGTGTCAACACCGATTTGTTTTTCAAGTGTTTCTGCAGGATTATTTTCTTGTTAAAAGTGACAAGGAGGTGCAGAACTGTTGGCCTTTAGCCAGAGATGTCATCTCGTCTTCGCCGAGGTGAGCGGGCACAAGATGACAGAGCATTTTTTTTGTGGGAAAGATGAAAAGCTGATCCAAGTTTAATCATTTCCTTGAAAAGCAGAAGGTGAACGCGCTCCCCATCTTTCTGCAGTCCTCTGTAATGAGAGGCTGGAGAGAGGAGCTGGCAATTAAGCTGTAGTTAGTGCAAGACGGTTCCCTGATAGGTATTTTTGCAGACCTCTTTTCAGTGCTGGTGTAACTGGCCTGAGCGTGGCTATCCATCTGTAGCCTTTTCAAATTCCATTGCGTCTCCTGTCAGCCAAATCCAACGGTGCTTTCAGCAAAAGGAAGATGCTCCTGTCGCAGCCACGGCACAGAGCAACTGGGGAGACCCATCCTGGTTCCTGTGTTCCCAGCCTGGACGAGGAAGGGGCCGTGTTCCCAGTGCTGCTGGTGGGAGTCTTGGCATGCAGTGCACGTCCTGTGATGGGCAGCAAGGAGCCATTAAATGCTGCGCTCCAGTCTTTCACTACCTATGTTTTCAGGCAGCTAAGGAGACTAATAAATGACTCGCCACTTGACGTAATCATTAAAGGGTTTCTGATGCCATTAAAATCTTCTCCTCTCCCGCCTCCACAGGGGCCTTGAGTGACCCTGCAAGAGAGGGAGCGTTGCTGATTAACGATGCTTTCTGCAGGGTCTCTGGTGGGATGGAGGCACAGGAACTGGGCTGGAGCACATCCGGAGAGCTGGTGGTGTGAGAACATTGGTGCCCAAGGTTCTGCAACTGAGCAGTTGTGATGGCAGTAAGAGCAGCAGTACACTGACATCAGTGCATCGCCGGCGCACAGGTGAGTGGTGGACTCAGATATCACTGGAAGTTGTTTGGTTCTTTTCTTTAATTTCTCCCATTTTTTTTAGATGGTTGGGCATGTCAGGCTTGCTTCAGCTTCAGTTTGGTCAGATTAAGGAAAAGAAATGCACAGTTTGAAAAAGATTTCCACCTCTAGCAGTCTGCATTTTTTTCTTCTAGCGAAGCGCTGCCAGAGCCTCACAGCCACGTCGTGCCTCTGCAGCAGGGTAATGAGAATAACCTTGTGTGGCAGAGCCTGGTGCTCCCATCATGGCATTGTGCAGGTTTCCCAAATGCTGCAATAAGGGTGCCTAGGTTTTCCAGTTCTACTCCTCCCTGCAGAACTTGTGTTCCATGGGGCAGCAGCAGAAGCTCCTCCTGATCCCGACTATTGCATGCTGCTGTACCTGCTTGGAAACACTGCCCCATGATGCTGCTCCTGAAGGCTGTTCCTTTACAATCTGCTCATAATAAAACTTTTCTGCTTTTCACATGGGGAAAGGAAAACAAAAAACAAAACAAAAAAAAACCAACATTGGAAAAACAAGTAAAGAGCAGAAAGCATCTGAAATGATCCCTGCAGGGAGATGTCAGCCAGCAAAAGCAGACAGAGCAGTGTGGAAATGGGGGGGATCAGTGTATTCTTCTGTCACTGCTCCAAGTTCAGAAGTCCAACAACTTTGGGGGAAGTTGTAGTTAGAGAAGTAATAAAAAGGCAACTGACTGGCATGAGAACAACATCAGCAGAATTAATCTATGCAAAAAACAAAGGGAGCAAGGCTCAGGCTGCTGCAGAAGAGGCTCTTTGGTGGGGGAGGTCAGGGTGCTTCCATCTGTGCTGGTGAAAAGGCGAGCAGAAAAGCAGTGGAGATGAGTCTGGCCTTGTCCAGAAATAAATTAGCAGAAGTAAGTAATCTAGATCCAGCTTCCCGTGAGTTCTGGCTTTGCTAATGGTGATATCATACCTCGCTTTTAAAGCTTTTGTGATCTCAGAGCAAAGTATTAAAAAAAAAAAATAAATCAACATAATTCTTTTGTTTGGACAAAAAGGGGAAAAAAAGAAGAAAAAAAAAACCCAACCTGAAAACCCCTAAGAGCCCTGAAGTGACCTTTTATTCTAAGTGAAGGAACAGGCATGCTGATGGCTTTTTCAGATACCGAGGCTCTCAGCAAAGCAACCCAAGTGCCAGACAGCACTCCTCTATGGGAACGCTGCCGGCAGTGCACACTTGGCCCTATTGTCTGTGGGCTTGTATGGACTAGTCGGTGGGAAATGAGGCATTTCCTTTTTGCAGCTTGCTTGCATGGAGTGCAGGAGGTCAGATCCTGCCCTGCCTTACGCCACAGCGTTGTGCCGCGGGTTCTGCCTGCTTTACACCAGTGTGAGCTGGATCAGACTCTGCGCTCAGGTGTTGGGGAGCTTTGACCTTCTGGGTCTTTTGGGGCATCGTAAGTTAAATGTCCTGATTAGCCTGCACTGTAAATCCAACATTTTAATTCTTTCCATATGTAAGATTCAGTCTAATAAGCCAAGGTTTAAGACCATGCAATCTATTTGGAATAACCATATGGATTAGGAGTCAGACTGTGCTTTTCTGCTTCTTGTATTTATACTAATGTAGAGACATTTGCTAATGTGCATGTAGCTCATGCTGGTATCCATTTTTGAAAAATATTACGCCAAATGGCTTGCATTAAAATATTTGAGAAGCAGTAAAACTGTGAAAGTTTCTTTCCCTCGCTCGCAGAGAGACGCACAACTGTGAAATGAGGCGTCTGCAGGCAGCGCCGTGCCTGGCTCTCCCCACAGCTTTATCTGCAGGGCTGATGGAGCTCAGCATTGATGATGAGGCTCACAGGCATCCTCAGGTGGCTGGTAACTCAGAGCCCATCCCCACGGCTGCTCCCCATGCCCTGCTTGTGTAGGGTGGCCGTTGTTCCTGGGAGGTCCCTGCTGTCCTGCTCCGCCTCTTCCCTGCTCTTGTGTGGGGCACATGGAGCTCCCTGGCTTGCTGCTACCTCTTGCTTTCCCATGTGGCATTCCCACCATTTCCTGAGCAGCATTTCTATCTGTTGTCTGTGTTTCACCCCTTGTTCCTGCTTCTTGTTAATGAAATGGTAGTTTTGTTACATTCCTGCAGCTGGCAGTACGAGGGCACTGTGCAAGATATGCTGAGGACAGCCAGATGAGCATCCCCAGACTGAGGAAGAGCTCTCAGGTGTGCTGCTGGCTTTCTTGGCTGTTTGTTGGCTTTGCTTCTGTTCTGAACATGGGCAGCCTTGGTTCCTGTAGAATCAGGGAGCAGTGGTGTGGGGGTAGTGCTGTCCCCCTGGAGTTCTGGGAGACACACTGATGCTGAAACAAGAGCCCTCCCTTAGCCTTCAGTCTTCTGCTGGAGCCGCATGCCTGGTGACCAGAGCCAGGTATCTTCCCCTCTCCTCAAAGTATTTCTTGTAAAGATGCATTTCAACTAAAGGAGGAACTGAGTTACTTTTCCCAGGGTAGCAAAAGCATCTGGGCTGGGATTATAAAGCAGTCAGCTTGTTATGGAAGCCAGAGTCAGGACCTGGGGTCTGAACGAGCGTTGGAAAGCATTTCCAAGTGGGAGTTGCACTCTGCCATCCGTCATTTGTTCAGACGGAGAAGAGGGAGTCAGTGCGAGACATGGCAACTTCTTCCTCCCTGTCTCCAGCATTAATCTAAATGCCAAAAAGCAGACCTTGTGGAATGCACCAGCATTATTGAAAGCACTAGCCTCTAATTCCATATGGCATGAAAATATCCCCCAGGTAGTGTTTAACAGACACCCAGCACTGTCTCACAGCTTGTAGGTTAATGCAGCCAGCTTGGCTGTTTATTCATGCCGGTATTAGGCCATATTGAGGAGCCGTTGTGTTAGGCTGCCTAAGGTGACAAGAGAGCCCAGAGAGAGAGGAACGCGGCGGAGACGATCCGAACGCTGTGCTGGAAATTGTTTATTGAAAGGAAAGGATCATATTACACTCAATTTTTGCTGAGTTTATCTTGGTTTTTATCAGATTACACGCGGGATAACTCATCAATATTGTGATCCTGCTGACATGTAAGTGAGCCGCTGCATAATTCATGGCTGCTGCAGAGCTCCGGCAATGGGAGGCACATATTTAATTAGGCACTTCACCATTTCACTCTTTTGGAGCAGCTCTGGGATTGAGCCCGTGGAGGTGGATGCTGCGGCACCTGGGCACTTTGCAGCAGAGGGGCTGTGCTGCACCTGGCTCCTCCCCAATGGGCAAACCTGCAACAGGTTCCTTGCAGCAACAGTGCTGAGTTCAGAGCAGAGCCTCAACTCATTAAATAACACTGTAATAGGCAGAAAATGCAAAGAAAACTCAGTAATGGCCTGTTAATTTTTTAATGCCTTTATTGAGTAAGAGAAAAAGTAACTAATTCTCTTCCCTGCACAGAACAGTTCAGTGAATGAGCTCTTACAAAGTTTGCAGCAGGTCAGAATACTAGAGCTCTGATTCCTGTGCTGTGTTGGAATACAGGCAACTTTTGCAGCACTTTCCTCCCCTGGGCAATAAGGGAATATTACATCCTCTCTGCCGATTGCTATCTGCTCTTGTGAGGCTGCATCTCAGTGCTCCAGAAAGCATTTGTTATATTTGTAAAGCAGGTTGAGCTATCTCATAGAACCCCGTCATAGAGTGGCTTAGGTTGGAGGAGACCTTAATGGTCACTCAGCCCCAACCCCCTGCTGTGGGTTCCTGCCCAGGGCCCCATCCATGGTCTGGGGCACCTCCAGGCATGGGGCATGGCCGACTACTGTGGGCTGTCCTGCTTACAGCCAGAGAGTCTGTCTGTCTGCCTGCCAGCACCTGTCTGTCCTGCATTGTTGTCAGCAAGAGTGAAACTCCAAAAAGCTTTGGTTCTGCTTCCACAGATCCTGAAAGATTCCTGTGGATCGAGGTCTGGTGATGGCAGAAGAGGAAGTAAGGGCGTTACCTTCTGCATGATGGTCAGCTTATGGGACGGGCATCTTTTGACCTACACTGCGATGTTAATGAGGTGAGGCATCATTGGCCATGCGCTGGTTCATCAGCAGGTGGGGCACCTCCAAATTGTCCCTATTGCATGCGGTGTTGTGGTGGGAACTGCTTTGATCTCAACACCTTTCTGCAGCAGTGACGTCCAGCGCTGAATTACATGTTCAAGGCTGTGTGTGCCTTCCTTTCTCTCATAGGCTATTCAAAAACGGATCGGGGATAGTGAGATTTTTTTTTTCCCCCATTTTTGTGGTGCTCTCCTCCATTAATTTCCTGGTTGTAGTACATTACTCATGGATAATTAAGAGTGAGCTATTAATACAACATTTAATATTCAAGTGCAGTGAAGAGGAGAGAACAATAAGTCAAAGAATCATATACTACAAGACATTTTGGTTTGGTGATGAAATTTTTTTTGCTGGCTTTGGCTATCAGAGCATAGTGCTGCTTCTATTTAAGTATGGTCGTGAGAACTTCATTTATTGATAGAATACAAATAGGACACTAAATCAGGGGAAGTGAATTTGAATTGCTGGCCATATATACAATTACGAATGAGATTGGCTACTTCTATCTAGTGTATCTTAAGTTAGGAGAATTATGTTAGAGATGGCTAAAGAGAGCTTAGAGTGTCTTAAAATTAATGAGATTGAAGTCTGTCTAGGAGAAGAAATTAATGCTAAAATGCAGCTCTAGCATTAGAGACTGTTTTAAAGAAGTGGTCGTGCTTTGCTCAGATGGAGAAATGCTGGGCTTGTAGGCTGTGCACCTAATAGTGTCAAATAAATGTGTTTCAGCCTTCAGTGCTTCTGTTTGCCCCATCATCTCCACACAGTAGGAATGAGTTCATTGCCTGTAATAGAGAGGAGAGGGAGGCTTACAGTGCGTGGCATTGCAGTGCCATAACGAAGTGCAGCATGGGGTTTTCCAGCCTTCTGCCTCTCTGGGTTCTGATGTTTGCTCCTGAGATGCAGGGGTTTTGACTGCCCCATGTCTGCAGAGCTGTGCTTTTCAAGGCAGGTTTTCAGGCTGCTGCTTCTTCGTAATGATGTGCCAAAAAGAGGAGGGTGCTGCTTTTCTGCTTGTGCCACAGATACTGGGGTGTGCTTTGGAGATGAGGATGTCCACATGCACACCCTGTGCAGCAGTGGTGACAGTGCACAGCTGGCTGTGCATCGCTGTCTTTTGGGTGGGAGACACAAGTGGGCTTCAGAGGAGATGGCAGGTGAGCAGTGCAGTGCAATGCAACACAATGCAACGCAACCCTGACTCTAACCCTACCCTGCAGCCAGGAAGGTAGGAGCCTCAGCACAGCTGTGTCCTGCCTTGTGCAGCCTGAGCTGGGTGAGAGCAATGCTGGGGCTGTGGTGGGAGGTGGCTCCTCCAGGCTGTGCTCGGGGGGTTTTGTGGAAATGGAGTGCGTAAAGATGCCACGAGTCAAGTACATGTAAAGGTTGCTATTTACAAGCAAGTAATTGCAAGAGTTAGCGTGCAGCCAGCTGTGACACAGTGCAGGATATTGTTTGCATCCAGTCCATTTGCACACTGCAAGAAGGTGAGTCCATGCCCCCAGACAGAGCTATGATGCTGCTGCCTGCCAGCAAGCACCGACTATGGTGCCTGGTTTGGCTACATGGCCAGGCCCGATGTCTCCCTTTGGCATAAGGGGTTTGCAGCAAGAAGAGGGCGGCTCTTCTGGCTCTTGTGCACAGAGTTCCCATCAGATTTTGCATGTAGGGATGTCCCAGCGTGGGGTGTCTGATGGTGAGGACCGATGCATCCAATCGCACCCACTTACATGTGCAAACACCACACGTATGTAAATACTCACACGTTATTTTGTTTGATGAGCTGAATAATTGGTTGTTTACAGATCGGAAAGGGTAAGTGTGCTTCTGACCTTTCTGCATGAGTGTTGTTTATAGTTAATAATGATGCTGCTAACTACGCCCATTCTGTTAATGGGGCTGTTCTCTCCTACAGGCAGCCTCTGTGCACTCTGAATCCTAAATACTAGGTCCCTAATCTCTGTAGGGATTTAAAAAAAAAAAAAAAAAAAAAAAAAAAAAAAAAAAAAGGATCCCAACCATTCCGAAATGGGGGATGTAATTAAACATAGGCACTATATTGATTCCTAATTAAGCAGCAACAAAACAAATTATTTGCTGGTATAATAAAAACGTTGTCAGAGTGTTGACAGTATTTAGGCAGAAAGCTTTCCCCAGTCCATTGTGCACACACATTTATACGTGTCATACAAATAGCTGCAGTTGTCAGTAGAGCCGCCCACTGGAAAATTGCGTTTGCATCTTTGGGGATGAGGCTGAGCAGAGCAGCACCGCTTTGCTGTAGTTTCTCCATTTCTTGAGGCTGGAGCAGTGTGAGCGCGTGTGTGAAGCCGAGAGCAGGAATCTGGGGGAGGGGAAGGGTTTCAGCAAACATTTCCTTACCAAAACAGCCCTGACCTTTGCGGTGCTGGAGCTGTCTGATACAACAGGCTGAACCTTTCCAGACAAGAGCTCCGACCTGAAATGCTTCAGAGCAGAATTGATGGCCGCCGCTTTGGCCCCGCTGTTTACATCCAGTGTTCGCTTGGCCGCTGATGCGAGGGAAGGAGAGGGGCTCATCTTGGTCATGAATGAGAGGGCCTGCTTTTCTGTGCTGGGGGCTGAACGCTGTTAATTGAAGCTGAGCAAGGAGTGCGTTTGCTGTTCCTGCAGCGCATCGCTGGCGGCATGGGGAGCCGCTCAGTGAACGGGCGGCCGGGCGGGAGGAGATGCTGCTGTTTGTGTGTCCTGTGGTGAATAAAATTAATCAACTCTTTATGTCTGAATGACAGCCCAGGGACTGTACTCGTGCTGTAGCTCGGTGTGGAGTGGCTTCATCCCAGTGCAGGTCCTCTGGGGCCTGGAGCTTTCGATTCATTAGTTGTCAGGCTTGTAGGTGGATTCTGCATTAGGCCTTTAATTTAGTGTATTGCCATGGGCTACTGACCACATGACACTGCTCAAATGTGAGCAAATCTAACGAGGATCCGGGACTGCTCTTTAATTTGGTGAGAATAACAGAGTGAATAGGGGCCCAGAGACTGTTAATCATAAAGCAAAACTAGTTGAAACCAGGTCAGTTGGTGCTGATTTTCAGTGTAATGTGGATGGAGAAGTCAGTGATGGAGCTGGAGCCGTGGCTGTTGCATATGGCCCCACTGCCAGGCGGGGAGCTGAGCCCTCATCCCTGATCCTGGGGACACTGTGGGTGGTGTCCCCTCTTATGGGAAGCACCGCCAGCCCCAGCCACCAGCAGGAGCACACTGTTGTTCTTACCTTGTTTGCTCCTCATGCTAAGCACCATCCAGTCCCCACAGTTAGATTTGTTTCGTACAATAAACAAAGTCATGCTGCTCTCCTGCTGGCTGTTCCTGGACGAGGTGCTACTCCCCTCTGCATGAATCACACGGATTTATTGCCTTATACTGGAGCGGTGCCTGAGCTCGGCTGGTTTCTTTAAATCTTTTTTGGAGAAGGGTGAGCTCTGGGAGAGGGGGCACAGAAATCCTCTGTAGTAATTCCTGTTGACTGCAGTGACCAGTGAGGCAGAACTGATCAACTGCAGGCTTCCCTGCTGCTGAACTCTGCCAACAAAGTGCTTACATCTGCTTTTACGCTAATGGGAACTTTATGGACTGGTTTCCCCCCACAAGGAGCGAATTCCAGCAAGGTCAAAATCCAGAAAGTTGCCACTTGACACCAGCAGTGAAGCCCTGAACCAGTTGGAGGAGACAAGGTTGCACAGAGAATCTTCTTGGGGTATGAGAGCTAACATTATCACATGCAACTGATAGGCTGGAGCCCTCCCAAATGCTCTTGCTGCCATCCCGCTCCTGGGCTGCACCACCCCTGGCTTAGTCCCCATGACTGCTGTGGGGAGCAGAGGGCTTTCTCTGGCCCGGTTTGGGAGCAGCAGCTCTGCAGTAACCTGCCAGCCACCAGCCCTGAAAGGCTTTCCCTGTGCAGGCATTCCCAAGGGCACATCGTGGGGCACAGAGGGGAGAGCTGCTCCAAGCACATGCCTACTTGGCGATATGGATAAGTAGTGACACAGTGGAGGGAGGCTTTGGGTGCAGAGCTGTTGGCAACTCTGACTTTGGGGTGCTGCTTGCTGTATGCCACCAGCTGTGATGTTGGAAGGCTTGTTGTAGATGTGGACTTCCTAGGCTCAATTTGCACACGGTATCCTGGAGCAGGAGCTCACAGCAGGAGGATGGCACAGGGGCAGCTGGCAGGCAGCCTGCCTGTTACCTATGCACAGAGCCACAAACGTTCGTGCTGTGGGTGTGTTGAATACCAAAAATGTGCAATGATTGCTTTAAGAGTATGTATCTTTTTGAGTGTAACAAATGACCATTCCGCATTAATGTTTATTAAGGTGATGAATACTTTAATTTGTGTGGCAGAGAGTTTACAGAAATGTACCTTGCATCTACACGAGAGTCACCGTTCATTTTTCAGGAAATATAATCAGTCCAGACAAGGCGTGCTGAATTGTGGCCTGCAGAATGTGATAGATTATGGATGGTCTCTGATTAGCTGTCTCTTTTTTAATCTAACGTCGCAGAGGCCTAATTGCTTTGACTTTGACTGAACAGGAGATGGTTCCCTTAGTGGTGCCCGTGGAGCTGCGCCCTGGGCATGGCCTCCCCTGTGCCAGGATGTGCACCCCAGGGTGCTTGCTGTGGTTCTGTGCCACACGGGGTGCTGGTCTCCTTGTTCCTAAACCTACAGCCTTAGCAGCAGGGTGAGCTGAGCCTCAGCCATGCATCGTCCCCCCTCTCCTCCCACTGCACTCTGCTGTGACGGCTGCCTTCCAACCAGGGGAGAGGCGATTTCAGAGCAGGCAGCAGTGAATGAATTCTGTTTTTCTCAAGCATTTAGTGTTGCTTTCAGTTTGCTTTGATGATGCCTTCTCACAACTAGTGTAAACAGACTGCGCAACAGGGAGCACTCACATGTGTACAAGAAGCTGCACATGAAAGGCAGAGGCATCTTGAAAGCCATAATAACGCTGAGTGCCAGTTAAAGGATTTGTCACTAAGAGCACTTTACAGATAGAAAGAACTTATTAACTAGTGTGACTAACAGCTTGCAAGGTTTAATTGATGTGTTTGTTGTCCTTTTATATCTCTCCCCCTCGTCTTCCTCTTGGCACCGGCTCCAGCAGCAGCCTCTCAGCTCACTGAAGGGGTACCAGCACGGAAGCCAGGGCAGTGCCCTGCTCCTGTGGTTGGGCTGGGGCTGCTCAGATCCCTGGAGCTGCTCCACACCATCCTGTTCCCAGCCAGGAGCTGAGGCCGGGCTTATTTTCTTGCTCCAGGTTCTGTTATTCCTCCCTAAGTGACGTTGAGTTTTTGAAGATAAAGCTTTTCAATGCATGAATAGTATGGATAATTAATGTTTCTGCCAGACAGACCACTCATCTCAAGATTGATTGACTATTAAGGTCATAACGCAGCAGCCACCCACACGCAGCAAACAGTCTAATGTTAGACTTCAGCTTAAGCTGAGAGTTGGTCAGCTGTCCACGGTCACAGTGGGGGCTTCCAGTCATCTGTCAGCGAGTGATTGATTGATGTGGACACCTTCCAATCTTATTCTGATTATTCTCAGCAGCTTGCCTGGTGGCCATTTTTCAGGAGTTGGCAGCATTCAGACCTCCAAGACTCAATGCAGCGACTGCGTGGAGGTTAACCCCTTCCTTTGATCCAAAATGGCTTTGTGATGGGCAGCGATTGCAGCACACGAGGGAGGGGCTGTGTTTATGAGCCCTGCTTACAGAAAGCACTGGGAAGCTCCCTGTGACCTCATGCGAGAGCCATGCTTTGACTTTCAGACATTTCTAATTAACTTGGCCTGAGTAAAGCTGCAAACAGAAGATCTGCAGCAAACCCACCTGGAATAGAACAGATGCAGTGCTTTGTATCCCCACTCCTTATCGGGCTGTCTTCTGTGGGTAGTTTAATGTGCCACAAAATAAACTGTTCACCAACACCCTGGCAAATTCTAGTAGTTCAGGTGGGAGTGAGTTTGGTTTTCAGAGGGGGGGAAAAATGTAGATGTAATTGTTCTGGTATCAGAAAGAGCCCTACTGATAAGGATAGCTCCTGGTTCCATGCCCACTGGGAGAAAGCCTGGGTGCCTTCTTTATGTGCTCATGAAGATGACTTAAATACAGCTGTAATATTTTATGCATGTATTATATTTATGCACATACATGTCATTCAGACAGTGAAATTACAATTATGTATGCTGCATAGTGTATGTTTATAACATACAAGCATATTGTAGAAGGTGCTGGGTTTTTCTTTGGTAGCAGGAATGTAATGGAGATTTCCATTTTCTTTTACATTTTTCAGTGGTTTTTAGTTTAAGTGTTTTTGAGGGTGCTGCCACCTGGCTTGTTCATCTTCCCATTCACTTCCCATCCATGACTTTAGCATTCATAACGTACCTAAGAATCCTGCCATGGGGAAACATCAAGAGCCTTTTCTCCTCCAAGAGTTATATCTTTATGTAACTCAAGTGCACCATTGCATTTTTATGGCGCAATCTAAATGCTGTAACTTAGCAGAGCTGGCTATTGTGCACGACAAGATAGCTGTGCTGGGTGCTGGTGCATTGGCATGCATTCATCAGGATCCCAGCACAGCCTTGAGGCCCTTCTCAGGCCACAGCATCTGGCTACGCTTTCTTTTCATGGAAGATGCTGCTTTAGGATGATGGTCCAGGGGCCCTGAATGCCAGCATCTCTGCAGACACAGGCTCTGAAGCCCCACCAAGCTGCTGTTAGGCAAGCTTCCATAACTCTTGCTGAGTTTTGCTAACCCACTCTGCTCTCCATCCATTACAGGTTGTGATTCAACCCAGAGCCATGTGGACGCCCTCCCAGCTGGCATCCCCAGGCAACACCATGCTGCCCTTGGTGCCATTTGCCTCCTGAACTTCAAGGAATATCTCCTGGCTCACAGCTGGGCAGGCTCCCACTCAGAGCTGCTGCACTTGGCAGGCTCACTGGCAGCAGCACTCACCTGCACCTAAGTGAGAGCACGAGGCCCAGATGCCTACTAGACCTGGTTGGTCCTGGCAGGAGACAGAATGGACAGGAATGTCAAGCCTTTGTCAACAGGTAGGTGCACTGTGGTCATGGTGATGGAGAGAGTGAGGGAGGGTGTGTACAGGTTGTAAGGTGTATACTGGGGGTGTGTTGCACACTGAGAGGGCTGATTCAGTCACATAAATGCCACCAGCCTGCTGCTTTCACAGAGATTGACTCCCAGAGGTGTTCTCTGGAGAGAGGGTGCACAGCACAGGTGATGGAGATGCTGACCAAGCCTTCCTGAGGTCAGGACTCTCTCCTTATCCAGCAGTGATGCAGATGGAGTAGCAGCAACAGCAGCAAGGTTCTTCCTGAGCTGTGCTCCTGTTCAGCCTCTAAGGTCACAGTGGGCTGGGTCTGGGAGGCAGGGACCTGGCCAGGCACATCCAGCTGTGGCAAATGCATCCCTGTGTGGCTCCCCAGAAGGGCCATGCAGGGTTTTATCCCCAAGCCCAGCCTGGGCTCAGCATGGAGAGTGGGGCTGGCAGGGCTGCACTGGGGAGGGAACAGAGTAAGCTGCAGTTGGAGAAACTGAGGCAGGGGTCTGAAACGCCATGTGCTCTCTGCAGAGTTCTTCTAGGGTGCAGCAGTGCCGTGAGCCCCCTAAGGGCTCTGAGTGCTGCATGGAAAAGAAGTTCTTCTAAGGGCAAGAATTTGTCACCGGGGGTCTTCATGCCAGCACCGTAGCCTTCCCCTTTTCTCTGTGCACCCCATGCTTCTGCTTGTGTGTTTAGCTCCTGCTTGGTCTGGTGTGGAGGTCCTTGTGGATCAAGGGGAAGGCCTGTGATAGTAAGAGAGTGGGTCCATCAAATGCAAGTGGGTTCATTTTGTCCATGGAGATGTGTTGTCTTTCCTTCGGGACCTACCAGTGGTCACCCCTGCTTGGTGCAGCACAGGATCTCAGGAATTTTCTGTAAAAGTTCTCTGCTGTCATCAGCATTAACAGCTGGGAGATGCAAAGTGCTCTGGGATGGCCATGAAGTGTAGTGGAAGTGTGGGAGCTGATGAATCCCCTTCTCCAGGAGAGAGATGGTAGAGCTGCTCATTTACCTTTGTTAGGCAGCAAGCAGATTGTATGGGCACAGCCATGCCGTGGTGAAGAACTGAAGGGCCCAGCAGTGCCTGCTGACAGCTCCAGCTCAACAGGGGGTGGGGGATTTCCCTGCAGCAGCTCCAAACCATGGATCCAGAGCAGTGCTTGTGGTGTGAACTCTTGACTCACGGAATGAACCTCTGCAGTGCAATGGTGAGGGCTTGCCAAGATATCTCCTGCAACTCATTACCCAAAGAAGAGAAGTACCACATATTTACTTCTCCCCTTCTGATCTGTAAGATGCCACTGCAGTGATTACAACTTTTTTTTCCTGTTTTTTTTTTGTTTTTTTTGTTTTGCTCTGAATGTGTGAATGCACTCAATTCAAGGTTAACCTCTTCATTAAGTCACACAAGTCCGACAAAGAGTTTAAATCACCACAGAGAGCAAAACAGTCACCTGCCCTAGCCAAAAAACCTAAGGCTGTGCAGATTCTTCTCCCAGTCCCTGCAGAGCAGCTCCCAGTGGTGCTGGGTTGCTCGCTGTGGGTCTGGAGGCAGTGTTGTGTCCTTGGAGCCCAGCTCATGCTGCTCCCACTGCCATTCCTTGTGAGTGCTGTGCAGAGGGCTGCGAATGAGGGCTGCTGTGTGGTGTTCCATCACATCCACACATCTTGGTGTCCCCACGGTGTGAGCGTGGCCGGTGTGACCTCGGGGCTCCTCCTGAGGCAGTGCTGGTCTAAAAACACTGATGAAAAGCTGATTAATCCTTGTAAGCGAGCAGCGATAGCTTCTCTCCAGAACTGAAGAGATTACCACTGATTTGTCATCCTGATTGTTTCAAAGAGAGGTGCAATTAGTTGCTCTAATTTAGCTCGCTGAGTGGCATGACAACTGAGATGTAATCAGGAGCTCCACACACGACGCAGCCACCGATGGGTGCAGCTGTGCCCACCACCATTTTGCACGCTGAGGGTGGGCTCAAAATGGTGGAGCACTGTGTGCTCGTGCCCCTCCAGCTGCATCAGCCAAAGTGTGTGTGCTCGACTCTGAGATCAGCAGGGCTTTAAGCCACAGGGTGGCTGAGCACCCTAGAGGATGCTGAGCACACCTTTGCCAGGTGCAATAAAATTAATACTAGCTATAGGAGAGGGTGCACTTTGTGCTTGAGACCCCATCTGAGACCAGTTGTTGGTTTGGAAGAGGAGCCGAGCTGCAAAGGGAAGCATGGGGCACGCTGTGGGCTGACACTCTACTCCAGGCAGAGGGGAGGGAACACAGTGGTTGTATGTCCATTTCCAGCAAAACAAAAGAATTCAAAATGAACAGAATAAAGGCGATGCTTTAAAAACAAAAATGGTCTCTGGCTGTTTCTTGGTTTGAAGCTTTTTTTTTTTTTCTTCCTCTCCCAAGGAAGAAGGCATTTTGTTTGCAGAGCGAGCTGGCCGTGCTCGCCATGCCATGGCTGCGTGCGGGCTCCTGGCCAAGCATGGTGCAGCTGCTGGGTTCGTGTTCTCCGTGTCACCCCAAGGTCGTGCATCGCCCCAGCCCCTCTGCTTGGCCGTCAGCTGTTGTCCACCACAAGGCAGGCAGTCTTGTTCCTGCTTCCCCAGCGGTGGTGACACCTCAAGGGGACATGGTGGCAGCTCCTGCCCTGCACTGTGCCCAAATCCTGGTGCCAGGTGTGCCAAGCCACACAAGTGCCATCAATGGGGACATGTTCCCGTTGTCTTCCCCAGCCCGGTCAAGGTTGGCCCCTGTGACCTGGCTGAGGGGACACACTGGCACGGAGAGCATGAGGCCATTTAAAAGTGTTCCTGCTCCCCTCTGCTAAATATAAGCCCCAGTAGGAAGCCTACCTCTCACTGGTTTTATGTTTCTTGCCTCTGCCTCTGTGCTCCCTGTGCCTGGCAGCAGGCCCAGCTGTCTCCAAGCCTAAGATGAAAATACCCTTGCAAATCCCACTCATAAAAATACCTGCTGTATTCCCAAAACATGCCTGAGATAGCTTCCAGAGAGGATGGGGAGCTAAAATAAGATGCATGAGCTCAGAGCCCCATTTTCCACTGGCCCCGGCGCTCCTGCGGCTGCAGCACACAGAGCTATGGACTGAAATGGAAGTGCTGTAGCACGAGGTGGCTGTTAGCTGCAACTGTGTGGGCAGCATGAGTGCTGCTGCCCCCAGGAACCTCCTGTGCACCGGCAAGCATGCGGGGTGCTGGCTGGGGGGTGCAGGGTGCTGCCTGTAGGGTGCTGTCTGTGGGGTTTTACCATCAGGGCATTTTTGGGAACTGCATAGTGCTGCTCCAAGCTCTTGTGAGATTCTTACTCCCTATGGAAAAACTCTGAGCAACAGAGCACAGAGGGAGAGAGAAGCCTCCTGGGCTCAACACAGTGCTGTCCCACTGGCTGGCAGGACAAGGGCAGTGCAGGGCAGCGTATGGGGTTGTGCAGCCCGGTGCCCCTGCCATAACATTATTGCTTGGCGCCTCTGGGATGCTCTGCATTATTTGGCAGGGCAAATGCTTTCCTATCTCTTTGGACAATTACTTTCTGAATCTCATTTAACACCGGGATGGATGGCAATATTCAAAGTTAACCACTCCACTTGCATTGCCTTATATGTCAGCAAGTGCTACTTAATGATCTGTGAATGGAGGGAATGCTGGGAATGGGACGGACTGCGAGTGAAATATCTATCCGGAGTCTATAAATAATGCAGCCTCTTTATGCTTTGCACGGTTTGGAGCTTCATGGGAGGAGCATCTCCCTGCTCTGACTGGAAGAGCCTGCAAGTGATTTGGGAATGAAACAAAGGCGATGAAATGCAAGGAGAGGAAGCATTTAGTTTCTGAAATACCTTGTAAATGTGCATCTGCCCTTCTGGTCAACTCTTTGGCCCACAAGCACCAGGGCACGTCCCCAATATGGCCAAGCACCGAGCGACCATGAAAGCACCCAAAGGAGCCCAGGGATGGCAGCTTTGAGGCTTCCAATGCACGGGGAGTTCCTGGTTGGGAATGGGTCAAATAGGTTCAGTTCATTACAGGATACGTTTCTGCCATAAACAAATATTCTGTCACCGCTCTGCATCTCTTCTGAAATGTACTGTGCACGGCACTCGTGATGACATCTGTGTAATTAATAACTGCAGAGCGGGAACGAGCCGGTGGTGCACCAGCGCCGCAGTGATTGGGAATGCTCAGCCCGGTGTTATCTGCTGCTGAGCAGGTGGAGCAGCCACGGTGTGGGGCTCACTGCTGGGCCGTGCCTGGCTTTTATTTTTAACACCCTGCTCCCAGGCGGTGACAAGGCTTCGCTAAGTGAGGTAATAGCCAATTGATTTTGTTCCGTTTTGCAGTGGGCAGTAATAAATCACGCGGCTTGTCAGGGGGTGTTTCATGTTTTCAGTGAGAGTGTGCCAGCAATTAACCATCAGAAAGCTCTTGTGGCTCTGCTCTTGAGGACGTGGCTGCGGCCTGAAACTCAGGAATGCGAGGCCCTTCGCCACCAGCACAGAGTGGCAGTGGTGGAGATTTACGGGGGGGTTTATTTCCAGGCTCTGTGGAGGACAGAGAGCTCATTGATGGATGAGCTGCAGCAGCACCGCCCTGCAGAGAGGGGGCACGGGGAGGTCCCCGTCCCCAGCCCTGTATGTAGGGACGTGGTGGGACGTGTCAGGAGCTCAATGCAGGGGAAGGGGACACGGGTGCTCAGCAGCTGTTGGGGCAGGAATCCCCTCTCCCATCAACTGCCCCGAGTACTGCAGCCCCATTGTGTTGACATGGACTTGTGTGCTGCACTGGACGTGGAGAAAGGAGAGCAGGACAAAGGCTGGAACCCGAAGTCCACCTTTGTGTCAACTCTGCTTTACCCAGTGCTCTGGCTGGGTGGGTGCATGGGCACTGCTGGAAGGAGATGCACACTGGCACAGCACTGTAGTGCAGTGCTCCGGTGTGGTGCTCCAACACAGTGCTGAGCTGGGCTCTGCACTGCAGACACCAGATAGCACAGCTGCAGCCCAGCTAAGTGGGGAGCACAATTGCAGCCCCAGCTCAGGGAAACCCAGGGCACTGCAGCCACACAGTTCAGGCTGCAGAGCTCACCCCGCTGCTGCACCCTTGCTATGCTCCAGTGAGTGATGCTGGGGCCATCCCCATCCTGCTTGGGTCCTGTGTGGGCTGAGGAATGTACGGATGACGGTGGGCAGTTGTGTATAGCAGGGTCCTTGCAGCTCGCTCCCTTCCCCCCAAACTCTGTCTTGATGATTCCCAGATGGTAGTCGCTCTGCTTTTATTTCTCCTAACCTTTGTTGCTCTGGAAAGGCAGAGCACAGAGTCAGAGATAGAGGACGGGGTGAGGGCAGCGGTGGGGAGGGTCGGGACCCCGGGGAATAATGCTGATCTCAAAGCCGGGCCTTTCATTGCCTCATTTGCATTTGGAAATAAGGAGTGACTGCTTTGCATTCAGGGCTGGAAGGCAGCCAGGCCCGGGAGGGAATAAATGGGAGCAAGTGGTCAATTGATCCCCAATCAGAATGAGGAAATTATCTGTAGGGTTACCGCTCTCCTGCTTTGTGTCATGGGGCACTTTGGCTACAAAAGAGCCCTTTCCCGAAGGTTGCTGGCTTCCCACATCAGCCGAGGTCCTTCTGTAACTTTCCGGCACTACCAGGGCTGAGAACAATGAGTTGAAGCTCCTTGTGCCACTTCAAAGCCTGAATAAAGCAGGAACTTTTGAAAGGATGTTGTTTAGCTCACCTTGATCTCCTCTGCTATCCCACTGGGTGCTGCCACCGTGTGCATCCTCCAGCTGCTTGTTATGTGCAATTACTTTTATTTTCAGGGGCTTGAGATAGAATAAATAAGTTAATATTTTATTTGGCGACGATGCCTTTACTCTTCTTGAATCGAATGGAAGAGCGACGTTAAGAGGAGAAAATTAATTCCTGAAGTTTTTGTCCCCTAACTCCCACCGCCACCTGCACTGAAGTCACAACGCAGCCTCACACACTGCAAATCCATCCTGCAGGGGCACAGGACCATGTGTGTGTGCATGGCACTGCCCCGTGTGGGCCCCCTGCCCCGCTCTGCTGGCACTGCCCCAGCCATGACTGGGCTGCCTGCCCAGTGAGACCAGTTTCCCCATTGGCACCGGCTGCTTCCACTCTGCGGCTCTGCGGGAGGTGCCGTCCTGCTGGTCCTGGCGCCCCGCAGCGTGGCGAGGAAAGGAGCTGGATGTTTTCATGGAAAAAAACAGCTGAAATTTCATGGGTTGGCTATGGGTTAAAATTCCAGATTTGACGCTTTTGTCACGGAGCTTTGGCCAGCAAAAAGCCGTGGAGAGATCCCAGCGAGTGCCAGCGAGTGCCGTGTCGTGCCCGCTCCTGCCAGGGCTGCTCTCATCTCATTGGTGTCAGCCCATATCCCCAGGTCTGCCGTGCCAGGACCAAGCCTGTACCCCATGGAGTCTCCTGGTGCCCCACAGGAGTGGCGCTGCGGTGCTGTGCGGCGCTCAGGGGGCTCCCCAGGGATGCACTCATGGATGGGAAAGGCAGCCCTCCCTCCCAGAAAGCTCCCAACATTTTTGTGATTTCATGGGAACTTTAGGAAAGCAGGATGCCTTGCACACAGCCTGGTGGAGAGAAGCACGGTTCACAGGATTTGCGTGGGAGAGTGGCATTTCATGGGTCCCTGGACATGCTGTGAGCCAGGTACTGTGCTTGGAGAACCACCTGGCTGCAGGGAGGACATGTGGCTCGTGGCAGAGATGCTGCACGTGTTGGAGGGGACATCCTGATAGAGCGGTGTGGGAGCCTGAGAACAAACAGGTGAAAAAGGACGGGTGAAGCTTTTTTTGATGACCGGCATCGCTGGATGTGAAGGCGCTGTGATACAGCCTGCTCACATTCCTTCCTGTTACACCTTCGATGGTTTTGTTTTTCTTTTATACCCACTTCCAGTTTATTTTTTCCACCTTTGCTTTCATTTTCTAGCAGTCCAAGTGTCATCTTTGCTCTGTGATTAATACAAATTGTGACCTGCAGCCCAGAGCTGGGGGCTGCACAGGAGCCAGCAGCAGGTAACGCGCCATCTCCTGCTGCAGAAGCCTATTCTCTCGCAGGCTTCGGGGTGGAAAAAATTCCGTCTCCGCTTGGACACTATTTGTTGCCACAGTGTGAGACTGATTAGGGGTGACACAGCTCACATGAAGCCAGGTAATGCCTCATGCAGCAGCAAGTGACCCAGAAACATCCCGGAAAAGTGCAGCGAAGGAAATCGCCGCTTGCAGTAAGTCAGGATGTGCATCTGGCCGAGCACGGCGCATGGCAGATGAGAGCCAACAGTGTGCTGTGTCCCAAGCTGATGTCTGGAGCTGCCCTGGGCCCACTGCCCTCGGCCAGCAGCTCAGGGTGACGACGGCTCTGCAAACGTTTGCCACGCAGCTCGGAGGAGCTGCTGAAAAGCAGCACTTGCAATGCTTTGAGATACGGTTGTGAATCATCGGCGCACATGTCTTGTTTCTATAAAAAGCAACCGAGGACAGATTTGAAATTGTCAGTGTCTTCTTTGCCTGGATAAAATCAAAGATGTTTCCAATCTCCGCTGTCTGCTCTAGAAAGACTGGACCTGGATGCTTTATCTCTGAACAGTGCGGCGTAAAATTAGGGCACTGTGTGAACTGTATGAGAGAAAGCGCGGCTGCAAGAGCTGCACACCTCTGCTCTTCTTTGCTTCGTGTAACTGCTGCGCTGACACCAACGCACTGTGTGCCTTTCCTCTGCTTTCCCACCTGCTCTTCTCACGTGAACGTGGGCATAAGCTGCTGAGCAGGACCCTCCTAATGAAAACTTGTGTGAGAGCGAGAATTGAGGCAGGATTTCCAAGTGTGTGACCCAGACGCACAAGTCTTGTTGATATTCATAAGACCTGGGGGCTTCTGAAAGTCCCACGTGAATCCATTCATCTGGTGTGGGGATAAGACATTCTGTGATCTCTTGCTTAACTAAGGCTTGCTACCACCAGAAAGATACCGAGGCCCTGGAGCGTATCCAGAGATGGGCAGAGGAGCTGTAAGGGTTCTGGAGCACAGGCTGAGGGAATGGAGTGGTTCAGTCTGGAGGAGGCTCAGAGCAGACCTCATTGCTCCGTACAACACCCTGAAAGGAGGTTGTGAAGGTGGGGTTGGCTTCTGCTCCTAGGTAACAGCAGTAGGACAAGAGGTCACGGCCTCACATTGTGCCAAGAAAGGTTCAGGTTGGGCATTGAGGTGAATTTCTTCTCCAAAAGAGCAATCAGGCACCGGCACAGACTGCCCAGGGGGTGGAGGGGTCACCGTTCCAGGAGGTCTTTAAGGAAAGGGGGGGTGTAATATTTAGGGACATGGGTTAGTGGGCAATATTGGCGGTAGGCGGATGGTTGGACTGGGTTAACTTAGACGTCTTTTTCAACCCTAACGATCTTTTGATTCCAACAAACAGGAAACAGGACCTGGGCTGTTCAATGAGTCCGGGCTGGAAGCCTATTAGATGGCACACGGACAGCGCTTAAAGTCAAAATCAATACCGGCTCTTCAGGAAAAACACACGGAGAGCTTTTCCCAGGTTGGTGTTACTTTTAAAACGAGGATAAAAGGAACATTTAACGCTCGGATGTGCCGATTTCCTTCATTCCTTTATTTCTCACTGGTGCTGCGCTGCACACAAACGTGCGGCTCTGAAACGCTCCGAGTGAGGGCTGCAGCCTCAGCTCCTGCTGCAGATTCCGTGGGACATATCAACATCTTCCCATTAGGAAGTGATGACAAACCAGTCCATTTGGGGTGATTAATTGACATCTTAAATTAATCACGAGCACTCGTCTTAATGCTGTGACTCAAGATATTAACTGTTCCACCAGTCGCATGAGAAAGAACAGAGACCATTACAAAGCGCATTTGTCAAGCAGTCACTTACACAGCCATTGTGGTGGCTGAAAAAAGGTCAAGTGACTTTGTTATTGTTAAGTAGAGTGCAGACTGAAACTCCTAATTCCTTACTATGTGTTTAATGTGCCAGTTAAGTAGTGGTAATTGGCAGCAGCTGTGCCCTGGAACCAATGGTTTCTTACTGGAGGAGGAAGCCCTAATGTGCTAAATGGGGCAGGAGAGCTTTCGGGAGGGAGGGTTTATAAGGCAGGAGCCGGGGAAGGGGCAGTAACCCCCAAAGAAGCCGGAGGGGCTGCGGCTAGGAGGCGGCAACGGAGAAGACAGCAGCAGGTAGGAAGCGATTTGATGCTGATTTGAAAAATCAATGGACGAATCAAAGCGTAATGGTTGTGGAAGCGAGTATAATGGTGATGATTGAGGTAGATGTGCTCGCGTTGTTGGCGCTTCTGTGCGGTGTGCTGCCTGCCCTGCCGCACGTTGGAGGCGCTCCGGTGGCTGGAGGTGTTCCGCTGGCAGCTTGCACCCAGTGCTTGGTGCAGGAAGCCGCGTTGGTGCTCGGAATCTGTGCTGGTGTGAGGCCTCGGTGTGTAGAAGGTGGAGGGGTCCGAAGATATTTGTGTTTCGGTTCGGTCTTCTCTGTTGTTGGTAGAAGTTGTTCAGGTGGCAGTCCTGTGGGGGGGGGGTGGGGGGCCGTTCCGAGCTGTAGCATGCAGCCTAAGGGTCTGCACCTGGGGGTGTCGGTGAGCACGGAGATTTTCTCCTCCAGCCTCAAAAGAGCCTCTCGCTGCATAGGTGTGCATGGTAGGTGTGTGGTGTGACCACACGAGTGGTATCACAGAAGTGCTGCTCTGCAGGCATGGGGATGCTGAGCACGCGGATCTGCTGCTGGCTCTGTCCTGAGCTTCATAGCACCTGCTTGCTCTGGACAGACCGACGCAAGCCCTGACCTGCTGTGAGACTGCTGCCAGCTGCTGCTGGGCTGCACTGGCTCTCTTAGGCGGTTGCATAAGGCTTTCGGCCCTATTTCCAAGCCTACGAAGTTTGCATAGCTTTGAATAAACAGCGGTTGTTGAGGTGTGAGTGAGGTGTAAGCAAAACCTTCCCACTTGCCTCCCAGGGCTCTGCAGCTTCCTGCTCCCAGCCCCAGGAGCAGAGATGCACAGCAGAGATAAGCGGTGGGCTGGAGACGTTGTGCAAGCTCTGAGCATCCGAGCTGCTCCTGCTTGTTAAGGCACGGCTGGGGTTGGTTCTCGCTGCATCCAAGCTGCTTTACCCTGAGTTCAGACCTCGAACAAACCTGGTCCTTATAAAAGGGTTTTTGGGAGAAAGGCAAGGCTTTCCAGGGAAAGATGTAGTGAGTCAAAGTCCTTGAAGGCCTCGGCTGAGGGTCCTAAAGTGTTATGGTGTTATCATTAATAAAGACAGCATTTAAAGTGAAGTAACTGACAGGCACAATAGGACAGCAGGCACTTTAATATTCTCCATTTCGTTCGGTGCTTACGATCCCTGTCAGTCTCTGTAGAGGAACAAGGAGAATTTATGATGAAAAATCAAAGATGTTCATGAAAATCAAGGACGGGATCAGTGGGCTGACGGATGAATGGCACACGAGCGCCCGTTGCCACCAAGGCGCTCCTGGGCAGGGGACGGGCAGGAGCTCCCTGCTCAGAACTGCGCTGCTCCCCCTTCTCTCTCTGCCTTTGTTCTTAGCACACGGCTGTGTCTGGGGGCCCTACGTCGTGCACAGCCACTTGAGTTGAAGGGATCCCCGAAGGGCATCTGGTCCCGCTGCCTGCAGTGCACGGGGACCCCACAGCTCCAGCAGTGCTCACAGCCCCCTGCCCTGACCGTGGCTGTCTGCAGGGACGGAGCACCACCAGCTCTCTGGGCACGCTGTGCTGCTGCGTCACCACCCTTAAAACAAAGGTGTATCTTGGCCACATTCGGAAGATTTCTTTGGAGAACTCCAGCAGCGGCACCGTGTGCATCTCGCCGGGGTCGGGCTGTGCGCTCGCAGCTAATGAGCAGAGCCGCAAAGTTCATCAATAATGGATCTGGTGGCGGCAGCTGATTGCCGGCTCGCAGCGGGTGGGCGCGGGGTGCTAAATCAGCCTGATTGATTGTTGACCACTCCGGTTTTTCCAGTGGTAATTTAAAGCAATTAAAATGCCTCCCTCCGAAATTAACAAGGTAAATAACGCCCTTGCGGAGCTGTGCGCGGTGGGGGTCTTGTCCAAAGCTGGGGAGGGGGGGGGCCCCCCACATCCAGACCTGGGACAAAGACCCCATCGGGGCTCTGAGCCTCGAGGCTCTGCACATGGTGTAGCACTGCCCATATCCCGGCTTCTCCCTTTGGTAGGGATTGTGCCCAGCCCTTCTGCTGCAGCTCCCGTGTGTTAATTGCACAGTCTATCAATCCTCCTGCTGCGGTGGTATAAATAGAGGCTACTTCACCCATGAAGGGTGATTATCTTTTATGAGTGTGAAAGATCTATAACTGTCGAGGTGCCGTGGGTAGGAAGTGAGGAAAGAAAGAGAGTCACTGTTATGGGTCAGGCAGTTTGGTGTATAGGAAGGGTTTGATTTTGGTTACAAAGTGGACTTTTTAGCCTAAGTTGCAGCAGTGAAGGTAAGATGAAGATGCATTTGCAGTTGCCGAATCTTTTGCCAAAGTTTTTTTTTTTTTTTTTTTTTTTTTTTTTTTTTTTTGGAAAGCTGTGTAACACAGAGACCCTCAGGGCTGCTGCTGGATGTGTGCAGGGCTGTCAGAGCTGTATGTGCTGTTGTCAACAATTATTGGCAAGGGTGGAACGCAGGAAAAGTAAAACTTCATCAAAAGTCTCTGATGAGCACCTGGAGAACTTGCTGAGAGTGGCAGCTACCATATGTGTGAACATGATATATTTTATGTGGGCTGCTCCAATAGTAATGCCTCTTGTTTTATGATATTGCTCCATGATATTAGAGGCAAATGGTGGTGGTACAGCAGTGCAGGCTGAACCTTCCCACTAGTATTCTATTCCATTCTGTTGCTGTGTGACAGATGGCAGCAGAGGGGCAGTCTGACAGACTGGTGTCTGATATGGGAGTGTGTATAAAGCAAAGGTGTGGAATGGAATTCCTCCATGCGGGGGGGGGGGGGGGGGAAGGCTGCTATTGGCATTCATTGCTTGGTCAGTGTTTATGGAGACCCAGCAGTGGGTGTGAGAGCAGTGAGGGCTGGGTGATGTTTCAGCGGTGATGACAGTGATCGCCTCCACTGGTGTAGGTTTTACGAGTATGGCATGCAGGCTTTTGTTCATAGCTGGCAAAAATACACTGCTAATGGTGTTGTCTATGTTGAAAAAAGTGTTTTGAAGCTGAGAATTAGCTCTATCAAGCAGATCCTCTGCTCATTTTGCCTGTTGTATGGAAATAAGTAGGAGGCATTACTTTCAGAGCAACCTGTGATGATTGCTCTTCATTCAGTGTGGCCCAGGCATGCCAAAAGGTGGGAACCCATGAGGTTCTGTGGCTTCAGAGCTGAGCAGGATGGCTGCCAGCTGATCTCTTCTCTTCAGAATGCTTCTCATAGCCTTCCTTGCCCCAGGCTCTGTGCCCAGCTCCCCCCGCAGCTCCCCATACACACTGGGGCCTATGGGATGCTCACACCATGGAGCTGGTGCTGCTGCTGGGTCACACTGCTGCGTGCTGCCTGTCAGGAATCTGCACTTGGACCAGGATGGGGAATGTCTGGTCTATTTCATGTCAAAGGCTTTGTTTATCTCAGCTCTTTGGCAATATTTATGTGAATACATGATTAGTTTGTAAACTAGCAAACACCTCCTTAGCCAAATGCTCCTGCTTGCCTTTCAAGGACTGTGAGCAGCCGTGCACTTCAGCATGCACCTCTCCTGCTGTGGGCTGTTAATTGCAGTGATTTGTAAGTGAGTTCCTCGACAGAAGTGCAGCTCTCTCCTTCTGAACCCTGGAATGTCACTGATCTCTGCTGTGCAGGGGACAGGTTTTGCCACAGCTTTGCTTTTGCAGGGGTTACTTTGAAGGCTTTGGAAGTTATGTGAGGCTCTGTCTGAGGTCTCCAGTATGTCTCATTTATCAGTAAGAGTCACAGCTGTAAAGCAAATCCCTCTGTCCAATGGAAGAGAGGTTTGATGTAATGCTATTTATTTGGAGTAATGTATGGAAAGCCAAAGCAAGTTGTATTTTAAGAGCAATTTGGTGAATGTGAGGTGCACTGTCCCATCTGCTTGAGCTCAGATCCTGAATTAAAGAGAAGGAAGCATAACTTGTCAGGCTCTTGCATAACTGCTGTGTTGTCATTAAAAGAATATGATCTTACAAAAGAGGTGGGATGCTAAATCTAGCAGAGTAATTAAGCTACTCATCTAATTGACAGCTCAATGATTTATTGAGCCATAAACCCCAATTCTTTCCACTTACTGACCAGGACCTGCCATGTATGCTATTGTCTGATGGGTTCTCATTTCCAGCTGGGCAATATGCTCCTTAAAATCAGTGTTAAAAATGTCACCAAGGAAGCCATCCTTCATATTAGTGATTAGCCCCACCTGAAGCATGCAGCCCAGTCCCCCTGCTGCTGGGTGCATTGTGAACTGTGGTCCTACCAGGCAACCCTGGGGGAGTGCTGCTGCCTGAGGGCATTTCCAGCCAACAGATAGAATCTCAGAACTGAGTTGGAAGGGATCTCTGACAGCCACCTATTCCTGCTGTCTGCAGTGCACAGGGACACCTCTCAGCTCCATCAGTGCTCACAGCCCCATTCACTGATGTTGGGTGTCCCCAGGGATGGGGCACCACCACCTCTCTGGGTTGTTTCTGGCTCAGGGAATTCCTGAGATGGATGTAGATGCATTTGGGGCTGTTGTGCTGGGTGCTGTTTGCATGTATGGGTGGATGCAGAAGGTTGTGCTCTGTTATGCACACTCACCTACAGATGTCAGAATCCCAACAGAGCTGGCCCATTGAATGGGAGGGAATGAAAACGTAAGAAAACTGAAGCAGAGCATCTAGTGATGGCAGTATTTGTCTCTTAGGCAGACATGTGGGCTGGGAGCTGTGGGAGTTCAGTGCTTCACCTGATCATAAGCAGAATGAATGCATAGAACCTCTGGCATCTTCAGCCTCTGGTTAATGTGGTGCTTCTGGAAGGCTGCTCTTTCTTTCTATCAATTAGGAATTTCTTAACCCATCTTTTTTTTTTTTTTTTTTAACCTGTACCAATTGCCTTAATTGACTTCCGCCTTAATTGGTAACAAATCATTTGCACAGAGCTCTTGTAATTCTTTGCAATCCATCAGCCCAGGCTTCCTGTGGTTCTGTAGTTGAGTGGGTGCCAGCTGTGTCCTGGGGAGAGTGGGGATGTGACCTTGGGCGTGGGGATGGAGTGGGGAGCAATGGTAGGAAGTGACACCTCCAAACTGGAATGAATGCTTCTCTGTAAGGTATTTCAGCCAGAGAAGCTCAATAGAGGACAAGCTGTTAAGACCAAAAGCCTGTGGCACATTGGGGAGGAGGTGTTGTGATCTTCTGGCACACATTTCTATGAACCTAAAAAATGCACTTCCTTGCATCCACGCTTCCAACCACCTGCATGGTCTCTGGTTAGTGCTGTATTGGTGGCAGCACTCAGCACTGGCATTGTTTCTTGCCTAGTTGAAGTCACACCTGGAGCCCAATATCTTTAAATAATGGTGAGGTGATAATGCAACATGTGACAGCATCAAGCGTGAAATCCTGATGCCAGCTCTAAGTCAAAGAAAAAGGGTGGTTCAACACCACTCCCTTTGATGTACTTGTGGGGTGTGTAATTAGCTGTAACCGCAATATTATTTGATCTTCTATGTAGAAGAAAATCACAATTTGTTTTCGTGTGTGTACTTAAGATTATACTTACAGCACTTCTTTGTGTGAGTCACTTTTCTGCAAGCTGCAGTGGACCTGCTGGAGCACTGACACACCTGGGCCTTCCCATGTGCAAATGGGAAGATGCTCTCCTGTGTTGGAGGTGTGCAAAGCTCTGACAGGGTGTGAGCAGGGAAGTTGTGCTCCTGCTGTTGTGTTCCCAATGAAGTTTTATGGCTGGGGACAGCTGTGTCTCCAATGCATCCCTTGGTGTTTGTGCAACCAGCTGCAGGAGAGAGATGGGGCCATGAAGTTAACTGAACCTGGCTTGTTCTCTGAGCCTGGGCTCTTCTCATTCCTGATATTGTTGGCTTCTATGCTGTTTTCTCGTTTATCCCATTTCTGCAGCATCTCCTGAGCTGTCCATATCCTGTAGGCAGAACTGAGTCACTGTAAGGAAGTTCACAGCAGGATGAGAGGTGTTTGATGCTTTCCATCTTGTGGAGCTCTCTGCCTCCAGCAGCACTGATGTTCCTTGTTGCAGATTGCTGCCAGTGCATCCAGCTCCCTTGGAAAATGCTTTGAACAGGAGTCAGGAAAGGAGCTCTGTGATTAGAGGAGCAGTCAGAACTTGCTTGTCTTGCACCCAGCAGGCTCTCACTGAAGCATGGATCTCCTCTGAAGTAGAGGGTGGACAGTCCCTATGGTCATGGTGATGCCTTGGGGTACCAAAACAAATACAGCTGGGAATGCTAGGAGCAGCATTTCTGTTCTGCTGCTGCGAGGTGGTGGTTAGTCTAGAAACAGTGATCACCTCTTGAAAGATTACAGAAGCAAAGTGTTGGATGCTGGAGTGACATCCCTTCCCGGGGTGTTCTAGAGCAGCTGCTGGGCTTGTGGTGGTGACACATCCTTCAGGGGACTCTCGATTAGCAGAGGTGGCTGTGGGCTTTGTGCAGGGTGCCATGACCCCTGCTGACAGCCATGTATTGCATCCTGCTGTGTCCTCTCCAAAGCAGAGGAGGAAAGCCCAGCGCCTTCCTATTTGCAAGACAATTACCGCATGTGCTCTTAAAGCTTTCCTGCTTCAGCAGCACTTTAAATCCATGAGATAATCAGAGTTTGACTTGGCTGGGTTACAAGGGCCATTTCCTCTCTGATTAGCCCTGTTTTCACTCACCTTCCTTTCATTTCCATCCCATATCTCTGGTCATGGGAGTCTCCCTCTGAGACTTTTCTGTATGTGGCTTGGGGAAATGTGGATGGAGCACAGAACTTGAGCAGTAATCAGTATTTATTGTCACCATTCTGCTATGTATTTGGAAGGTTTCAAAGCGCTGCCACGTTTCCCTTGGTGCAGTGGGAAGTGCTCTCCAGGAACAATCCCTGAGGCTCAAGGATTAAAGCTACTCTGGTTTTAAGGAAGGCGCACAATGATTTAGGAGTTGAGGAGAGCCTCAGCCTGCTGATGAAGGGCTTGAGTCCCTCCTTGCTCTGATGCCCCTGAAGGAGGCTGGGGCCCTGGGCAGGCTGGTCTACTATTAAATGGGGAGGTTGGTGGCTCTGCATGTGGCAGGGGGGTTGGAGATTCATGATCCTTGAGGTCCCTTCCAACCCTGGCCATTCTATGATTCTGTGATGGGTTGGGATAGTGGCAGACATGTACCTGAGATGTCAGCTCCTTCCCTGCCTGCTGCACCACGTGGCTCTGCTTGCAGAAGGGGAGCTTGGTTAGAGCTGCTGTCTGCACCAGGGCAGTGTCTCACTGCAGGATGTTATGGCTCCAGCTGATGCTGGAGATGGTGTGCAGATCACTTGCTCTACATTCCTGCAGCTGATGGGTAGCAAGGAGATTCATGATGTTGATTCAAGTGGAAAAGCTCTTGTTCTCCTCCTGTCATGGAAACTGCATGAAAAGCCCCTGGAGTTGAATGTGCTATGCCACCTGGGTGAGAACCACATGGTGTGAGGGGTAGGGATGAGATTTGACTGTGTGGCAAGCAGAGGGGCTGTGACTTGGGATGCTGGGAGCAGTAGGATGGTGAATGCTACTGATTGTATCAGGGCCTGGAAGAAAGAACCTGTGATAAGGCAAGGCCTGACCTGATCTTGTGCCCAGTGCTTTAAATGAGAAGGGAGCAAACCTGCTTGCTGGTGTGAGAAACCTTGGCCAGCTTCCTTGTTTAGTTTTCCCACAGCCCTGTGCTTCCTGCTTGCCCTGGCTCTGGAAGTACTGAGATAGCATCGGCTTGGCCGTGCTGATGGGATTTGGTCCGGGGTGGGAGCAGGATGTGCTCAGCATCCCCCGGAGCTCCCGTGGGGCTGGGATCCCTGTGAGGATGGGAGGAGCTGGGGAGGTTGGGGCTGACCTGTGGCCCGTGTCTCAGCGAGGGTCAGATCTGGGCTGGATGATAGATGCAGGCCAGAGAGGCACAGGGTACCTGGGGGGGGCTAGGTGGGGAGGGAGGGGGCTGCTGCTCTGCATGCAGGAGTTCATTTTCCATATGATGCACCCTGTCCTCTGGGGGAGGGAGTGCAAGTGCCTCCTGCTGATGGAGATTACTGGAGGGGAAAAGGGTGGACTCTGGGTCTGGCTCTTCCTCCCCCTCCCTAGGTCACCGGCTGTAAATTGGCGCAGCCTTTCTGGGCATAAGGAAAAATACCAGTAGCCTGCCAAGCAAAACAATAGGTCTTTCCAGTGTTGAGCCATGTCCAGACAGTCTGGGCTGGTGTCCAGCTCCGAGCTGGCTCTTACTGAAGCCTCCCCTTGCTAGCGCTTTAATAGGAGGGAAAGGAGAAGCAGTGAAGAGTAATGAAATGGAGGAATGTCTGTGACATTTTTCTAAAAAGGAAAAATGTGGAGTTTCCAGTCAAACCGAAAGACTTATTGGGTTCGCTGGGAGGCTAAGTCCAGCTCCTCAGGACAAACTGCTAGATAAGGAAAACAATTTAGTCCCGAGTAATATTCACTTCAGGATGGTGTGAGCTCTGCCAGAAACTGTTTTGACTGCAGTGCTTTCATTGATTTTTTTTTCTTTTTTTTTTTTTTTCTTCTTTCTAGCTCTCTGATGAACCTGACCTGATGGCCCCTTCAGTGAGAGCTGGGGAGGGCTCTGTGCCCAGGGCTGCTGGTGTCCCCATAGGCAGGTGACATTGTCCCAGACACCAGCCCAGCCTAGTGATGCAGGGAATAGGGGATGTGAGGGAGGTGGTCTGCTCCTGGGTTTGAGCTTTGCTCCCATCAGCCCAAGCTGGCAATAGCAAGGCATGGCTTGCACTGGGATGTGTCTGTGGCAAGGCTGTTTCTTCCTTTGTTGTTGCTTCAGTTGGTGCTTCCTTCTTGCCAACATTTGTATTTGCATATCATTTTCTTGCTGGCTAATGGAACAAGATGTGGGTGTAGGTAAGAGGCAGCATCCCATGTGGCAGCATTGATCCCCTGATAGCCTCTGTCCGTTTCACCAGGCAGGCATTGAAGACGCTGATTACTCCATTCACCTTACTACTTCCCACATCCACACTGGTTCTGGGAGAAAACAGTGTGGGAAGTGGTGCCTGTATCCCAGGAGGACTGAAGGTCTCCATAAAGTCTAGCTGTGTGAGGCTCTGCCCCAAATGCCCAAAACTTTGGGGGATTTGGATCCACTTCTCTGCTTCTTGCAGTTGTCCTTTCCTGGCTTAGGTCACTGGGTGGATTTGTTCAGTGTTCAACAGAGCTCCTCTGTATGTGACTGAATTTGGGGAACTGTTTCTCTGTAAACCTGTTTGTGTGCGACTGATTCATGAGTTGTCAGGATGGTGAAGTTCTCAGTATTTCCAAAGCCTGGGCCGTATACATCAGTAGAACATCTGCCTTATTCAGTGCAGGGGAGTGACCTCTGTGCCTTCCATCCATCCTCAGATGAAGGATGGGATGCCTTCAGTTGGGTCCCACCCTGCCCAGAGGCGTCTCACTGCTGTGGCAGCAGAGCATGGTGAATCCACAGCCCCCATCCGCTGGAGGGCTGGGGATGAAGATATAAGTGTGACAGTGCTCCCTCTGAGGGCAATTACTCTCAACAGGCAACAGCTATAGCACAACTTCTGGCACCTCGGCTCCTGCTCTTCCTCCCCGGGTTGCCTGGAGAGTTTGTCTGCGGCAGAGCTGAACTCCCTTGTTGGAAGCCCGTGTAGCCTCAGTGATAGCTACAGGGATCTCATCAAGCAGGAATTTCTTGGCAGGGGATAGGACCTGTCTGCCATATGGTTTCCATGTTCGGAGCAGAAGGTGATCTGTGGAAGTGGAAGGGGGGGAAAAAAGAATGAACTTCTGTGGTTGATTTTTCACTTGAGACTAATTGTTTGGTGCAGCTCTGGGGAGGGACTGGGGACAGCGCTGACCCTCAGTGTGCTGAAGCCTCCCTGGGCATCTCACACCGGAGCTCTTTTGTGGAGTATTTTTATCATCAGGAGACCTTATGTTTTGACAGCTCAGATATCTGCTTGAAGGGCTAGACAATAAAAAGCAAAACTGGCCGGAGCTCAGAATGCACAAATACTTGTCACATCCTGCCCTGCTGCACGAGGAGCTCGCACGCTGACAGCACATCATATGAGGTGGGGGTTGGCTGGTTGGTGGTGGGATGTCTTCTTGGGGCTGCCTGTCTTTGAGAAGCCTGCTTTTTTTTTCTTCCCCCTAGTATGTGAAAACTGGGTAAAGCCAGCTTTGTAGCATCCTATTCTCCATCCTTAGGGCATGGAATGCTGTTTGCAGAGACTGTATTAGAGGGTGTAGGGCACCCTCTCACCTTTTTCCTAAGAGTGGTAGTAATCCATTAATGCATGGTCTTGAGGGCATGACAATACTTCCTAAGACAACTGCCTAAATAGGTGAAAAAAATCTGATCTTCCCTCCTTAAGTGTTGCAGTGAAATACCCACTGACTGAAGATGTGAACTGGGACTGAAGCATGTATAATGCTCTCAGGGTGCTGGAGGTACGAGAAGTGCTCAGTTTAGAATCACAGAATGGTTGGAGTTGGAAAGGACCCCCAAAGGCCGTCTGTTCCCACTGCCTGCAGTGCACAGGGACACCTACAGCCCCAACAGTGCTCACGGCCCTATCCCCTGACTATGGCTGTCTGCAGGGATGGGGCAGCACCAGCTCTCTGGGCACCCTGTGCAGTGCCTTGCTGCCCTCAGTGTTTAAAAAAAAAAAAAGTCTTCCCTGTATTCAGTCTAAATCTTCTTAGTTTAAAACCATTTCTCCTGCTATGGTTCAGGTGCCATGAGTGTCAGCACAGAGCAACTTTGTTCCCTGGGAGGGGCAGTGGGCACTGCACTCAGGAGGACGCAGCTCCCCAGCAGTGCATAGTGGCATGGCTATGGGGTGCTGGGAGGGGTACAGTGAGCATGGGCTGGCAGCTGGCAGCGAGGGCCTGGGCTCAGCAATGCTCTCCTCTGCCCAAATTCCAATTCATTCTGCTTTGGGAGGGCCTGGTCTGCATGCTGCAGCTTCCAACTGGCAGCAACAAAGATGTATAACTGTCTGAGCAGATGCAGAAGAAAAGTCTCTCTGTCCTGAGAGACAAAGACACTCGCTCCTCCTCAACAAATATTTAGGCCGTGGCTGTTGCCAGAAGCATCGTGAGCGTCCAGGACACGTTTGCAGCAGAGCTCTGCCCCATGGTGTCCTTGGGCAGCTCAGAGCCTCAGGATGGGTGCCTTGCTTTGAATGTCTTCTATCCCAGTAGCAACACTGCAGATCAGGAATACTGCAGGGCAGCCAAATAAATAGCAGTCAATGCATTCAGATTCTTTTGATGTCTTTGCAGCTTTTCTGTTTTAAAAAAAAAAAAAGGCACAGAGTGTTTTAAAACACGAGATGTAACATCAAAACAGTAAAAAGTAGATCAGAATGTTCTGTCTTGAGGTTCAAACAATGCCCTGGAAATTTCCAATTCTTTCCTGTTTATCTCACCGGTCTCCTCTGTGCCCTTCTGCACAGCTCTTTGGTTTAGTTTTTTCCTACTCGTGGGCATCGATCTGGAGGCGCTTAGCAAAAAAAAAAAATTATATACATTCTCCAAAAAGTTTTCCTAGTGTGCTCTGGCAAAGTGGAAACATTCTTGCAGCTTCCATCGGATCCCTGTAGCCCATGCTGGGGGCTGGTGGGAGGGAGGCACCCGCTGGGCTGCTCTCATTAGGCAGCCTTGGGCTGCTGCCAGCTCCACGGCAGTAGTTCACGACGGAGACCCAGAACCTCTCCTGACTCGGGGTCAGGCTGAAGCCAAGCTCCCTCCTCCTGCTCTCATTCTGGCAGGCAGATTCCATCACTGCGCAAATATTTTGGCAATCGGCGATAATGGGAAAGGAAATGCAGAGAAGTCCAGTCCGGGTGGAATTCTCTGAACGAGGACGCTCCAAGAAAAGCAAGCTGGCGCGTGGTGGGCTCCGGGCCCTCCCAGCCCCAGGAACAATGGCTTTTCCCTTATCGTCTGGTGGAGAGCCTTGCCTCTCGCTCCCTGGTGTTTATTACCTAGGAAATGCAGCAGTGTGTGTGATTTGTAACAACGGGCTGCTCTTTATGGAAGTGTTTTATGCTCTAAGTGGTTACAGCAGTGTGGGATGGTGTGTGTATTTTGGTATCTATAAACAAAGCAGCTCAAGAATGCCTTGATACCAAAGGTTGTTTTTGGCTTTTGATCAAATTCTTAATGTCTAGGGTGGTTTTTTGTTTTTTTTTTTTTTTTTTGCGCTGTTTTTCTTTTTCTTCTTCCCTTTCTTTTCTCCTTCCCATTTCATTTTCTCTTATTTTGCAACCGATCTTCCCTGGAAAAGGAGATCGGTTGCAAAATAAGAGAAAATGAAATGATAAAACTTCTCACTCCTACCGTTCTTTGGAGCAAACAGGGGCAATCTCAGGGTCTTTGCAAGCCGTGTGCTGGGCAGCTTGAGGAGCAAGGGGAGCCCCTTTGAGTGCGGATCCTGGGACCCTGATGAGCGTGGGGGTTGTGCCTCCATGCAGCCCCACCATCACCTTCCTGGAGAGCAGTGGGGAGAGCCCAAATCCCCCCCAGAGACCCAGGGCTGTCCCCAGCAGTTGTGTTCTGTCTTGAGATGCCTATGGAGCTATGAAACACCCTTCCCCTGGCTCGAGAAGCTGGATTCTTGCATTTCGTACTATTTTGGTATTCATTTCAGTTTTTATCATCTTAAGGCTCATGCGTTTCTAATTGTTATGAATACCATGCTAAAATTAATAGTTGTATGGTTGGTTTATTGCGTTTGGTAAAATTATGTGCGTGCGATGTTTGCCAAGAAAAGACGCAGCAGAGACTTTAATCACGTAAAGATGATAATTTAGTTGTTACACTTGTTGAAGTGACGGGATTAATTTCTTAAAAGTTTGCAATCCGGAGGAGAAATACAAAGTGTGAATGTGGCTCAACAGGCCGGCCAGCAGCTGCAGGCCAATGGATGGGCAGCCGTGCTGCAGTCATGGCTTGGGGACAAGTGGCACTGCGCTGCTGTGTCAGTGGGGTGTGCATGGGGAATGCCATCACTCGGTGTCCTGCAAAGAGCTTAAAGCTTCATGTACCATCCTTTGTATAGGTATAATTTCACATTTGCTGGAGAAAATCCAGCCCTAACGTTGGCATTGATTCTGCGGAGCGTTTTGTGGCCGATTGTCGGGGAAGAGAAGAGAAATGTAAAATAAGTCTTGTTTACTAGAGATGATGATGTGGCAAAATAACTCAACAGCCAGTTCTCAGGAGTTTATGACAATAATCATGGATATGTTTTATAAATGTGCTGCAGTGTGAGTGGACTCTATTCTGTCTGAATTTAAATAATATGGCTTTGTGCAGCAAAGCCTAAATCAAATGGCTATAATTTATGCTGAAATGTACTACAGGATGCATTTATTCACAAGTATGTGCTGATTGTAGCATTGTGCTTGATTTATGGCGCTTTACTTTTTTCATATGAAAATCCTTACCAAAAATAATATTTAGTGTCTCCTTATATTTACCAAGCCCCAGCAGCTTTCTAGGCATGGTAGTGAAGGGTTGCTTATTGCCCTCCCTGCAGTGGAGATGGATGCGGGGTGTGAGCTGGCCCTGTGCTGGGGATGCCCTCCCATTGGTGATGGGATGCACAACCCATCAGTTCCTTGCCTTGCTGGCATTTGGGCAGAGGGTCCTGGCAGCATGCTGTATTGTGGGGCTCTGGCATTTGGTGCTGTGTGGAGAAGCTGAGGCCAGCAGTCACCAGCTCTGTAGTCTTTCCATGGCTCTGAACTCAAAGGGTTCATATCTGTGAGCTCTTCCAACATGCTAGTGGGCTGAGATGCTGCTGCCTATCACATCATTGCTAATTTCCCACATACCAGTCTGCTCTGTGGTCCCTCTGCAGCTTTCAGTGCACCTCACTTGGACCCCCTGTGATTTCCTCTGTGGGACTGGGGGTCCCCTGCCAGGTCTCGTGGCAGGACCAGGAGGCCCTGATGCCCCATTTACCTTTCTTGTTCAGTGTCTGGGTGCTGTCAGGAGTCAGAATGAGGCTGGGATGGACAGCCTGACAAGCAGGCTGTTTCCTGACTTGAAAGATCTTGATCTTGTGTTCCTTGAGTTCCTTCAGCTGACTTGATGCATGTGTAGTGTTTTGTGTCATTAGTGTGACAGTACCCCTTGGCACAATTAAGCTAGGAACACCCATTGATCATCACTTCAAAAGTGAATATTGGCCTCTGAGCACCCTTCTCTGCATGTCATTTTTGGGAAGGCGTAGAAGAGGGTCCTAAAGGTGGGCGAATTGAAAGGTTTGGGTAATGTTCCTGAGCTTGTAGGATTACTGAGCCAGTGTCCTATCTCCAGCTCTGCTAGCAAAGTATGTAATACAGAGACCGAGGGAGAGTTGTATTTAAAGCATTTGAAATCCCCAAATAAATCACTTCATCTCATAATAGGTCCCAAATCATCCTGGGATTGTGCACATCCTTTAGGAGCGAGCAAAGATCCAGCCTGACTTTCTTTCTGGGTTAAATTCAGTTGTGCTGAAAGTTTATCAGTGATTTATTCTGCGGAGTGCCTCCATTTGTAATTTTCCTTCCTGAAAGTTTCAGCACCATTGTTTTTAATGATAAGAAGTTGTTGTAGCAACCTCTGTCCCCAAACACTTGGAAATTCTTGTTTAAATAAACATACAACTTGCAAGCAACATGCAGCTTCAATGTGTATCTTATTAAGAGCTGGCAGGACTGGAGGCTCCCAGCTTTCTTGCCAATGTTTGGAATACAGTAGCATTTTTACTCTATAGTAATAAATTTCTGTGGAATGGAAGGCCATAATATTTGCTGTTTTTAGGGAAAACTCTGCCTAGTTTGGTGGAGAGATGGAAAATATTCCTAATAGATAGGAGCCCGAACAAAGCAGGTAAATACTTGGGTTGCTAACGTTGTGTCTGCCCCACGTGGGGCTCAGGCACTCACCCTTGTTTTGGAGGAGGGAAGGAGGCATTGCACAGTGTTTCCAAGTGAGGCCTCGGCTGAGGCATCCCAACAGCGACTGACTTGAAGCCAGCTTAAAAGCAGATTGGGAATTTGCCCTCCAGAGCCCACATCCCGCAGCTGCTGCCCCTGTGCTGCCTGCAGAGCTCTGCAGCTGAGCTCAGGCTGCCTTTAGGTATGAGTTTTCTAATTAGTTCCCTATTAATTAAAGGGTTCTGTTGTTACGATGTGAAAATTAGCTGGCAAGTCTGACTGCTGTTATCCAGAGTTTGCAGAATTAAACTCTGAATTCTGAAATAACTTCTTCGTTAATAATTTTGATTTTTCCAGGCGTTACGCAGAAATGCTGGCGATTAGCAGAAGTGTGATGTGTTCTCATTTCAAGTTATCCCTAATTAGCAGTAATTTCAAGTGATCTGCCCTCTGGGGGGGCTGCAGCTCCTGGCATTGGGGAGCCCTGTGTTGCCTGTACCAGGGGGCTGCAGGTAGGGCTGAGGTGGGTCTTGTTTGTAGGTTCTGTGCTGCAGTGGTTGCCCAACATCCCTTCCTTTCCGTGCTGCTCGTTAGCAGGCTGAGGCATTACCTGCTTCATTCATAACTCAGGGAGAGTTCAAGTGGGCAGGAAGCTGGCCCTCTGCCTGGGAGAATTTGTCACAAGATTAGAGAATTAATGAGAAAATACAATATATTAAAGAATGAGAGATTTTTCTAACCTCTTACCTTGTCTTAGCCTTAATTGCCTTTAAAAATCATAGGATACAATGAATTACCATTGATTTTTCTCAATACCTTTTATTTCTGCAGAGGCCAGCTGAACTGTGGTGAGAGGTGATGGTTGAAAGGGACTGGGAAGATCAGTGGGATGGGCTGGGATCACAGCATCGTGCCCACGGTTCCCTGCTGTGCTGTGGTATTGGTGGCTTTGTTGGCAGGCACTGTTGTTGGGGTGCAGACACACAGGGGTCAGAGAATCATTAAGGTTGGAAAAAAGCTCTGTGGTCACAAAGTCCAACCTATTCCCTCTTTCCCTTCTAGGAATGTGTGGGAACGTCATCCCCATACCCAATTCACACATGGAAACCCCAGGGGGAACATACTCTGAAATGCTGTTAGTTTCTTGTATCTTCCCTGGTAGTAGGAGAAGATATATTTTAAGATAGAAACGATTGCATTTTACCCTTTGTACAGTGCGTCTTTATGCTTGGGAGCACCAAGCTTCTTGCATGAAACTTTGGTTTTTCCCATATGAGAAGGAACTGCATCCCATCTAAAAGCATCTTTGCACTTTGACAACCCAATGGAAGGGCCACTGTGCTGAGAATCTCGCACGAACCCAGCTCTGCAACAGGCTGTGCTCATGTAGGTGGGGTAGAGAGGAATGTGAGTTGCCCTGGGAAGTACCAGGGGACTTGTGCTGCTGGTGCAATATTTCAATAGTAACATCATCCCTTTTGGGGATGGGACCTTTCTGGAGACAGAGTATGAACTCGAGCATTCCTAAAGAGCAGGATGAAATCCTCCCTGGACTGTTAACAATAACTGTGCGTACTCCTAGGTGCACTGAGAACATTCCAGTGGAGAAGAGCTTGTGCCAGAATTTGCAAAGCATGACGAGGGTGAGATGCACTGCAGGAGGTTTGTCAGCTGACAGTTAGAAAAAGCATTAAAACAAAGCTATAGTGAATGTAACCCAAAGCTCCTTTTCCTCTGAGGGTTTGTGTCTGGTTGGTACATGACAAAGCCGTAGTGGTGATGGGGCAGGAATGTGATGCTGGGTGGGGGGGGTCTGCTGCCCACATGTTATGGGGCTGTGGGCAGTGCAGTGGGAGCTGAGGGGAAGCTCTGAGCTGATGTGGAGATATGGACGATGAGCTGTTGCTTGAAGTTTAGACAGAACTCCTGCACAGACGTGGGATTTGTATCAGGGGCTGACACAGAAAAGCCCTCAGGTCTGATCTCCTGCTGAACACAGGCCAGGTGAGCGTGAGGATCCCTGTGGCCTTAAATGTATGATCTGTTATCAGAAAACACCTGGCAGCCTGACTGGCATCACTGGGAAGAGATGGGGGCAGCAGCAGTTCTGAGATGAAGCTCTGTTCCCAGTGCTGTGCGCAGGGGTAGCCCCAGGCAAAGAGTAACCTCAGTGCTCTAACCTTGCACACAGAGGCACATGCTCTGCCCTGAGTGTGGCTTTGTGAGCACCAAGCAGAGCAGAGTAAGCTTGCAATTCCAGTCCCAGCCAGCATGAACTTGTGGCTGTCCACTTCAGGGCTCCTGGATGGAGAGAGCCCATGGCAGTGTGCCTGGAGACCTCCCTGTGGCACCAGTGGGGTGACCAGCAACACCCCATGCTTGCTGCAACATCCCCTTGCTTGCTATGCTGTGTGCATCCCCACATCGAGCTGCCTTTCCTGCTAGGTATTCATGGCTGCTGCTGGAAAGCCTCAGTCATAATGGGATCATTTTCCTGCAAGCTGTTTCAGAAGGCATCACCCAGCCAGTCATATTTCTGTGCAGCATCTGTCAGGCTTCTGCACTCCAGCAAGCTTCAGACAGGACCATTTATAGTTTCAATAATGCTTTGTTCAGAGACAGGTTATGGTAACTTCCATCTCTCTGTTTTGAAGATATGATGTAAGTTGAACATGCCTATGGAAGTTTGAATGAATTGTCTTGTGTGTATGATGAACGTTCTAATTGAGAATAATATTCAATAAAGGCCAAGACAGGTGCTTTCTCCTTCTTGGGATTCCTAATTGCTGATGTGTGACCAGAATTTGTATGTCCTCTTAAACATCTTTCCAGTGGTTTCCCAGATTTATTACTGTTCCATACTACTGAACATTTGCATAAAAAGAATTTAAATTACCCTTTGCATTGGTATTTGATATAAGGCAAATTTTGCTGCCACATGCAAATTCTGTGTACAAGGAAGGCACCAGTCAGAGGGCAACTTGCATTTTACTCTGGCTTTCAGGGGTTTGGAGTTGTCCTGATGTAGTGGTACTGTCAGTACCTTTCTGGCTTGCTTGGGTAGTTAGATGGCTACAGAAATCCTTCCGTATTCCCCAGATTAGTCACCAGGGACAAGTGAATGAGTTTTAGCATGGAAAGAGGGTTTTGGACCTTCACAAGGAGATTCAGAACCCTGGCTAGATGGTGCTGCCTGCCTTGGGTGCAGCAGGAGAGGCAGACCCCATCTGGGCTTCCATCCTGTGAGGTGTTAATCCAGAAACCTGTGTTCTGCAAGTATTTATCTTGGGTGGAAAACTGCAACAGATATTAGTGTAGCCTGGGTATTACCTACAATTTCTGTGGCTCTTTCTATCCTTCTGCTAGTCTCTGTTCTTAGGGAAATGTCGCTGTGAAAGTACAGCAGGGAGGCCACAGATATCACCTCCCTTCTTCCTGGTGGTGGGCAGCCCCAGCACGCTGTCTGTGTTGCTGCTTGGCGAGTTGTATAGCAGCATAGGTCTGAGCTGCTTGTTCTCCTGGTATCTTGGCCTACTCTTTCCCCATCCTCTAGGCTTCTCTCATTTTTCTGACTGTTTTTCTCATTTGTGAGCCTCTGTTTAGGAGGTTTTCTTCACGCTCTCCCAGCTTGCCTAGCAGTTCTGCTGACCGTGCAGTAGAGGTCCCCCACCAGACCACCTGGATAACAGGAAACGCTCTCAGGCTCTGGATTAACTGAAAGCCCCTACTTAGTTCGCCCTTGACTTCTCCATTTCCATCTCCTGCTCTGCTTTTGGGCCTTCAGTCCTAGCAGCTGTCATCCCGCTGTCACTTGAAAGAGACTGGAGGTGAGCTGGGAGCACTGTGTGCCATGGAGTGTGGCTTTCTCTAGAAAGCCTGGGATGTGCATTCATGTGCTTATCCCATTCCAGTATGCATGCTGCTCTGTCACCGTACTGGAGCTGCAGAAGTGAACCCTTTTTTCTGTTCAGCAGGGCGCTGTTAGGGATCACCTTTGTATCTGCTCTGCAGGGCTGCTTGCACTGCTTTGGAATCCTGCCTTCTGTGAGCAGCAGCTGCAGGAGTCTGCAGGGATGGGGCACCACCACCTCTCTGGTCAACCCATGCCAGTGTCTCATTGCTGTCAATGTAAAAACTTCTTCCTTATATCCAATCTAAATCTCCCCTCTTTTAGTTTGAAACCATTTCCCCTTGTCCTTTCACAACAGACCCTGCTAAAGGGTCCGTCCCTTCCTCCTTACTGTCCCTTTGGATACTGAAAGGCTGATCTCGGTTTTCCCTGGAGGCTTCTCTCTATGCTGCACAGCCCCAGCTCTCAGCCTGTTCTCACAGGGGAGGTGTTCCATCCCTTGGGTCAGTTCTGTGGCTCTCCTCTGGCTGCACCCCTACGGGTCCCCAACTCTCCTGTGCTGAGGACTCCACCTCTGGACACAGAGCTCCAGGTGAGGTTTCACAGCACGGAGCTGAGGGACAGGGATCACCTTCCTCTCCTTGCTGCCCACGCTGCTTTGGATGCAGCCAGGATACAGTTGGCTTTCTGGGCTGTGAGGGTGCATTGCTGGCTCACATCCAGCTGCCATACACCAGTACCAAGTCCTTTTCAGCAGATCTGCCACTTTATCCTCTCTGTCCCCCAGCTTGTACTGAAAGCAGGGATTGCCAGAACTCAGGTGTAATTCTGGTGCCCTGCTCCGATGGGAGAAGTGTGGAAAAGTGAGCAGGGAATGGGGAACCAGTGAGGAATACCATGACCGTGGCACTCAGCTTTTGGGTTCCACTGATGTCCCTGTGTTTTGTGATGGGGAAAAGTATCTGTATGTGGAAACCCTGCTCCCCACTGGTCCTTGCTGAGCACCTGGCCTGCAAGACTGTGCTGGGACATGTGCCTGGCCGCAGCCCCAGAGGTAAGTTAATGAGTGGTAATGAAAGCATCTGAAGGAAGGAGGAGGATTTCTTGATCGTCTGTGCACTAAAAAGAGGTGAAGCCAAGCTCAAACCGACGGCGATGTGCTGCTGCCCTGCCAGAAGTGCGAGGGCTGGGGGTGCCGAGCAGCTCGGTGAGAGGAGATGGCCCTCTTTCCCATTCATGTATTTTGTATTATAAAATGACTGTGGTTGTCATAGCAACATAAAGGGAGCAGATCTCATTACTGAGGCCTGGCCACATTATTTTCTCCAAGGAATTTCTTCTTTTCATTATTTTTCTCCAAAGGTCAGTTATCCTCTGAGGCAGGGCGGGAGATTCTGCGAAAGGTGAAGCATATTCATGGCAGAATTCCCCTGGTGGAATTTACAATCATTTTGCTTTTTTTATACTTGTAGAAAGATTTCTTTTAGTGTAACATTTTCTTTTAACCCTTTCCACGTGCCTCCTGCCTGCGTTGCACATCAAACCAGCAGGTGACTGGAAGGCTTTGCGTAGGACTGCGCTGATGCTTGGTCAACGTTAATGGAGACCCAGCAGTGGATGTGAGCAAAGTGAGGGGCTCAGCTGTGGTGGCAGTGGTTGTGGGTCGCTTCCATTGGTGCAGGTTTTGAGGGGTGCATCATGTAGGCTCTTGCTCGTTGCTGGTGCAAATGCAGAGCTCATGGTGTTGTCTGCGCTGAAAAACAGCGTGGTCTTAGAGGCCTGTCTGGCTCCAGAGGTCTTACACGAGTGATTACGTTTCATATCCTGCTGTTGTTTTGAATGTGATTGAACGTGGGGAAGCTAAAGAGTCCTAATATAGCACTGAAAGGCCACAGAAATGTCTCTTCCTCATTTACTGTGCCTTTGCCAAACAGGAAGCACCAGGGGCTGTCAGTGTTAGGGGCACTGTCCTTGTAATCTTCTGAAAAGGTATCCTTGTGAGCTTACTACAGTTGCAGGGAATTGCTCTTCTGCGAGGTGGGAAGGAGCTGGGCAGCCCTGCTCTGTGGGGGGGATGCTGGGGCAGGGGAGCTCCTACTGCCGACCCATTCCAAAGGGCTCTTTGAAAAATTAATGAATGCTAATGAATCCCCTTAGCTGTAAAAATAATCATGCCCGGCCATTTTACAGCACTTTTCATCAACAGTGCTGATAGTAATTTAGCATATATGTCAATATTGTGTGCAGCAGAGGCAAAGCCATTACCATGGCTGGTGCAAGCAGATTTGTGGGCACTTCGATTTAGATGTCCATTTTCTGTAAATCACATTTTGCATTGGAAATGAGTGTTTGTGTATGCAAATGAATAGGCATCTAAGTGGCCCTGTGCCTGCTACTATCTACTTTGCATGTTCACTCATGGTAATTGAGCTTGTTGAGCAGCAGCATGTGAGCTTGTGTGCAGTGAACATGGCTTGCTCTTTATGATGGCAAAGGAAACCCAGCTGAAGCAAAATCTGCCTTGATTTCCAAGTGGTTTAGGAAGCTCTAGGCGCCATTAAAAGGACGAGCAGAGAACCATGCAGTGTGGTAGTAAGCTCTTCTCCCAGTGCACGGGAGCACAATGCCATGCCACCAATCCCAGCAAAGCTGAGTTGGTGATGAGCACACACATCCTGCTGCACATCGTGACAAAGGGGTTGATCTGCCAGGTGATGCTGCTGTGTGGTGTTTCACATGGGATTCATCACGGGCTGAGCTCTACTTAATTTTAATTGCATGCTGCAGCAGGTAGATGGTGTCATATCACATGCACTTCAGAGAGAAGAGAGCGCTTGGAATATATTATGAACGCAGGTTATTATTGGGCTTTTAACTGTGCATTTAGTGGTGGTAGATGTAATGCTTTTAGCTTGCACTCCTGTTTATTAATTAATAAGGGGCCCTGATCTAGCATTACTTATGTCCTCCTGTGCCTCTTGCTTTAGAGGCTGCTCTCATCGGGAACCATACACAGCCCACATGCTCTGCATGCAACCCACCTGCAGCTGTGACCCCCGTTCAGGTGCATGCAGCCCAGCTGTCCCAAAACCCCACTGCTGGGGCCCGGGGTTCTGGGTCCTCCCCCATGGGGACAGGTGCTGTCGGCATCCATTCAGCAGCATGCCTCTTCCACCTTGGCTTTGCTTGGACTTGGCCTGAGCGCATGGGGCCAGGCCAGCACCAAGGGTGCAGGGCTGGGGGCTGCCCCCCCCTCCTATCCTCCTTCTGGGGGTCAGAAAACCACAGCTGAGGGTATGCTGGGGCCACCGGATCTGCCTCATTTGGCTGCTTACATGTGAATCCAGCCCAGCGGATTAGCATTCCTCCGAGGTGCAGCAAACATTAAGCAGATGTATCAATAGGCAGAATATTTCTTTTTTTTTTTTTAACATAGATGTTGAAGGTTTGTTTTCATTAAGTATTCTGGAAACGTTGCTCTTTGTGCCTGACTATTTGGGTTATGGAGCATGCTGCACGCTCTGAAATTTGCTTTTTTTATTTAAGTTTTTTCTGACTTGAAAGGCTGGTTTTTATAACAGGTCAATTTCAGACCATTTGATATTGATATATGAAGATCCTCAGGGATTATTGTAATGCATTTTTCATCCTGCTGTGATAGTATCATATAAGGAAAATGGGACTGACTGTTAAGTACAAATTGAAAAAGACATGGTCATTTAAGATAACTCCTTATCTGTATACAAGGAAATGGTATCAGGGAAATAGACCACCAGTTGACAGAAATAAATTTTGCCTCGGGCTCCTCCTTCTCTCCCACAGCTGCTCAGGCTCTCCTGCCTGCTCCTTGATTCAATTACACTGCAGCCACTTCTCAGTGGGACACGGGTGCCACGTGGGTGCCGTGTGGTGCCACATCCCACCAGGGCACTTGTGGGGTTGTGACTACTGTGTGATGAACCCATGCAGAGGGCACCTCTGAGCCCATGTGCTCACATCTGGATGCGCCGGAGTGAGCGGAGGAACTCAGCGATTTCTTTAGTCAAGTGAGAGCTGTTTGTTTTTATAGCCCTTATAAAAAGATAGGAAACAAACTCAATAAGCCAAGTCACACTCGATCCGGTCATATTTTGTTTTATTCCTGGCATTTTATCTCGACGTACTCTATTTTAATAAGCTTTTAAATCAGCAGTCGGGGCTGCGGGTCGCTGCCTGCTGCCGTGTGCTGGAGCATCCTCCTCACAGAGAGCCCCAAAATGCGTTTGAATTTATGATCATTTTGGAGTCTGAACAGGAAAAGTGTTTTTTTAACAGATCCTGTGAGGTAATCACAGCATGGTGACATATGCTGCGGTTCCCTGTACAGCGCAGCACTGAAGTGTGCCTCTCCTCCTCGGTGATTATTGTATCACGTTTGGACTCTGAGCCTTGTGACCATTAGTAGAATGAGGGTGATTACAATTTGGCATAAGGCACTGCAGCCAGAAGCCAATGTTTAGAGACAGTGGTATAAGAGAAGTCTCATAATTGGAGCTGCAGGGGGCTTGTTTGCCAGAGTGTCTGCAGCTGGCACCGAGTCCCTCTTGGCGCAGCACCTCGTGGAGCTGCACTTTGGCCCACACCTTGTTTCGTGCTGAGCCTGTGATTGAAGTCTGACCACTCAGCTCTGCTCATGGGCAGTAGCAGTGCAGCCTCCTTTCCTGTCCGAGCCCATGCAGCAGCATTCTAACACCTGCTCATTGCAGGCATTGCTGCCTGGGCTCGTGATGGGTCTGGGTGAGATTTAGGGCAGTCGCACAGTGAATCCCTGTGCTGCTGCATGGAGTTCCCACCTGGTCTTCCAGGACTTTAGGATGTTGTGCCTCCTGTTCTGGGATTCCCCTTTGTGTTACCCTAAGGCAGTCAGCATCTATTGCACTTAGTGATGATCTTTTTACTGTTTCATTGTTGAACTTGTGTTTCCATGTTCTGCTTCCCAGCGGTCCCTTCCAACCCCTATAACTGTTATTTTGTGATTCTATGACAGCTCCTCAGCACTACGACTTCTTGTTTGAGGCAGAGCAAGCATGGCGGGGTGGTACTACGTGAGGATAGCTGGGATGGAAATACAGATGGCATGAGGGATCAGGGCACAGCAAGGCATCCTGACAGCTGGGAAGGCCCTTGGAAAATTCCAGCCAAGCAAGGGTTTGCAGCAGTGGAGCAGGAACCAATTATACCCCCCAAGAGCTGCGGATACCAGGGCTTCCCCTAACCCAGCAGATGCCATCTGTGCTGGGAAGGTGAAGTCACCCACTGTGACCCATGGTGCCTGGACAGAGGCTGCATGCTGGTGGCAGCTGTGCTCTCATCACCTGTGTGCCATAGGGAAATGGAAGGGCATGGGGTGCTATGGGTGGGGTCACCTGTGCTGTCCCCATGTCCCTGTGCCATGACCTGAATGTCAGCCTGAAACAAAAGTGTGTGCAAGGGAGCAGCCTGTCTCCTTCTTTGGGAGAGCTGTTCAAGAGTGTACAAGGAGATAAGCAAATTATATGGCCTTAAATATCCGTGGGATCTGTGATTCTCAAGACAGCCATCAAGGCAGGGCTAACAAGGGCACTTTAAACACCGAGTCAGGCATTTCTGCTGCAGAGATCCTTGTCTCAGGCCTTCCCCTGGGAAAGGAGCAGCCAGCAGGTTTGTTAAAGAACAGTGGGGTTCGTTGGTTCTTTTTTATTTTACTTTTTTTTTTTTTTTAAGTTTTTCAAATTGTTTTTCTGCTATTGCTGAGGAAATGGAACGTTTTGTTCCTGCTGGCAGCCAGCTCAGCGAGCGCTGTGGTGGAGATGGCTTTGTATGGGGCTCTGCAGTTTTGGGTGCAGGTGGTGGGACAGGGTCGTGGGGGGGGGGGGATGATGGGGATGGCAGCAGCTGCACCTCTCCCCAGTGCTTTGGGGCGCGGGGGAGCACGCTGCGATGGGTCTATTGATTTATCAGCTGTTCCTCGGGGCTGGCAGGAAGGATAATCCTCATTAACGCACCCATTATTGCTGCAGCTCCTCGGGAAAGAGTTCTGAATTAATTCTGGCTGTTGAAAAGAAAAGTGCTTTTGAATTAGTAATGTTTATCTAACACGGAAAACTCCAGGTCACCTGAGAGAGTTCAGAAGCGGTGTCTTGTGTTTGGAGGAAAGAGGAAAAATGGTTTTCCCAGGAGCCCATCGCTGTGCTGCAGGAGCAGGCCCATGCAAAAGGAGGGGTCCTGCTGCAGCCCAGCTCATCTTTGGGTTCCAGCAGAGGGTTCTGCAGCTAGAGGCAGGCCTGCAGCCTGGCTGAAAAGGGAGAAAGGTGAAGGATGAACCCAGCTCCCAGCCCAGACAGCTGCAAATCCAAGGGAAAAAGGTCTCTGAGTACTTGGTTAAACCTGTAATTAAGAGATCACTGCTTGCTATGAAATCTGCACTTCATCTGGAGTCTCCAGATCAGAGAGTGTTTTCCTCGGCAGAGACAAAAGCAGGACACATCCTACTGACATGTGCATGTTTACACCTGATCTTGCTAATTCCCGTGTGCTGTGAGGAGACACTGACCAGACACAGGCAGTCAGGCAGTGTTTGTTGGCTCAGCTGTGGGTGCTGCATTTCTCTTCTTCCCCCAGCAGGATCGGAAGTCTTTGCGCCTAATCAACTGCAGCTCTATGTTTATGGAGCGAAGCATTAGCAGCTGGTAGCAAAGCATTGCAAATAGGGGTTGCATGTGCCAGCGAGCTTTGGAAAACCTATTGGGCTCACCGCTGGCAGCCTGGCTGGTGCTCTGTGTGGATACAAGGTGGCATGAGGCTGTGAGCTTCCTGAGGATCTGGCATCCCAAAGGCCACTGGAGCTGCTGTCCTGGAGGATACACTGTTGGCATCCCAATGGGCATGGAGATGTCCAAGGGCATGGTGCCAGCATCCCAATGTATATGGAGTCTGCATCCTAAAAGGGTCTGGAGCTGGTGTCCCAAAGGGCATGCAACTGGCATCCTTAGGGGCACAGACCATCCCCTGAGCTTGCTGTGCCTGCTTGCCTGACTTGATGCTATGGCAAAAAGCAAACTACTCTCCCCTGCTCCCCACTGCAGGACCGATTGTGTTTCGGGTGGTTTTCAGAGGACTGAAGGATATTATTCTCTGCGGCAGGGCTCATCAATACTTTTAATTAGCTTTTTTTCCCCTGCTTCCATTCCCTTCATGGATATCAGGCTCTTAACAGATTTGAGTATGTTTTGAACTGCCATACTCAATGCCATTTAAATCACTTCTCAAGGGCACTGGGCCAGGGATGTGCAGTGGCAGTTTAAAAGGATTAGAGGCCTTTGTTTTTTCACAAGTGGTTCAATTTACAAAAGATCAGGGTTCAAGACCTGCACACTATAAAGTGACTTAAAGCCATGAAATCTATTTCTCACTAATTCTAGATTACTCTCTACTTAGGAGCCCAGGGTGCCAAAAATGGTGGTTTTTGTTAAAATGATATGAAATCCTAATGCGAGTCCTTTTAACTGCTGTTGCACAGTATACAGTGTCATGCAAATTCTGGACCTATGCGAGCAATTATGTCGCAATGAACATGATCATTTTGATTAAACCAACAGAAGCTTTCAAAGATTTTATTTAAACTAGATAAGCGTAAAACTTTGTCATTTAGCTTCTCCTCTTGGGCATACGCACAATGCGTTAAACACCCCACGTATCTCTTTTGTAAGGCCTGAGCATTAATTGCCCACTGCTCATTCAAGCAAAGCCCCCTTTGAGGTAAATGGGATTTCGTCTGAATAAAGACTGCAGAATTGGACCTCTCGTCTGTCGGAGAGAGATAGGAGACCTATTGGTCGCTGAGGATCTCCCGCTCCAAGGAAGTGGGGCTTGGGTTAAAAAAGTTTTATCTTACTCAGCATCTCCTTGCGATTTGGAATGGAGAGAGCCCGTGGCCCTCTGGGTCATGAATAAAGAACAGTGGGAGAAAGTGGGTCAGCCTGGCAAGAAGGTAGGAGCTGCCCCACTGTTGTTCTCGCAGCCATTAGCTTCACAAGAGAATCCTTTTTCTCACTGGACGACTGTACTTTATTTTTCTAAAGCAGTATCCCTCTGACAACCGAAAAGGAATACTGCATCTGCAAATGAATGGTGCCTGCGAAGAGACAACACGAAATTTTTAAAAAGCATGGTAATAAACGCTATTCAAAAAAACACAATCTCTGAAAAACACGGCCTATTGAAATGACAAGCCGAAAATCATTTGCTAAGCACTGAAATGGCCCCTTTTGTCACCCCAATCCTTCTGTTGACAGTTACCTTTCAATCCTACAATTGTGCAGTAAGTACTGATTTTTATTCAATGTTCTATTCACCCTGCGTATTAATGAAAAGGAAAAAAAAAAAACTTGTAAGAATAGCCTTTAATAGGCTGATAGACAAGGCTCCCCTATTCTCCCGCTAGAGCTCCTCTTATCAGCTTCTCACAGTATTGCTTGCTCGCTCAATTCTTTCCCTTTTCTAAACTTTGCTCACCCATCTGGGCTTTTTCTCAACTGAGATGGAAACATTTTTATTTCCAAAGTCTCGCTGACCTTTTCTTCTCCCCAAGACAGAGCGTTAGGTAAAGCAGCAGCCCAGCCAAGCCTAACGCTCCAGCTCTCAGCCCACCAGCAGTGGGTGCCCACCTGCACAGGGCTGGCTGGGGGTCACTGCTCTCTCTTGGTCGTGAAGTGTTGTCTTCAGCGTGCTGCCATTCCTAGCCCAAAGCTGTGATTTCGTTGCCGTTATTGCAGTTAGAAGGTGTAAAATGAAGGCTGTTACCTTTGCTGGAGAGCATCTGACTGTAATTCTTACAACATGGCAGTCGTGGCGATGGGTGGCTTTGCCCAAACCTAGCAGTCACGCTCCTTGCAATTAGAACTCAACTTTGTGTCATTGAATCATGGAATTGTAGAAAATGACTGAGGTTGGAGGGGATCACCACCAGTTCCAACCTTCTGCTGTGGGCTGGCTGCCCCCCACCAGATGTGCCTGCACAGGGCCAATCCGTGGCCTTGGGCACCTCTATGGTCTCCATGTCCCTGATGGAAGAAGCATTTCACTGGCATGGGGCTGGCTCCTTGGCCTCTGCTGCTGTGTCAGGAACTTGCGTGGCACGGTAACCCTTAAGGTGATGCCCATGGGGCCCTGGGAGCCACCACATCTACTGAGTGATGGGACTGTGGGATGTGGGGCTGTGCCACACTGCAATGAATGTGGGGGCCAATCCTGAGCCCCTCTGCCCCCCTTGGCTCATAACAGTATGCTAGCTGCAGTCCTACTGCTGAGCTGTGGTGCATGGCTGCTGCTGCATCCCAGCTGTGCCGCATCCCCTGTCCTGGGAGGGAGAAGCCTCCTCCTTCCCCGCATTCCCCTCTCATGCAGTTTTTCTTTCCAGTAGGGAAATTCAGCGCATAACTATCCAGGATTGCAAAAATGTAAACAATCTGTGTTACATGTCTTCAAATTACAGCCCTGCTGCTCTACACATGTGCAGCTAATAGAAGCCCTCTGTAATATGGGGCTAGTGGCCAGGTGGGTGCCAGCTTCTGCCCACTGCCATGGGCTCCCTGTGCCCCCATGGCCAGAGGCAGGCGGTGCTGGCCGAGCCACCTGATGAATGTTAAATAGAAGTCTACTTAGAGGTTGTTTGAATAGAGGAAATTGTTTTACATTGTGATGCAATATTTCCACACCGGGGTCTCATTTATGCAGCATATTAAAGTCAACACACTGCACATCTATCTCCATAAGGAGCCAGGCCCATTATCCCCAGTTACTTTTAAGCAGTCTTTTGCTTAGTTCTGATGTGCCTGCCAGTGCCATATATCACAGGGAACGCAGTTCTTTAAACTGCAGCTCATGATTGATAGTTTAACCTTTTTCTCGGAGGTTAATTCGATATATGCTGGTGTAAACTATAAACCAAAGCTCCAGCCTGTTGGGAGGAGGTAATCTACATGGCACTCTATGAGATTTCAGGTGCTGCAGTAATTACACCATCTCCTCCTGCCCGTGCCCCTTTCCACTGCCTGTGGGGCTGTGTGCTGCTCAGAGCCATGCTCTGGGCACCACCCATGGTCCTGCACTGCTGCTGGGTTCTCCTTAGCTCAGGTGGATTTTGGTATGGCCAAGATTATGCTCACTGCTCTAGGCCACCCCAGCATCCTGGGCTGGCAACCAAGTCCCTTGCCACAGCTCCAGCTTCTCTTTGTTTCTTTATTTTGTTTTCTCTGCTCTCTGTAGTGCTTTCCTCCCTCAGCTAGCAAGCAGGGAGCTAGCGGGGATGTGCTGCCTGCCCATCTCTCTTTATGGCATGTTGTCAATAGAGCCCACGGTGGAGAACCGTGTGATGGGGACACAGACGTGACACCTGTGGGCACTGCATCCCAGCACGTGGCTGGGGTGATGCGTAGCAAAGGGTGAGGGATGGCCATCAGGCAGAACCATCCAGGGGGCTGCGGACTGCCTTCAGGTCTGTGGGAATCCCCCTGGCTTTGTGAGTTTGGGGGAAGAAGAGCTGAGCAAGAGGGGTCAGGGGACAGCTGCAACTTGTGGGATAGGGGAGGGCTGTGCTCCAGGCAGAGTGCCAGGATTTGTGTTTGCAGTTTTTCATACAGCTGGCCTGCCTGCAGCATCTTCACAAAGAGGAGGGGGGAACATCAGTGCCGGAGCAGCTTGACCACAGAGTATTGGGGTCTGCAGATGGCAGCTCTTCCCTGGCTTGGTGTGTCTTTGGGACTGTGTCCCCAAAGGGTCATTATTTCCATAGGAAACAACTATTTCTGCTCGAGATCAATGAGAAATAGGGGAGCGGAGGGGGGAAGGAAGAATTTTAAAGGCTTGGTTTCGTTTAATCTTTTTCTTTGCAGGACGCTCCCTTTGGTAACAATAGGAATTCGATTACTGCCAGAGCAGACTCCTTAATTAGACCCCACAAAACGAACAGCAACGTGTCTCTGGGCTGAAATTCTCCCTTTCTGGAGCTTGCAGAAAGGAGGGAGTTTCTAACTCATAATTGCATCTGAATGCAAATGGCTGTGCCAATGTGAATATATTAAAAGCAGCAGCGTCAGCAATCACTGTGGAAAAAAAAATACATACAAATGAGGCACTAGCTTATTGCTCCATTTGGATGCTGTGAAATGGCACCTTATTGTGTTATTATAAGATTTCTTGCTTAGTTAACAGAAAATGCTTACAATTAAATCTGAACTCATTTAGTGCTCAGACTAATTCACATTAGAGAAGGGATACGACCCCGGCTCTGGGTGCCTTTTGCTGTGCTTAGGGTGGGTTTTGTGGGCCAGGGGCAGCTTCTGTTCTGAGCCCCATCCCGGTGTGCTCAGGCATCTGCCTGACATCTGAGCTGTGGTTGGATGCTTTTGGTACAGATGGGGGAAGGAGAGTGAGGCTGTGATGGCAACAGTACTCCTTTGCTCTGACGCAGCCGATGGAAGCCTCTCCCGGCCACGGAAGTATAAACACTTCTCTTGTACAAATAGTAATTGTAGAAAGAGGCCTGTGGATAAATTATTATCGTGACCCTCATTCCGGCGTGAAAAACTTTCACTGGCTCCTGAACGAAAAGTCAAAATTTGCATTTAAATAGAAAACGTTTGGCAACGTGTGACACATGGGGACCTGTGCTACTGGGGTCCCTGGGATGCGGTGAAAACACCGTGGGTGGTGGCACAACCATGCCATGCAGCAGGGCTGAGGACCGCTGGCGCTGGTGAGATGGGCTGGACGCTTGGCTGCCCTGTTCAGCCTGGCCAAGGGCAGCAGTCAGTGTTGACTGCTCCCGACTGCCCTTCTGGGTTGGGGTCACACGTGCATGGTCAATGCGTGGTGAGACATCGGGATGCTGCTCCAGAGCAGGACCTGTGCTTCTGGAGAGCTGTCTTCCAGCCCTGCGGTCGGATCGTGGTGACTCAGAGGATTTTATTGATGCCCGCAAGGCAGGCTAAGGCACTGCCTGGGGTTTCAGAACAGAGTAAAGCCACTGGAGCTGGCAGAGCTTCTGCTTCACGTGGGTTTTATGGTTGGAAGGGGGACTTGGATGGAAGCCCGGTGTGGAACTGTGCATCCAGGGCAGGCTGCGCACAGGAGCTGGGGCTGTGCTGGACCCCCATCTCCTCCTGTGCAGCCTGGAGAGGGCACCCAGCTGCTATCTGTGTGGCTCTGGCTGGAGCTGCTGGGAGCTGAGCCTGCACTGTGTGCAAACAGCCCGTGCCAGGGGGATGCACTGCTGACACAGCCGGCAGCTGGCCAAGGCAGCAGGGGCTGTGCACCAAATAAGAGCAAAGCATTTTAGGAGTATATAAATGAATTAAGGCCCTTTTAAAGGTTAACAAGGTCCACTCTGCCTGTCATTAAAGTAACTTCATGCATTTAAATTTTAAGAGTCAAACCAATTAGCAATAAAAATGTTGTATGAACTGCATTTTATTGGATTCTGGTCAAGTCAGAATTGGTTAAATGTATGATGTCTAATAGATTTTTCTTCTTTTTCCCTTGGATTTGAACACAACCAGTACTTCCCATGCCCAGTGGAAGCTAGTGGTGCCCATAGGGGGGCACTGCGGTGGGGACTCTTCCAGTGTTCCTTCCCACCTCATGGCTGAGAGGGCAGTAAAGGAAAATCATCTGCACAAGAGGCCCAAAAAGCTGATACAGCAAGTTCCAGGCCTCAGTAAAAATTACAGGATTACAGCACATCTTGTGCCGCTAATAAGTACCATGTGAATCGGGATGTCTGCATAATTGCTGGCTGTTGGATGGCCAAGCAGCCATTGGAGCATACTGCAAAAGAATCCATTTGGAGGAGATTTAGATGGTACCTGATTAGTTAAATTGCCAGCACCTGTTCATTTTTTTTTTTTTTTTTTAATTTATTTTATTGCAAAAATAAACATGAAGAGTTTCAAACAGTTTCAAGAAGCGTTCGATGCATCTGATGTTTTCCAGTTCGAGGTTGATAACCTCTGGTAGTGAAAGGGCAGTGCTGTGCTGTGTGAGCTGGAGCAAGCTTCCAACTGGGCTTGTTTTATTTCTGGAGATGCCAAGGAGAGAGCCTGAGCCTGACCTACAGGAACTTCAGGGGACTTTCTGTAGGGAGCAGTGCAATGCTCTGATCAGACGTCCCAGCAGTGCTTTCTTCCCTCAGAGCCCTGCAGTTAGCAGAAGGCACAGGACCCCACAGATATTCAAAAATAGCATTGCATGAGTGTCAAACTTGCAGTGGGCTGAAAGAACCCAAACACTTGTGCTGCGCTGGTCAGAAGGGCAGTGATGTGGCCGGGTCAGGTAGGGGCTGGCATCTCTGCTCTCAGCAGTGTTGTTTTAGGCATTGCTGTCATGGCATGTCCCTACTGGTGGTGTCATAACACCGGCGCTCCCTGGCACCGTGGTGGCACCACCCAGGCTTTGTTCCTAAAGGGCAAGGCCAGAGCTGATTCACCCAGGGCTGACTTTGGGTGTCAGGAGGGCTGAGTATGGGCAGCTCTGGCCCTTTCCATGAGCTCTCACAGGCTCTGCAGGTTGCAGCCCCGCTGCTTTACCCCCCAACTCTCACCCATCTCGTTTTGTGCTTAGTCAGAACCCTGAGCCCTCTCAGTCTCCTGTCGCAGCCCATCCCTGTCTTAGTCTGCCAGATCCCATCCCACGAGCCACGATTTCGGGTGAAATACCAGAGCAGAGCATCAGTCAGTTCAGATACGAATTTTGCATGACACACTGTCCAGGAGTGACGGCCATTTTAGGTATTGTCATTACTCAGCAAAGCACCATTTCTGTGACAGGTTGGGGCTGCAGCTACTCATTACAGACAGGTCAGTGTGGATGTGGGGCAGTCCGTGCTCAGCTGGAGTTTGTGAGCAGTGCTATGGGCAATGCCAGGATGAATGTGAGCAGAGCTGCCTCCCCACAATGTACTTTCTCCTTGTTGCCAGAATAGCCAGCAATAAGCCTGGAGGGAATCCCGGGCTGGGGAATTAAAACCTGTTCAGCGCTGATCACTGATCAAAATGAAAAATTCGTGGGGGAAGCGGAAGAGGGAACGGGGTTAACTCTTGACGGAGCTGTGCTGAAGGCCTGTGCACGTGGCTGCAGCTCCCAGCACCCCTGAGATGTTGTGGAAACCAGATGTTGAGGAACAGAAGCGAGGGGGGGGTGTGGGGCTGGTATCTGTTCATAATTACTCTTGATTTTGTGTGATGACATTGAGAGTGTAGGCAAACATGAAAGAACACTTGTGGGGACAGCAGCATTCATGCTGGCCAATGGATTAATCCAGCATGACTGACGTGCTCGGAGCGGGACGGCGCACATGGAAGTGTTTTGCTGGGTTTGATGTTCTGCAGGCACAGGGTCCCCCGCCCAGAGCCTGGGCACTGTGCTTTGAACATGAGGTGCCCATAGTGCTGTGCTGGCAGCTGGCTGTTTTAATGTGTTCCCATTGTGCCGTGCCAGGGAGTTGGAAGAGACCCTTAAATGTCATCTCGTCCAACTCCCCTGCAGTGATCAGGAACATCTACAGCTCAACCAGGTGTTCTGAGCCCTGTCCAACCTGACCTTTGGTACGTAGGGATGGGGCATCCACCACATCTCTGCGAAGACTGTGAGTCCTTGATCCACTGGACTGCTTCAGAGCAGGATGCAGCACGCCTGCCGTTGCTGACATCTCTGCAGCCAGTGGAAACGGGCACCTTCTGGCATTGCCTTCAGGAGATGGGTATGCAGGGCCAGAACTGGACCCTGGGGGCAGGGAACAGGCTGTTGGAGGCACCAGTGCAAACTGGCAGAGATGGCTCTCTCCAGCTCAGCAGCTGGAGGTCAGGGTCAGGCAGAGCTGGAATGGCTCCACAGGATACCGCCAAGGAATTGTGGTCCTGAGGCCTTCATTCCTCTGGACACAAGGGAAAATTCAGCTCGTTGCAATGAGGAATTAGCCAGGTCTGTCAGGAGTGGGAAAGCCTCCCACTGCCTCCTGTGGCATTGTTAAAAATGAGTTTAACCAAGTTTCTTCATGCTTTGAGGAAGTAATAAAGATAAGGAGTGGTCATACAAGCACTGCATTTTCCAGCTTCAGTAATAACATCTTGTGTCAACAGCTGGAAAGCATTCTTCATAGAAACTTATAATTTCTATTCAAAAATGGGTGTGCAGGAACAGCCCAGCATAAATCTGCCCATGAGGTCCATGTCCCCATGTGGCAAAAGCACATTCAGAGCCTGGAATTGGAGGCCTCTGAAATTGGGCAGCCCCAGCACGCAGGGTTACAAGGAGGAGAGCTCAGCTGTGCAGCCGTGGGGCAGTTCTCAGGGAACCTCAAACCAAAGATCTAACAGAGCATCAGTGGTTAAAATGTAAAGCTCAACCACACGTTTCAGTTAAATTGGAGCAATTAACAAGTAATCAGATTAACAAAGTACTGTATTCTGGATAAAAGGATTTTTCCTTTAGTAATTGCCCTGTGGCATGCACAAAGTAAAAAGCCTGCAATTTAGGAAACGGGATCAGAACTCCAGCTGGGAGCTGGTGATGCCTTCGACCACAGCACTGTGGGATGCAGGTAGAGGCTGTCATGGGCACAGTGTACATGCAGATGGAGGCAACCGGTACTTCCTTTCCTTGGGGGGGAATCTGACTGGGTTTGGCCCTAGGTTTGACCCTGCTCTGAAGGAGAGTCACTGAATGGCTGAGGTCGGAGGAGTCCTTAAAGATGACCCAGCCCCACTTGTGCCATGTGCTGGCTGCCCTCCAGCTCAGGCTGCCCAGCACCCATCCATGGCCTCGGGCAATTCCAGGGATGGAGCACCCTCAGTGTCTCAGAGGAACGGACTGGGCCAGCCTAGAGCCCTACAGTAAGGTTTCACCCAGCACGTGAGTTCAGTTGTTCACGTCTTGCAGAGGGATGGTCCTCTGTGGGCTGTGCACGGGGCTGGGTGTGGGCAGTGTGGCTGGGCTCTGCTGGGGTGGATGGGAGACATTCCCATTGCTCACTGAGCCACCAGCTGAGTGGGCTCACTTCAGATCTGGAGGGAGACTGTTGCAATTTCTAATTTGTGAAATAATGGAAAAAGGAGTGTGTGAACAGCGAGGCCCAGAAGAGCAGATGGGCAGCGAGCTGCCCAGCCTTACAAGCAGATTCCAGACGCTTCTGGGATTCCTTGCACCAGCAGGGTTTGTTTTTTTAGCGGTTTGGCATCCTTCCTTCCTCAGCCTTCATGTTTTGCAGAAGCCGCCTTTCTGGGTTTGTGCTGGGGGAAGCACAGTGCAGTGCTTTGCATCTGACCAGCAATGCCAACAATTGCCAGACTCTCCAAGATGGTCATAAATTGAAATCATAGACTCATAGAATGGCCTGGGTTGAAAAGGCCCACAATGCTCATCCAGTTCCAACCCCCTGCTGTGTGCAGGGTTGCCAACCACCAGACCAGGCTGCCCAGAGCCACATCCAGCCTGGCCTTGAATGCCTGCAGGGATGGGGCATCCACAACCTCCTTGGGCAACCTGTGCCAGTGCCTCACCACCCTCTGAGTGAAAAACTTCCTCCTAATGTCTAACCTAAACCTTCTCTGCCTCTGTTTAAAACCGTTCCCCCTTGTCCTATCACTGCTTTGCTTCTTCCCCTTCCTTCACACCACCATCATGAGCCCTGTTCTTAATCATCTTAGGTCAGACTGAGCTGCAGCCTGCGGTTTGGCCGCCTGCTCCTTTAACTCTGTGGGCTGACAAGGGATCACCACCGCTTCAGGCTCGGGCAGAGCTCTGAGCCCCGCGGGCAGGAAGGCACCCCTGCAAACAGGAGCAGCCCCGGGGCGGCACTGCACTGAGGGTTCAGAGCCAGCGAGGGCTCTGCGGGGAGGACTGGGATCTCTGCACTGCTGAATGCTTGTAGCATTCGTGGGCAGTTAGAGGATTAAACGCTAACCCCGGTGTGCGTGCGCCTGCAGCAGGCGTGGCTGGGCCAGCGTGGGATGGATGCGCTCCAGAGCAGTAATGCTCAGTGTGGAATTGTTTTCTCTAGGCTGGGATTATCGTAATGATCTGGGTAGCTCGCCGCAGCTCCAATCCTATTACTCCATTAGCATGGGCGTTATAAGGTGACACTCTGCATCTGCTTGACAAAATGCAGCTTCGGTCTTTGCGCCGAGCGTTTTCACTGAAAGGAATTTAGTTTTCACTCGGAGAGGATTCTCTATTATTACTGGCTTATAGCTGCTCAGAAATAAACAGCAATAAATACTCTGCCAATTTACTTTCAGAATGTTCTCATTTAAAACACGCCATGCAGAAAAATATTAACAAAATAAACTCCTGGCTTATAAAAGGCTAAAGAGAGCTTTTTTTCCTTTGGAGTGTCAATGTTTGTAGAAGTATTTTCTAAAGAAGCTGCAATTTGAATTAAGCAGCCATTGGTAACATGTTCTCTCAGGGCGAGCCGCTGAAGATTGCTGTATATGTTTGCTGTATGCTCGCAGTTGTGAAAGCTAATAACAAACTTGGCAGTAGAGAGGGGTGGTGGAATACTGCTGCATTTTGAAGTCAGGGGAAAGCAGTGAGCGGTTGGGCTTGGGGAGCGTGTACACCATGCTGCTATGTGCACAGAAAGACCCTTTTGGTACCTTTGAGCCGTCCTCCGGGAGCCATCTCCTTTTACATCTCTCCATTATTTAGGGAACGTTTGCAGCCTGGGTCTCCCAGCTCCCAGGTATCGGTGTGCAAGCTAAGAAGAACCCTGACGGCGTGACACTGAGCATAACAGAGTGGTATTGTTCTTGTAATGAGCCCCAGCTCTTGGATGGAAGTCACAATGCTTACACAATTACATTAGGACGGAATAGGATTGCATTAGTTAATGGAGATGACCTCCAAAGAGGAACGCTCTTCTCTTATTAATTTAAGATAATTGCATTAAGTTCCCTTCTCCAACTCAGTCTATGAGAGTCTTTTTCCACGGTCTACAGCATGTCAATTCCCATGTCATGTTTTAGGTTCTTGGCCAGTGACCACTGCTGGCGCACACAGAGCTTACTCCCCTGCACAGGGGGAGCACCCCAGGCCCACACTGCTGAACTCTCCCCTCACCAGCACTGGTCTGCTTTATCCATAAGGAAAAAGAGCTCAACTGAACATCAAAAGAACATGTTTTATATAGCTCAAATTCTCCATCGCAAAGCATTCACCTGGGAAGGGCACACAAAAGCTGTTCTTCAAGTCGGGTGCCTGTGAGCATGCTGTTTTTCCTGACTGGAAGACCTTCAGATGCAGAAACAAACCCCGCTCCATTATACCCCTTACTGAACTTGGCATGCATTAGTCCAGTGCCAGCCGGGAGGTGCTAACATGATAAAGTGTGAAAGCCTGAAATAAAGCTTAACACAGAGTTTGGAATGGAGTTGTTCAGCATTATTGGCTTGTAAATTGTTCCTGTGATGAGATTTAGTAAAAGACTGAAGAGGTCCTTTGGCAGTGGGAGAGTATTTATGATGCTTTTGTACTCTTACACGACCGCTTTCTTGTTGTGCTGTGTTTGTGGCTGCCCTGCAGGCTGCGTCCTTGTTTATTAGTGCTTTATGTATGCAGGTGCCAGGGAGCTTTGGGGCTTTTTCAGTGCTCCTGTCTTCAGGCACTCTACCTCAAAAGTGGGAATGCTCACGAGGTCTGAAGCACAAGAAGGTGCCTGAAAAGCACAGTGCTGTCCCCACACGTGCAAATTTCTGGATGAGCCAGTCCACAAAGGGTGGGAGGTCTTCCGCTAGAGAATACTGCTATACCGGGTGCCTGGCCTGGCACAGGCGCAGCAGCGCTGCCCGCTTCTCTGCATGAGCTTTCCAAGGCAGGAAGCAGGACCTGTGTCTGAGCGCCGACTGACACACTTTTCAGGAAAGATTGTGCCCTTGGGATTGCTGGAATAAGCACTGGAGCAGGTTGCAGCGTTTATGCAGCGGTCACGTCAGGCCAAGTGGGACATGCTGCCCCTGCTGACGGCCGGGCTCCTTGCCATTGGGAATCTCGCGTTCGGGTTGAGGCACACTTGGGATTCCCCTATTTGTACTGACAACAGAATGAAAGCTGAGCTAAAAGCCTAGCGATGTGCACGAGCAACAACCCTGCAGGGCTGGTAGGGGATGGCTGGAGGCTGACAGTAGGACTGTGCCTGCTGGCAGTGTGTGCTGGCACAGGGGGACAACCCACTTGCTGCGAAATGTGCTTCAGTCCTGCCCTGCTGCAGCCTTCCCGTGGGTTTGTCAGCCTGGTTGGAGTTTTAGCTGCTCAGCGTGGCCCAGCTGCCGTGATGCAGAATGGTGCATCCCATCAGAGAGCCACGAAAATCCCCACAACGCGCTGCTGCCTCTGGGAGGTGGGAGATGTTAAATGGTGTCCTCCCATCCTTGGCATTGGCAGGGTGGGACTTACGTACTGTCACTGGGTTTGTATTAAAGATGATGGATCTTATTGTAATCCTTGGAGCCTACGTAAAAAGGTACTCTCCTGACATCTATAAAACATGCCAGGATTTGCAATTAAAATACCTGGGTGGTGACTGCGTGCCCACAACCAGCTTTCCCTCCCTCTTAAGAGCAGCTAAATGCAAACCCTGTTTTGCAATAGCTGTTTAAATAACAAGCTACCTTCAAAGGCATATATTTAGAACCAAGGGCTTTCCCCCCCCCCCTTACCCCATTGAATGTGCTCTGAGCTTTTAAATGATTTCAGCTGCTTTGGTGAGAGTTCCTTGGGATGTAATGATCTGATCATTTCTGCACAGACTTTGTGTGCTCAAGCATTGAGGTTCACAGCTGTGATGGCTGTGGGGTGATGGCTGTGGGGGCACCAGCTTCTCCATCAGCTCCTGCAGGCTGGGAGCAGCGGTCATCCACTGCCATCACCCACCCCCATTGGATGGATGCTTCCCATCCCATCATCTTCTGCTTCCCAGTTTCAGAAAGCTGTAATCCAGCAGCTCTAGAGCGGATTGTTTTTTAGCTAGAATAAGGTCAGATTTATGCGAATTTTTCAGAAGAAGCAAGGCAGCAATTCACAGGGAGAAGGGCAACAAACACACTTGTTTCCCATTGGAAATGCCATCCTTTGGGGCTCAGGGTGGGGGCAGCCATTGGGAGAACTCAATGCTAAGGCCCCTCGCTCGCTGACTGTGCTGTCTGGGTGTTGCTCTGGGAGGGAAAAGGAAACAGAAGGAACTGGAATAAGCCCAGAGTTATTCCTCAGATCTTCCTTGCACACCCACTTTAGGGGACCTTGACTGCAGCTGGGTGGCTGAGGCTGCACATCCATTTTCTGCTGCTGCCGTGCTGCATCTGCAGCAAGGCAACCCCCCTGGGCACTTTGAGTGGGGGCTGACATGGTGCTGCTCCTGTACCTGGCATTCAAAGAGACCTCAGGACATCACAGTCTACTTGATTACTGGGACATATTTCTGTCCAGGCGTTTGTTAGGTCACTCTCTCCCCTGTTTTCCCAACCTGTGCATGGCGCTGCTTTCTCATCCAAATAAAAGGGATCTGGGCAAAGAGCATCATGAAATGAAAAAAATAAACTGTGTGTTAACTATGAAGTGTAAGCATTTCTACAGAGAAATGCATGCTTTTTCAGTGTGAGGTTCCCCTTGATATTCCCTAAAGAATTTTAGAGAATGTATTTTAAATTAGGAGCAAAGTCTATTTCCCTGTTGTGAGAGTGGATGGGACAGGGATGGGGACAGAGACAGTCCTGGTTCCACTCCTGTTGCAGTGTGGCTTCAAGAGCATTGCAGCCTTCCCGTACTGGAAGGGTACTTACAAGCAGCGTGGGGACAGACTTTTTACATGATCTGATAGTGATAGAACACGGGGGAATAGCTTTAAACTAAAAGAGGGAAGTTTGAGGTTGGATGTGAGGAAGCAATTCCTCACTCAGAGGGCAGTGAGGCCCTGGCAGTGCTGCCCAGAGCTGTGGTGCCCCATCCCTGGAGGTGCCCGAGGCCATGGATGGGCAGCCTGAGCTGGGGGCAGCCAGCACACGGCAGGGCTGGGGGATCTCTGAGATCCCCTCCAACCTCAGATTCTATGATTGGCTGTGGGGGGCTGGGTTGGGGCTCCGGCATACTCCAGCCAAGGCTTTGCTGCACATGCTGCTCACCAGAGAAACAAAGAGGAGCAAGAGAGCAAAGACGTGCAGAAAACACCTAAACCTAAACGTGGCACTCTGCTTGCTGGGGCTGCACTTGTCTCTGGCATTAATTTGAGTCAGCATTGCAATGTTTTTGAGGCAGAGGCAGAAAACAGTGCTTTGCTGCACAGTGTGCACCTCGTACATTTTCTCCCCATGTGAGATACTGCAGGGTTTTTACAGCCCTTGTGGGACTAAAGATAAAGTCAGCAAGGAGGAAAACATGTTAGCAACAGAAATGGGATTCAGATTCGGGCAAGGGGCTGCCAGGTCGCGCCTCCCCCAGCCGAGCTCAGGCCCTGGAAGTGCGGGGAGTTGGCTTTGGTCTGCGTTGTGCTGGGGAGGGGGTCCCTGGCAATGCCCAGGAAAGTGTTCTGAGCGCCTTTCTGCAGGTAGAACCCTGTAACTTTATCATCTGCCCTAATTTGAAAAGAGGACCCGTTCCTGTGGCACACAAAGAGCAGCTTGATATGCTGCGAACAAAGCCTCTTAAAAGATAAAGAGCAAAATGCAGGCAAGGAGAGCACGCCTGGCAGGCAGACAGAAGCTGGCCAGTATAGGCCAAATTCTTTAGGAGTTGAGTTTCCGTTTGGGCTCAGCTTTCCCGCGGATTCTATACACCTAAAGAAAACAAACCGTAATCCTATCTGGGGCCCAGCACTCTATTTATTTCACCTGGTGAAAAGATCTTGCCAATTCCTCCACACTGAAAACCAGCAGCTGCCCAGCAAGGGACACGGGCCATAAGTATGTTCTGCATTACAGAAAATCTGATCTGAAAATCTAAACGCGATCTTACGAGGACGTCTTTGCACTCTCACTGTGCAGGACATTCCTGCAGGTTTCCCTCCTGTTTCGCTGTGTGATTTGGATGCTGCTCGCTGCCGTTCTGCAGCCCCCGGTAATCCCGTTATACAAGACGTAATCCGCAGATTACACGCGGGGGAAGCACAGCCTCCATCTCCTGCTCTCAGCCGCATGGATTGCTCTGCTTTAGGAGGGGAAAGGGCCAGAGGAGCCTGCTGGCCTCCTGCAGCTGCTGACCGCTCTATTCAATCATCCAGAAACTGGGCTCTGTCCTCTCCCCTTGCTTCTTGTGATGCTCCCTGCGATGCAGGTCCTGGGGGGCCATAGGAGGGGCACAGCTATGCGTGGCCACAGGGAGGTCCCCCCCGCCAGCAAGACGGGCACAAAACAAGAACTGTTGTGTTCCTTGTGAGCGAGGAGACAAAAAGCCAAGCATTTTCCACTCGCATTTCTCTTTCCTGCGTTTTGTTACTGATACCTCCCCATGGGCATTGGAGCTCTGACAGACAAGCTCTGCAATGGATTAAAGGGTTACTGTGCTCAGCTGTCAGAGGTTGCTGTCCCTTTCGTGGGGATGGTGCAACAAGATACATGCTGTGCCCTGGCCCCTCTCTCTGCAGCCAGGCACAAGCCCCAGCCCTGCTGGAACAGAATGGAGTTGGTGCTTGGTGGCGAGCTCAGCCCCTTCCCTTGGGCTGGGCTCTCCCCAAGTTCAGTGTGTGCCTTTAGATCTCCACTGGGACAGGCCTGAGCTGTGCTGCCAGCACTGCTGGCTGGGCACAGATGGAAGTCATTGCTCTGCCAGGAGGGTCCTCATGCACAGACCACATTGGGGTGAGCTCAATGTTCATGGCCACTAGTGCCTGTCTTCCCCCGGCAGCACCTAAATCATATCCTCCTTGCACATGGAGGCTCCTTGTCATTCTGCATCCCTGTGTAATTAGTACTGCTCAGGAAATAAAGTCCTAAAGTATCTGTAGTATTATCACAATAATTTCAGCCTTTCCTTGGAGACGAACGCTGCTGACAACATCTCCGTAGTTGCTTCCCAGGCTGATATGTAACACAAGTATGCAGGGAAGGATGCTATGGAGATAAAATCAGCATTTCCACAATGCATTAATTCTCAGATGCCACCAAAGTGAAAGGGCCGTTTTTCAGATCTCACCAGTAACTGTGACAGCAATCTGTGCTTGGGTTCAGCTGGAAGGCTCACAACCAGCCGTGGCTCTTCAGCCCTGGGCACAGCAGATCAGGGTCCTCCTGGATTGGGCTCAGTCCCTAAAGGGTGCCCAGGAGACACTACATGTTGGAGGGTGAGCATACTTCTGTAAAGGGAATGCTACACATGATGTTTTTGGCATAATTTATTCTTTATGTTGCTTGACTGAGATTCTGTAGGTGTGAAAAAAGGTGAGCACTCACACTAAGCAGCTCTGCTCGATGCTATCCTGAGGATAACAGAGCTTAGCAGGTATTATTTTAATAACAGGAGCCTCCAATACTGAGAAACCAAAATAAATGGTTGGATGTGAAGGCTTGATCTGTTCTTACAAGGCTTAGAGGTGGATTTCTGATAGAATCATAGAATCTCAATACTGTTTGAGTTGGAAGAGACTCCCGAAGGCCACTTGGTGAGGGGAGCAGGGACACCCAAAGCTCCATCAGTGCTCACTGCCCCATCCCCTGCCCTTGGCTGTCTCCAGCGATGGGGTACCATCACCTCTCTGGGAGGGTTTCTGCCCGGGCCTCCAGTGGGGGTGCACAGCCTCCTCACTTGTGGCAAACAGCAGGGATCAGCCACCTCCTCTGAGCTGGGTTCTCGGGAGGTGCTGGTGGTGCTGCTCGTGGGGCAGCTTTGGTCCCTGCCCTGTGCAGAGGAGCTGGAGATGCAGAGCTAATGCACACTGTCACACAATGTTTCCAGATTAAACAGTCAGTGTCACGGCCAAGTGAAGCCTCGGAGAAGGAGGCACAGCTCTTCAGCTGTTTAAATCTTGATGGTTCTCAAATAACAAGATTAGGCAATTGTAGGCTGCAGGAAGGATACCAGTAATTACCGCCTGATTGGTAAGAGCTGTAATTAAAGTGTAGCGCATTTCAAGCTCTGGCACACCAGTCCGGCCCGCTCCAAATAGCCACCCCTCCATTTGGTTCCCATTTATTTTCCTTTCCATCTACAGCTCCTCTGTACTTGGCAGCTGGTGGCTGCTGCTGGTTGTGGGCATGATGGGCAGCTCCCACAGGGCTCTGGGCAGCCTGGTCTAGTAACTGGCGACTCTGCCTATGGCAGGGGGGTTGAAACTAGATGATCATTATGCTCTTTTTCAACCCAGGTCATTCTATGATTCTATGGCAGCCTGGTCTGGCTCCCAGGCTGCCCTCCATTCAGGAGCTCGCAGGCTGACCTCCCTGCTAGCTTTGCCATCTCCAGACAGCAATGCTCAATGTACTTGGCTCCCTTTGGACAAACTTTCCCTCCCCTCATTGTGCTGGCTGCTCTGGTGCCCCTGTAAAGCCCAGGGGAAAGAGAAGGGCAGCAGGGAGCGGTTCCTTCCCTATAATGCCATCCCCGTGCATTGCAATGAGGCGATGCCTGGGAACGCTGCCCAGAACATGAAGAGAGGAATCTGTGAGATCCCAAGTGCTCAGATGCTCGTAGGTTTGCTCATCTTCTATCTTTGGTGGCTCAGTTTATGTTTGAAAATGTAAAAAGGGCCTCCTACGTTCATGATGTCACTGTTGTATAAAAATATCGCCGGTGGTATTTTCAAAACATCGCCCTCCCAGCACTAATGACATCCAGCCACCGTCCCCAGCCTGGAGCACTGCGAGACAATGAGGAGTGCTGCTGCCCCTCAGCTCTAAATGGATGTTGACTACAATAAGGGCACGTTGTCTACCAGATGATGGTTAATAGCAGTCCCTTAAACTGGTGGAGTTAAACTCCGCTGTGATTGAAGGCAGCTGCTGGGATTGATGCACACTCTGCTTTGCTAAATGCACTACAGCAAAGTGATTAGTGTTTTCCAAAGGGAGCCATCGATCACCTCTGGTGTTTGTTTGCTCTCTGGCAGATGAGCAGGGCTGCTCGGTGGGTGCAGGTCAGCAGCGGATGCTGCAGGTGGTGCCCCATGGCTGGGCTTGGGACCCTGGGGCATGTGCTCACTTGCAGGCTGCAGTCTGAGCAGTGCTATGGGAAGAGCTGCTTGTTGTTAGCACCAAATAGTGGCGAAACTCCCCTCATTCGGCCGAAAGCTGACGTTCACTGTGGCTTCTCCTGCACAGAGGGAAGAGATGGTCGATGTAAGGACTCAGAAATGCTATGCGTGGTTTGGTCAGTGGTTCTCCCACCAGGGACTCTTAGCTGAGCTCTGCAGCTCAAGGATCTGCACCCTTTCCCGTTAGCTGCTGCAGATGAACCCCTCCAGATGGGGCTGGCTGGCTGCTGTGCTGAACTGCCCACTAAACTGTTCCTTCTTCTAGAGGGGAGTGAGAGGAAGGGGTGAGGGGAAGAATACCACTCCATCTTTCTTAGGTTATGTGTACAGGATTGGCGGGGTGACAGTGCTGCGCATCACTGAGGGGACACGGTGGGACTGCTGTGTGAGTGCAGAGTTACAGCCGTGTCGAGGAGGTATTTGGCTTGCTTGCTTTTTCAAGGGATGTTTGCTTAGACTCACGTCCACCAGGCTGAAAGGAAGCGCTTCAGCCTCCCCAGGAATGGTCCCGGAGTGGCTAGTTAGCGGAGCTGGAATTAGTCTCTTGGTGGCTCAGTTGTTTCTGATTAACTTAAATATATACACCCAGTCTAAGCTGCTCAGCATAACCAAATTTGTGACCTGCATGAATTCCTGTGTGGTCTAGGGCATGGAGGCTGCCAGGCGACGTCCCCATCCCCGTGTGGCACTGACATGGCACAGCCACAAGCTGCTGGCACCGCCCCAGAGGCACCGAAAGGGTTCTGAGCAATGCACGGTGCTTGCAAGGGATGGGTTTGCATTCTTTTTCCCCCCCAGGATGATATTTTCTTATGCCAATACTTGTAGCTCTCCTTGGGAAAGCTGATGACAGCCGGCAGCGTGGAGGAGGGCGCTGCATAATGGTTCAATGCCATACAGCGACCCCTATAGTTAAGGTTACATGAGAATTTCTATAGGCTAAAAATTTTCCCAAACATTCACCTGCTGGGCTTAAATTTTCCATGCTTGTTGTTTGCCTGAAGGTGAATTGTTTTCAAGCTTGAGAAAAATTCCTTTGGCTGTGTCTAAGTTATGGGAGAAGAGAAAATACTCTCTTCCCACTGGAAAATCTTTAGCTGTTTTCTTTTTCTTTCTTTTTTTTTTTTTTTTTCTTCTCTTTTTTTCCTCCTTCTTCTTCAGACAGGACTACAGAGAAAAGTCTGGAGTCTGAAAAGCCTCAGAACTTGGCCTGGGCTGAGCCTTTATCCAAGCCAAGTACCTCCATTGGAAGATTAAAGTGAAGGAAAAAAAAAGGGAGGGGGGAAAATAAGAAAATGGGAGACTGGGCAGAAGGGGCCGGGGGAGGGAGTCGATCTGTTGGAGCATGTTCTGCATTTCTCTGATTTCTTTCTCTCTTTGGAGCTGCTGCAGCCCCATGAGCTCTGAAGCTGCAGCAGCAGTGGGAGCATCGGGGCTGGAGGTGTGATGGGATGCAGCTCTGTGCGCTCTGCTCTGCGCTCAGCAGGCTGAGCCCGCTCCTGCCAGCAGCTTGTTGTGCTGCCAGGCGTTAGAAGGAACCATCAAGCATGGGAAGCTTCCCTCCTCTCTTAAGACATGCGGTTAATTGGGGAAGAGCTTGGATTCTAATGAGCATCCTGCAAATCTTAGTGCTAAGAAACAGAGGTGGTTTACTGCTTGTAAGCAAGTTGCGAGCAGGACTTCTGTTGATGAGATACTGAGATTGATATTGAGAAGTTGCCCAAGGAGGCTGTGGATGCCCCATCTCTGGAGGCATTCAAGGCCAGGCTGGATGTGGCTCTGGGCAGCCTGGTCTGGTGGTGGCCGACCCTGCACATAGCAGGGGGTTGAAACCAGATGATCACTGTGGTCCTTTTCAACCTAGGCTACTCTATGATTCTATGATAAGTATGGAAAAGGTGTCTTTTATACTGACTTTCTCCTCTATGTGGTGCTCATAAAAAGAAGAGATACAATTTGTTGGTTAATTTTGAGCGGAAAATTAGAAACCCAAATGTCAGGTTGAGATAATGAGTCTTTCACTAATCCTTTTCTTTCACAGATGCATTTTGTTGGTTTGCAGGTCGGTAAACTGGACAGGGCAGAAAACCATGTATTTCAATGTACACATTTTTGTATGGTTTTTTTTTTAGTTCTTTGGAAATGCAAATGATGCCTTGGTGAACAGTGGATCTGCTGCACTGGCTCTGGCATTCCATGCTTTTTAATGCACTTAGCGCAGCTCTCCCAGCTGTTCCGAACATCACAGATAATGGCACAACATCTGAGCATCCCTTCTCCCCATGCAGAAGCTCTGAGCAGGATAGTGCCTGCTCCCAGGGCTGGCGATCCCCTCTTGAAGTGGTTTGAGGTGGAACAGAATGCGTTTGTGCTGAGAAGAGCAGAGGGATTTTAGTCACTTTCTGAAATGGGGAAAATTGCCTCATTTTTCAGCCCTTGGCCCGCGATCCCACACTTCCCTAGCTCAATGTAGGGATTAGTTCATACTTTGTTGGTGTTTTTGGCTTGAAATGAACGCTCCTAGCCAGCGGATAGATAATTCCACTTGTGCCGATCCCCCGGGGCACATGCAGGGCTGCAGAAACAGGAAATAGGAAACGTATTACATACCTTTTCCCCTCGACGTTATTTTCATAATGCATGGAAAATAGCGGAGCTCTGAATTATTTGAAATTGTAGAGTTATTGAATATTTATTTTTTTCCAGAAACAATCTCTCTTTTCAGGGCGGCCCGACGGCGCAGACCAGCAGCCCGTGGGGCAGCTCCAGCCCCATTGGGCTCAGCGCCTGAATTCTCATCCAGCAGAGTGGCGGGACATAACACGGAGCAGCAGAGCAAAGCCAACCCTCGGGCCCTCCTCAGTCTGGCTCAGTACAAGGTTCCCCAAATCAGTTTTCTTAGCAGAACCCAATGCCAAGCAATCTGCGGAGGCATTCTCGTACAGGCTTGCATCTGCACATCTCTTCCTTTGCTGCTGTGCTGGGGCAGGCTGTGTGCGTGGAGGAGGCACTGAGTGCTGCAGGCTGAGGATGAGGGCTGCAACCATTTGGTTTGTGTAGCTGCTGTAATGATTGCAGTGAGATCCCTGGTTTGCCCTCGCTCCAACAGAAATAAAATCAGATGGCATTTGCAAACGATATACAAAGCAAAAAGCTAGAGAAAAGAATTAATGAAAGGCTCATTATCTCAATCTGATGTTTTGGTTTCTAATTTTCCTCTCAAAAAAAACAACCTCCCAGATGTGACAATCCATCTCATTGTTGCTTGGCCTATGGAGGGGTTTAGCTGGCGTGTGCTGGGACTTGGACAGTTTCTTATTAGCGGGGGGAAAGTTGGGATTGAAAAAGCCTCAATTCAGCATATATATTCTGGGGTGTCAGATGCTCCTAAGTGTCTTACATGGTGCCAATCCATTCTGCATCTCTCTAATTTTCAGGGCTTTCAGCACTTTCTGGCGAGCAAAGCCTGTGGATAACCCGAGTAAATGACTTTTTCCATGAATAGAGATTGGCCAGGGAAAGCTGAGTGATAAACAGAATAATCCTTTTTGTGCTTTTCCCAGCTCCAATCTTCTTTGCACACCAAATAAACACTCTCAAGCTGCTTAGAGCAAAATCTCTAATAGGCTGCGGTGCTTGGGCTGTGCAGGGCTTGGCTCTGTGTCAGACGGAGGGACAGGACAGTGGAATAAAGTCCCAGGATTTTGGGGGGGAATTAGTTTACATACCCCCAAGCACAGTGTATTTTGGCACTCGGTCCGCATTACAATATAATCCACGAGCTCTCAAAATAGCCTCAGCCTCCAAAATGGCTTTTTTTTGCTCATTTCTTTGGGTTTTCCCAGAGCACCATGCTAGGAGGTTCATACTGGCAGAACGTTTTGCCAGGAGAGTGCGGGTGGGCTCCTACCCTCAGCAGCACCAACGACCTGCAGGCTCCTTGGGCTCCGCGTTTCAACCCTGTACTTTCTTCTTCTGCCCAACACCGACACAATCCTGTGCTTCACTGAGCGCCCAGCACGCCTGGCTTCTGCAAGAGTGCTGCCTTTCAGTCGGGTATTAAAGGCTGTGCAGAAATACCTTATGTAAAAATAGAGCGTTTCTCACTTGCACAGGCAGCGAAGTGAACAAACAAGTGAACTTTTTGACCGAAGCATGGGCCAGCCCTAGGAACAGGTGGTAGCTCTTATTGTTGAGTAAAAGGGTGATTTTGCAAGTAATGAGGTAAATTGCTCAACGCGGCACCTCTCCAAGGAAACACCCTCTTAAATGCATGGAGAAAATCTAGAGTGTGCTGAGAAGTGGCTACACAGCTTGCACTAATGTGCATTAAAGCCAGCAGAATCTTTTCTGAAATGTCTCCCATGAAGCTTTGTTAGAACTGAACTATCTGCAGAAGCTCTACATTTGGCTAAAAAAAGAAAAAAAAGGGATCCATTGTTTCTGGCAAGTGATCCATATTGACATTAATAATACTAATAGATGATATAAAATCAAAAAAGGAAAGAAAGAGGTTTTGATCAATACTACCTACATTAAACGAAGCCTAACAGAGAGTGTTTGTTCTGTGGCTTCTTGGTAGGAAAACACAGCCAGGAAACTTGTGGAAATGTTAAAATGTTTACAAGTTGCAGGGAGACTGACCTTTCTATCTGCTCTCCATGCACAAACAGTTCAGTTCTGCTGCTGGCATGCACTGCCTGGTGGGAGGCAGGGCCACCAAGCCGAAGGGGACACCACCACCGGCACCACCACAACCATCACTACCTCTATCACCACCAACAACACAACCATCTCCACCACCCACCATCCCCACCAATGCAACCATCACCGCAACCATCATCATCACCACCACAACCATCACAGTGACAGTGACACAGTGACCACCACGACCATCAACACCGCTGTCACCAACACGAGCTCCACCACTGCCATCACCACAGCCGTGGTCCCCCACAGCCATGGCATGCCAAGTGAGGAGCTCCCTATCCTGCAGGTGCCCAAAGCAGCTGCCTGCTAGTGGCATGAGTGCGGTGCACTGCAGTAACTGTGCGAGCTCCCACTGCTGGAGGCAGTGCTGCTTGGTTGTCTTCAAGGGAAGTTACACATGAATGCTTTCATTGCTGCCTGGACATCCAGAAGCCCTCAGGAACCCAGCGTTGTGAATGTGGGTGAAAAAAGGTGCCCTGCCCCTGTGGATCAATGCTGCCTTTCTTCTGGGAATGGTTTCCTGCAGTCTTCCAGCATAACCTATCACTTGTTGGGTTTAGCCTGTGTTAGGTGGTTCATATCCGAGCCTTGCATGCGGTTTAGTGTGGAGAAGGGAGGAAGGGAGATGAACGCTGCCTCTGCTTCTGCAGGATTTAACAAGCGTTGTGCTGAGGGCTGCCCTGAGTTATCCATTTCTGCAAGAAACAGTGTCTTGCTGCATTGTGCCTGGAGCCCGCTAATTAGCTGTAAGTGATATAATGTGACTGGGATTTCAGCTCAAGCATGAATGACCTATTCCCGGCTCGCCGTGGCACTTGGCATGAGCGCTGCCCACGGACAATGCATGCTGGGAGGCATCCCCTGCCGCTCCGTGTCTGCAGCCTGCCCGGCTGGCATCCAGCCTGACCTCACGGGCGATTTGTTGCTGCGTCCCTTGTTCCTGTGCTGCTGATGCTATGAGCACTGAGCGTGAGATTCCTGCTGCAGGCTGGTGCTGCTTGCTGGCTCTGGGACCAGGGAGAGCCTGTGGCAGCGAGCTTGGTCCATCAGGGAGGATCTTAGATCTCAGTGAATCCGCTCCAAGCCCCTGTTCAGCACGGTTGCCCAGGAGCACCCAGCCTGGATGTGCTGGAGGCAGAGGCATTGCTGATGCCAGCTGTGCTCTGGTATTGCTTCAATGTAGGCTTCCACCCTCTAAAAAATAGGACTGCAAACGTACACCTGGCAAACTCCACCACTTAAAATTACAAGTGCAGTTTCAGGTTTAAGTGCCAGCAACGGTCAAACAACAGGTTGTGCACAAAAATGAATGACAAAGTGCGTGACAAAGATCGGATGAACTTTTTAAAAGAAACTGGATGCCCACAGATGCACAATGAAATTTTCCCACGACGTAAACATTCAATTCTGTGCCAGTTTTTGGTTTCTGCTGCGTACTACAAAAGCAACCTAATTGCAGTTATAAATACTGAGTAGCAAATCCTCTTACCAGAGAGAAGCTGCAGCTTCCAAATCTGCCACTCTGCTCACACCGCTCATTTCCAAGCCATCTATCCAGAGCAGTGTAACCTACTTGGCCAACAGTTCTTTGCTGTGGGAGTGATACCTAGCAGGCACCAGATGAGCACAGGGCCACACTGAGTTCTGGTTGGTGAGGATCACTGGGGCAAGCTGAGCGTGCCTTGCAGAGCTGATGCTTGACCGAGTGCCAGAGTCAGGGATGCACTGCCTGGCTGGCAAAACCCATCCTCTTTGAATATGCAGAAATCATTTCACTTGTTGGAGCAGTGAATGTTACTGATTATTAATTGGAGGAGGGTCTCCAGGGGCCGTGCGTGTGTGGGACTCCTGAGTGCTTTGCAATTCCAGCATGAAATGAGTTACTCCGTGGCATTAAAATGAGAACAGCTCTCGCTAGCATCTGTAGCAAGTAATTGAATTGTTACTGTGTGGCACCAGTCCCTTTTCTTGTGCTTTCATAGAATCACCAAGGTTGGAAAAGACCTAAGAGATCATCCAGTCCAACCATTCACCTATTCCCAATAGCTCCCACTAAACCATGTCCCTCAGCAGCTTTGATACGCAGCTGGGCACCCTTAGCAGGGAGACGTAAAATCCGGCATCAGCCAAAGTTACTCTGCCTTGTGGGGTGCTCAGAATTCATCAGCTGTGCTGGAAGGAGTGGGGTTGGCTTTGGTTGATGCTGTGCATGCTGAAGGGGCAGCTGGGAGTGCTGCCAACGTGCTGGGCACAGCCACTGAGCACTGCCTCTGTGTGTGGATGTGGTGTGGGATCAGCAGACCACGCGTGACTGTGGGAGAACTTGTCCTGTCAAAGAGTCTGCCTCTTTAAAGGGCACCTTCCCTTCCCATGCAACGAAGATAAAGTAAGATCAATAAACCAGTGGTGACTTGTAAAATGTAGGGAGAGGTCACAGCCAGAGAGATGGCTGTGGTCTTCTCACCATGCGTTGGAGCCTGCGCTGCTCCTGCAGAACCTGCTGCCACCATGGATGGAGTGCCAGGGGAACCTCCCAGCCTACACTGCACACACAGCCTTTGTTTCCTGGGGAGAGAAAAAAGCTGAGCGCTGGAGAATTAAATGCCCTGATGAAGGGCACCTGCCGGATTCGTGGTCCTGCCGCCCGCCATGCCAATGATGTACTGCAATAACACATCATGGGAGCAGCAGCATTTGGTGAAGTATGGCTGCCATCCATCACCAGTGTGGTGCAGCACACACCATTCATCAGCTGGGCTCTGCTCGGTGGTGGGCGCTGGCACTGTGACACTGGGGTGTGGGACAGGGACAGGGCAGTGCCATGGGAGCATCCCTGTCCTGGAGCTGTTCCATAGGGCACCATGTCCCTGCAGAAGGATGGAGGAGACCTTGAGGTGGGTGTTTGTCGCTGATCCCCCCCCCCTGCGCTATTGGCTCCTGTGCCAAGGAGCAACGGGTGTGAGGATTCGAGTTGTCTTTGTCCCCAGTGATGCAAATTGCAGCTCCTCGCCCCTCGGCTTTTCAGGCGGAGAGGCCAGGAGAGAAAGGGGCCTTTTGAGAGCTCGCAGCAATTTGCCCGCTGAATAGGAGCTGCTGTTTCTGTAACACGAGTTGTTCGCACGCATGCAGTCATGTCCTGTTCGGGGCTTATGTCATGCAATGGAGGGGCTCCAGCGAGGGCCCGGCCTGTGGAGAGGAGCTCTGAAAGCTGTGGCGGGGCCGGCAGTGAGCTGGACTTTTCCAGGCCCCGCAGAGATGTTTATTTATAACTCCCACCGTCTGGCAGTGGCGGTGCCAATCACAACACGCCACGGGTTTTCCAGCGGGCTGGGAGAGCACCTCTCAAAGAGGGTTTTTGAGGGGGGCCCGGGATATTTGATAGGAGGTAAGCTGTAAAATTAGTTGCAGAACAGCGGGTTGTCTCCTTCCCAGCACGCTTGGCTGGCGGCAGTGCTGGCGTTAACCCCTCGCACCCCCAGGGCTGCTGTCTCTGCCTGGTTCTGCTGTTCTCTCCCATGGCTGCCACCCATTGCCCTGGGGGAGATGCAGGCTGTGCTGCAGGGCTCGGCGCACATGGGTGAAGCCTGTGCACGGTGAAGGCAACCGCAGCCAGTGGCTCCACAAAGGATAGAGAAGGACCTGACCTAGCGAGAGGGAAAGCATCATCAAACCTCAGTATTTGCAGAGCCTGAGAGCCGTTCCTTCAAGTTTAGTTGTTTTCTGCTGAATGATAATGAATCACTGGGAACTTGGAACCATTTTAAGGATGAATAAATGACACCGCCTGAGCTCCGTGTTTATCTACTATTCTGCTACCAGAACGATTTCGTAGCAGAGCTATCAATGAATTTAATTTACATAATGTTTTATCATATACTTCAATATTTCAAACACACTTCATTAGGCACTGCCACCAGCAGTTAACATGCTCTCTTATAGTTCCTGCAAACTTTGCTTGCAAAATGCAGCCTCTCCCACTATTGGCGGTGCTTTGAAGAAGAAGGAGAAAAGAGAGTGCAGCATAGGCTGTGCTTTCTGTGAGCACACAAAAAGCTGCTGCTTAAGGAGTTACGTTTGCATTCTCTCTGAGCATCTGTGGATGATCTGAAGGAGTGTCCTACACCTCCAGCTCCTCTGTATAATGGAGCCTGGCGTCGTGCTGTAGGGCTGAGCGCTGCCTTCCCCCTGTGTGCACATGTGAGCACGAGTACCATGTTCTCAGTGGTGCCTTCTTACATAATTTATAGCGTGGATAACGTAAAGGTTATTTTAAAAAATAAAACAACCTCCTCTACATATATTAGATTTGCTGTAGCATCCCATATGCACCTTTGCAAACTCTGGTATTACCCACAGGGGTCTGATCTGCATGTCACATTAGGCAGATGGAATATTTTATTTATTCCACCCAGGCTGTAATAGGGAATTTAAACTATTTGCAGCAACGTGTTTGTGTTCCTACGAAAGGGAGCAGGATGCTCGGGCCCTGCTTTGTGTGTGTGCCCCAAATGCACAGGGTCCTTGGGAGCGTGGGGCCCAGAGCAGCTGCTCCAGGGAAGCATTTTCTCAGTGCCATCCAGCAGTGTCTGTGATGCCAAAGGCATACAGTTTTTAGCTAGCAGATCCTCCATTTCTTCGTCAAATGCAGGCTTTCGCTTTGAATGAGCCTTTGATATTTGGTTTGTTATTTCTCGCAATAACCCAAATTTCACAATTCTGGCTGCTAAAAGCCATTGGAGTGGGTGGACATGAGGAAACTTTAACCATTGATCAGTGGTAGTTAAACAGCATGTTCTTGCCTGTTAGGAGCTTGTCAGAATAGTGTATTAAAGATTCAGCTGCGCTCTGATAAGAATCGTGAAGGATGTATATGTTTGCATTGTTTTTGGCAAGAAACATCCAAATGATCTGTACTTATTATATAAAATTGATTTTTTTTGGCATACATGCTATTTTTCATGGATTTTGGCCTCATACCAACACAAACAGGGTGATCTTGAGCAAAACCATGCATTTTTAAGCCTTTATTTAGAGAATTTCAAAAAAAAAAAATCCAGGGTCACGAATATATCTGTGAGCCTGCTCTTGCTACAGGCAGTAGAAATGGTGGAAACCCACATTTCCAGCATGGCTGCGAGGTGGTGGATGTTGGAAGGGTTCTACCCGAACTTGCAGGTGGTAAATTCTGATGTAGAGCCTAAGGTGGAGGCCAAGTGAAAGCCACAGTGGCAGTGTGTTCCACAAGAACAATTTGATAGCACATGGGGGAATGGCTGTAAACTAAATGAAGGGAGATTGAGATTGGATCAGGAGGAAATTCTTCAGTCAGAGGGTGCTGAGGTCCTGGCAGTGTTGCCCAGAGCTGTGGGTGCCCCATCCTTGGGTGTGCTCAAGGCCATGGATGGGCTTTTCATTCACAGGGTTGGAACTGCAGCTCAAAAGCAGGGCAAACATCTGGGCAACAGTTTGGTGCAGCCACACTGATGTGGGACCCAGTCCTGAAACCTCGGCAGAGTTCACTGTTCCTAAGCAGAGCCTGCAGCCCAGCAGCCCAGCTTCCTCTGCACGAGTGCTATTTTGGTTCCACAGGTGGTGGTAGTATATTCCTCCTTAGGCTTCACTTCCTCGCACAGCTGAGTACAATGTAAATACCATCTCAGTTGTCATTTGGAAGGAAAGGAGTGGGATGAGTTGAATTGGCAGCAAAATCACAGGCTGAGATTTCACTCGTGGTATTGATCATAGGTGTATTACACTCTTCTATTAATGTCAGCTTTGTTTCTCCAGCTCTAGAAAGCTGCTGAGGACACAGAATTTGTCAGTGGAAAAAAACAAAAAAAACAAAAAAAACAACAAAGTTTGAATATTTGGAGAGACACTGCGGGGTGGGAGGCGGCCGCCCGGCACAGCAGCAGGACACAAGGTAATGGGCAGACGGAGAGTCAACAACCAGCACTGGCAGAGCTGCCTGGGGAGCAGCTGCAGCTCAGAGCCTTATTCATAACTTTCCTGAACTTCTGTGGAGGGGATGAAGCAGCCAGCAGCACTGCCCTGCTCAGGTTCCACCCCTTCGCTGCTGTCCCACGCTGACCAGTTTTAGCACCGGGGCTTCAGTGCCGCTGCCCCGCAGCTCTGCTTCCCCACACAGCACCTCTCCGTTTCAGACACTTCCAAATCGAGCTTCTTGAACTTGCTTCTCCCTTGTTGTCAAAGCAAGGACAGAGAGGAAGTTTGCAGATTGCTGGTTTGAGGGGTTCGCTCGTCTAAGACATCGAATGGCAAAAGTGGTGTGTAATGTGGGCACAGCCACTGCCATGCACAGCCAGGGCTCTGGTTAAAGTCTGCATCCCTAGACAGGAAGGCTGCTCCGTGGAAACACAGTGCTGCTTAAAAACGTGTGGCACACAGTCTGTCTGCGAGCTTTGCTTTTAGCTATCAATAGATCAGTGCTCTCTTATCAGCGTGAGACCACTGTGTGCACTTGGAATGAAGACAGCCATCTAAGCAAAGATAAGGCAGAGGCTTGTTGCAGATGTGCAGTGCAGGAGGGTGTCAGGGTGGCGTGGAGGTCCCGCAGCCTCCATCTGCACTCAACGTTCTTTGCAGAAAAGCCCTTCTCTTGGAATTCATTACGATAAAAATTTAATTTGTGTGTCTTGAAAAACTCTGCTGAACCTGGAAAGCAGCCCTCCTGGAGGCTCAGAGCTCTCGCCTTTCAGAACATTGTTTGCAGAGATAAAAATATTTCTGCCACACTTGTCACATGTATTTGAAAAACATATTAATCATTTAAACAAATATTAGCTCCGAAAGCCTATAAATACGTTCACTGGGAGGAATATACCCTTTGTTGTATTATTACAATGAAAAATATGCTAATATAGTTGCCTAATTGCTTGTGTTTGAATAACCTCTTTTGTGACAATAAATGTTTGTGGCAGCATCATTCAAACACGAAATGGAGAGGCTGGTGCCAGCAAGGACTGCGTGCGTCTCTGCAGCCGCTCTCAGTGCGGGAAGAGAAGTGTCACCAGCATTGCCCTCACTGTGAGCAAGGCAATGACCCCCCCGTGTTGTTTGGTCGCTGCGGGGCTGCATGGGAACGATGCCACCCTCACAAAGCACCCTTTATTCCGCTGCTTCCCACAGCTTCTGCTCTGCGGAGATAAGGATCGGGGCTCTCTGGTTACAACCGGGGCTCTCCGAGTTATCTGAGCACCGTAACGGGGCGAACGTCTGCTGGAGGTGGAGTGATTTGGGGTGAGTTGGGAGCATTGTCTGTGAGTTGTTTGCTTATGAATGCTTCACGTCCCCCCCGTGCTGTGTTGCATTACCCGAATTGGTGGCTGCGTCTGATGTCACGGAAAATCCTTGCTCACAGCACACAGGTGGTGCTGGGGCTGGCTGTGAGCCACTGCACATTGCCTGCTCCCCAGTGGGAGGCTGCAGCCCCTCCAGACACCTCCCCAGATGTCACCCGCTGTGGCTGGCTGACACTGCTGGGATACCCCTTCTGCCCCTCCTGTCACCAGTGACACCAAATCAGGAAAGAGTTAAACATAACAGCACTTAAGGAAAATACTGTAAAATCCTCTTGAAATTCCCATCAAACTCAATTAGCGGGGCAATGATATACCTAAACAACTGGAATGGGGCGACTTTTTATGCTTTGCTGGATAGCTTCCAAGTTGATAATTAAATTGCACTGGGCTGGGAGATAAGTGGCTATGAGTGTCTCTCGTGTGGAGGCTCCACGTGGCTAACAGCACCCAGGGTCTGTTGCATGTGGCCATGGGGCCCTACCCCACACATCAGGGCCCTCCTGGTGTCCCTGGGGTGCAGAGGGCTTCCTATGATGCTGGGCTGAGGGCTCAGAGTGGTGCAGGGGACTTCAGCTGGTGGTGGCAGTGATGGGGCATTGAGGTGCTTGGTCCCCCTGCTACCCCGTTGCCCTGTCCTGCTTTGGCTGCAGGGTTCAGCTCTGCACTGTGAATGTTGCCTGAGTGCAGTGTCTCATCTCAGGCGTTTGGGTAAGTCAGCCATGCAATTATCCTATAATGTGGAAATCATACAATTTCTCTCTGATCTTCCCCAAGCTTAGCATTTCATCTCGCTTATACTAAATGCAGCATGACTAAGTAGGCAAGAAAGGGATTTGAGCCCTTTTGTTACTTAAAATGTGAATTAGACGTTCCTGAGGGAAGTTTGTGTCGCATTTGCAAGTTAAAAGTGCATCCATTATGGGTACACGGACCCGGTGGCAAAGGAGGAGCAGAGCCAGGTGGCTTTGGGGATGCAGAGCCTGTGGGTGCTGCATGGCACCGTGCCGAGCTCAAGGGCTCTCAGCACCTCAGGTGAGGGCTGAGCTGTCGCTTCATTCCCAAAGCGCTGCTCTGTTCTGAGGGCACTTCACTGCTGGGTCTGTAACAAGGGCCTGAGCGCTAATCAGCGGTTAGAGCAATCTGCCACCACTCCTACCCTCCCTCATTTTCTCCTGGCTAGAAATTGGATGAGTGTGATGCGTAGTGGCACTCTAACTTGCAGTGTAAATTGCACTGCTGTGCATTGCAAAAGGTCAAGCTGAACGACTTGATGAAATGGATTGACCTACTGAACAGCACTTCAGTCTATTTAAGGACAACCGATTGCGGCAAGACCAAATGAAAAAGCTGAGCTAGATGGGCATAAGAAAATACTGCTTTCTACCCCTGGGTTGAGCAGCACGGGGTGCACTGAGCCGTGATACCAGCACCGTACGGCAGTGCAGGTTTCTGCAGAGCAGGAGCCTTTGCACCTGAGCATTGCTTCCAGCAGCTGTGGGCCCAGGCAGCATCCATGGCTGCGTGGCAGCACAGTGTTTGCATATAGTGTTGTATGGGAACTGTTGAGTCCTGGCTTGAAGCACTGATTGAGCACCTGGGGAAAGGAGCGGGTCAGTTGAAGGCAATTCATTTGTGTGATCAGAGAGGTGGAGCCTGGCTGCATCTCTTAGACCTCATCTGAGGGCTGACCCCCACTGAGGAAGGATCTTTGGGTGGAGATCTTGCCTTGGTGGAGTTTCCTTTACAAGCCTAGGTCATCAGAAACAGGTGAGACTTTTCTTCTGTAACACCCTTCTATTGTGCGAGTTACCTTGTCATTACATGTCCTGCAACACCATTCCATTGCATTGATTTTTCTGATTGTTACTGATGTATTCATAATCTTGCATCAGATCTTCTTGTAGGACTTCATCTTAAGCTAGGAGCTAGAAGAAACCCTGGTAATTTAGGTGATGATGGTTTGAACAGCAGATGCTCAAAGCAGCACACAGTGAAGTAATAACTGATGTGCTAGAGTATAATTGTGGGGACTGTTTTAAAATAACAAATATAGACTCAGAAACTGAAGCCCATTTGTACTTAACTAGCCACTGTTTTTTGTTTGCAGAAGTATGTGAGTTATTCAGTGTGAACATTTAGGATGTGCTGTGCTTAACTGCAAAAGCTGGTAAAGCAAGGGCTCCATTTGAAGTGTTTTAGGTTGATTTCTGATGCAGTTTCCCATAGGATTGCTATTGGGCCACCCTGTCAGCAGCGCTTCCTGGCTGCAGCTGTAATTAAAGCGCAACGGTGAGCTGTGCTGCAGAGAGGACAGAGTTGTGAGTATTTGCTTAGGAATGATCTGTGCCAGAAAGCACAGTGCATTATCTTCTGTTTATGATAAAAAATGGAGCACCCACAAACTGAGATGTCCATGGTATCACGGCATGGCACTGCTGTGTTTTGTCCTCACATCTTCACCAGAGCCCCTCTTCCCCCCTTCCCTGAGTGTCAGCTCTCATTTGTGGCCCGGCCTTCAGTGATGACATCTCTCTAGATAAATTATTCTATTGCCCGATTGACCTCCTGCTTATGAGTACTTTGCCATGATGTTTTGCTTGTATTTCTTCCTTTCCTGTTTTAAGGCTCTGGATCTTTGGTGCTGAGAATCTCTGTCCTTTCCTCTTTTGGGCTGCCCTCTGTCACTGCTGCTTCTGGGCCGTTTCTGTGTCTGTTGTCACTCAGAGGTGGTGGGGATGAGATAGCTGCATCCTCAGCATGGTGCAGGGGGAGCCTGCAGGTGGGGTATGCCTCGGGGGGGGGAGGGGGGGGAACCTAACTCATTCTGCAGCAAAGCCAAAATAAACAGAGTGAAACAGAAGTGCACCCCAAAGTCCTTTGCACCAAACCTGATCTCTCTGCATCGTGGCTGCTGTGGGGGCAGTGGCAGGGTGCTGATGCCACCTGGCTGCAGTGGGGGCTCACAGAGCCCTGCAGGGAGGGATGGGGAGAGGGATGTTCCTTTGGGAGCAGCTGAAGGACTGTGCTGTCCCTCCAGCTGAGCTGTGGTGCTCTGTGGCCTTTCGGAAGAATCCCAGCTGCTGGGAATGACAACTTTCCTCAGCAGGGTGAGCTGGAAGCTCCTTCCAGTTCCAAACACCCCTCCTCCAAATGAAAAAGGTTAAAGAAATGCAGCTGCTGTCAGAGCTCAGCGGCTGAGGCATGGGGTGGGATGGAGGCTCCCCAGGATGGGAGGGAGATGCAAACACTTCATCTGCCCTTCGGGTCAGTGCTGCAGGACTGTTGTCCTCAGGCAAGCTGAGTGCTGCCTGGAGGGGCTGTGTGAGAATCATAGAATGGCTTAGATTGGAGAGGGCCTTAAAGCCCACCCAGTTCCATCCCCTCTCTGTGGGACGGTTGCCTCCCACCTGATCAAGCAGCATAGGGCAGTGAGACTGTGTTCCATCCACGCAGAATCACTCCTCTCACGTCCCCAGGCAGCTCTGTATGGGGACCCTGATTTCCTTCTGGGGGTAAGCAGCGAACCAATGGTGTGCAGACGCTTAAACCAACATTGATTTTCGTGACATCTCTTTAAACCTGATCTAGATACAGTTGCACAGGGCACTCATGGGACAGAACTGCTGCCACCTAATTGATTTTGATTTTATTTTCACTGCAGCAGTGTAATTATGAAAGCCAGCCATAATTATTGAAACACAACTAGAAGTATTTCATTATTAAAATACCCCCATGACTTATTATTAATTCATTAAATAAATTTGGATTATATCCCTCAATAATTAATGCACTGAAGTTTATTCTGTGAACTTTTCCTTTTATTAGTAATGTGGCAGTTGTTGGTAGTAAAGGGGGGGGAAAAAAAACCAACCCTTGGAAATATCAGAACAAAATAAACAACTCATGAAACGAAGTGAGGCTGGAGGGCTTTGCTCCAGTTTGCAGCCAGTCCTGCAGGAAGGAACACAGCTGAGCTTGATGCTGTTTCAAACTCTCTATATACAGTTGGGAAACACTTCTCCAGTACCATCTTGGTGGCTCTGTGCACTGTGAGCAAGGTGATGGTAAAATGGGGTGGGATGGAGTGGAATGCGGTGGAATGGGGTGTGATGCAGTTGGATAGCATGGAGTTGGATGTGGCAGAATGTGACTGGATGGGGCTGGAGTTCCACAGTGCCACCGTGTTTTGGAGCCTTCTGTATTCAGCCCATTGTGGCTGTCGGTCCCGCGGGGTTTTGTGCCGTTTGTGCTTGCAGAGGATGGGTCTGTAGAACTCAGCTTGGCTGAGGTTCACACATTCTGTCTGATGAGTGTTTATATCAAAAAACAGACAAAACTATTCACTGAAAGGGAAAAAAAAAAAAAAAGAAAAGCGTTGATTCAGAAGCTGTGCTCCTACCACCGAGCACAAGCTGAGAAAGGGGGAGAAAGAGATTTCATCTAAATAGTTGTATTGTGTTGTTATGGCAACCGGAGTTTGAAAAGTAAACAGGTTTCCTGGAAGGGCTGTTCCTCCAGAAGTAGTCTGTTGGGAATGGTTTCAGAAAGGAGGAGGGAGAGAGTCCCAGCTGCTCCCACTGCCAACCGCTCACCATGAGGCCACAGCAGGAGGTGAGGTTGCAGCACATGGCTCTTGGTGAAGCATGAGGAACGGAGGGAAGACCATCTGGGTTTGGCTGATGGAGTGACTGAAATAAGTGGGATAGATGTGTGTAGGTGTCTCTATGGTTCTGTCTGAACTGTGTTGCTTATGTGAATTGAAGTCAAAGATGCTGAGGAACAGGTTGCCTGAGGAGGCTGTGGATGCCCCATCCCTGGAGGCATTCAAGGCCAGGCTGGATGTGACTCTGGGCAGCCTGGTCTGCTGGTTGGCGACCCTGCACGTAGCAGGGGGTTGGAAGTAGATGATTATTGTGGTCCTTTTCAACCCAGGCCATTCCTTGGTTCTATGCTCATGTTTAGGGAAGCTTTGGAATATTTATTCTGCTGTTTCCTAAAGAATTAGGCTGCTCATTCCAAGAGCTTGGCTGGACGTGCTGCTGTCTGGCTGTTGTGTTTGCAGATGCACTGCATGTGAGTGGCTGGGTTTGCTCACACACAGTGTGCTCTGCCACACGCTGGACCCATCTGACCCCAGCAGGCTTGCACCAGGCACACAAGTGGTGCAGCAAACAATTCCAGTGCATTATTTCCACATTTTAACAGGGCACACTGCAAAGCTCTGCCGCAGCAGGCAGAAAGACATTCATACCTTTGTCCATTTTTCTTAGGAACTGCCGTCTGGAATAAGATGAAGCTGATAAGAACACATATCCCTGAGCACAGCCGCCTCAAGGCTTTTTCTGGGGAATTGAAATGCCACTCTGGGAGGCAGCTGACACACGGGGTCAGCCCCAGCACCCACTCTTCTCATCGCATCCCCTGCTTCCCACATTGCCTCACCCTCAGCACCTCCCTCAGGTCCTCTCCCCTCCTGAAGCAGCCCCGACCCCCTCCCCATCTCCCTGGCACCAATGCCTGTGGGTGGGTGGGTGCCCATGACTGGGGCAGCTCGGAGGGCAGGACACGGTGCAAGGATTAAACCTGTTTTTGGTCAGCAAGGAGAACCCTCGTTAACGGCTGATATCAGAACAACGGGTGCTTTTTTCCAGCTCCCTCACACTCGCTTTACTTTGTAGTTTAATTATCAAAATATGCCACACAACTGCTCTGAGAGTCCCTCCTGAATGCTCCTCTTCCAGCATCCTGCGATTCACCACGACCTCGGAGGGTAAAGCACTTAAGTTGCCCTTGAAGACAAAAAGAGAAAGTCTTGTTTGAGGTGAAGTCAGTATCTATCCAATTTTCAGCTGCCGTCACATCGAAATGAGAAATCTGAGGCAGAGCCAGGCACAAATAGCTGATAACAGACTTTCAGGTGCACCTCTTCACTTATCACTTCTGGGGTCACCTCTGTTTCTAAAGACTTGTTTTCCTTAAAAAAAGATTGCTTAGGACACTTAACAGTGTGGTGTTGTGATAACAAAACCCTGTGAGGCTTTAGTTTTATGCCTGGGCTCCTCGTGCCGCTGTTCCTGAATTTGTTTTTGAAATCATTTCATGCAGCAGAGCTGTGGGAGTGGAAAGCAGAGCTCTCCTTGTCCCCAGCTAGGAGTTCTGTTCTTCTGGTGCTGGTGATGGGACAGGGCTCTCCGAGGGAGCAGTGGTGGAGTGAGGAACGGAGGGAGACGGGGCTTGTTTAGAAGCAGGGTGCTTGGCACGTAAGGAGCAGTGCACACAGACTGGTGCACAGATTTGTTTAGCAAACAATAACCTGTGTTTTGTGCATGAATAAATAATTAACCTGATTTTAAAAGAAGGAAAAAAGTAATAATTTTGCTATCTGCAGACCTCCTCTTCCCTGTCTGCTGGGCATGAGTGATGTCTTCACACCTATGTGAGCATGTCTTGTGATGTGTGGGTCTCTGCTTTGCAGATGGGAATGGGAGCACAGCATGGGGGAGGGGGTCATGAGCTCAGCACCCCTCTTGCAGGGTCTTCTGGGTATGAGGAGAGCCCTCTCTACCTTCATGGGGGTTGGTTGCTGCCCCTCTCACATCAGCACTGCTGTTCCATGTGTTCCTCTCTGCCTGGAGCTCAGGAGTGACCATAGTGACCAAAAGGCTCCAACTCCCTTTCAGGTTTGTGTCACCATCACCTCTGAGACTTCTGCTCTTCCACCTGCTCATTCTTTTGCTTCCCTGAGGCTTTGTATTTTATTCTATTTGAATTTTTTTGATGCTGAGGATGCTGCATGTTGGATGCAAGAGGCTGAGTTGAGTACAATGGGTTGAGTTGAATGCAGTGGGTTGGATGTAGAAGTTTTCTCCCTCATTTCCCTGCACTTGTACTGAGGAGATGACAGAAGCCATGGGAGTTCAGCAGCAGGAGTCTGGGGAAAGCAGCTCCTCATGCAGGGAAGCTGGCAGTTAGCACATCCACTGACACCCAGAGCAGGATCAGGCAGTGAAGGTTGGACACGTGGCTTCCTAATGCAGAGGAATGGCTGTGTGTCCCTGTGTGTCCCTGTGGAAGCCCCAAGTGCCTGATAGCTACTGCGTAGCGTGGGTTGAAAGAGAAAGTATTCTCCTGTGGTCTCTTCAGAGCTGTTTCTGCTTTCCTTCTTGTTGGTGGGGCAGAAGGAGACAGTGGAGACCTTTGTTCTGGCTTGCTGTCACTGGTCTGTGGGTGTATTTAGGAGATCTTATGCACAATGCTGCTCTGCTGTTGTTCTTTCTTTGCTGCTTGCAGAAGTGTTCCTGTTCAGTACCAGGAAATAAGTGCAACAAAGCCCCCCAGATCCTCACTGTGTCAGGACTGAATAGGAAAAGAGAAAATGGAAATGCTCAGGATTTGTCCTGCACAGAGCCAAAAATTATCTTCCTTGGAGAAGGAAAGGAGAACTCTCAGGTGTTCCTGTGTCACTGTTGTTTCCTACTTATTTTTCAGACACATTTGGCTCCCCAGCACCTGTGTCTGGGGGGAGGAACCATACATTTGAGGTCACCGGGTTGTCCTGAGCAGCCCCAGGCAGAGCTGCTGCTTTTCCCCAATTCCTGCATTTCCATGGCCAAAAATGAGGCGGAGAAAAGGATCCTCCATATGTGCCTTGCCAAACACTCACAGATGCAAGCCCAGATGGCAGCTCCCACTCTGCAGTACCTTCTCCCTGTTCTTTTCATGGTGTTGGGAGCCTTCTTTGGTATCAGATGCCGAGTGTGTGTTTGCTGTTTATGTGCAGGGAGGCTGGAGCTCCTATTTCAGTGCATGGCAAGGGAAATGGAAGAGCAGTCATTTGTGCTGATTGCTAATTTGAATGAACTTTTACTTTAGCTGCAACTCTGGCATGTCCACCTTTGGATATCAAGCAAGGGCACGTCATATCGGCTTGTCTTTGTTTTGTTGCAGTGCTGCCCTATGGTTTGGGAGCTTGGATACGGTGCCATGCCATATAGTGCCATACCATGCTGTGCCATACTATGCCCTGCATGCCATTCTGTGCCATGCCATGCCATGCCGTGTCATGCTGTGCCCTGCCAGACCGATGGGTGAGGGATGCACTTGCGCCAGAGCAACGTCACCTTGTGCCGGCTGGCGTCAGCCTGGGGATGTCTGTGCCCCCTGCCAGCCCTAAAGGAGAGGAATACCTGTCAGCGTGCCAGCCCCTCAGATGTCTCTTTCTTATAGAGAAGATTTTGGGATAAAAGGTTCCGTCTAATTTATTCCATCAGTGTAACAGTTAAGCATTCAATTACAATATTGGAAACAGCTTTATAAAAGAAAAGCATCGGCAAACTGGAGCTGACTGCACAGTTCTGCAGCACTCTGCAGTCCCTCTGCTTTATCCCCTCCCTCCCATGTGCTGCTCGTTGGGCCCCACTGTCACATCACAGAACCACAGAATGGTTTGAGTTGGAAGGGACCTCCAAAAGCTGTCTGTACCCACTGGCTGCAGTGCACAGGGACACCCACAGCTCCAGCGGTGCTCTCAGCCCCATCCCCTGACTGTGGCTGTGTGCAGGCATGGGGCAGCACCACCTCTCAGATTCTTCCCCCATACATAGAAGGTTCCACTTCTAACCCTAGTGACCCAAGAAGCCTCAGGAGTGAAAAATAAGATGTGTTTGAAGCAGGTTGAAACCCCGAGCCCAGCAAAGTTGCAGAGTGCTGCAATGGCATCATGGGGTGTGCTGTGCCTGCTGGCTGTAGCCCTCTGCTGATAGGTACTGACTTTCCAGAGCACCAAATTCATCCAATTTAAATAAACAAATCCTGAAAATAGGGGTTTGTAATTGAAATGCTGAGAGATTCTTATCGATAGCATCTGAGGGTGCTGTGCTGTAATAAGCAGCCCTTCTTGGATGCTAGGAGTTATTGAGGTTGCTCCATATCTATGACAGTTTAATCAGATCTTGAAAATCAGGGACATTATATTTTGCACCTGCTCATGGGAAAAAAAATGAATGATGTGGCTCCCCATCATGGATCTTTTATGCACAAGGCAGGCTACCGAGAGTACATAATTCAGAAGGGAAATGGAATTACACCATGAATGAAGACTAAGCCCAGAGTGTGGTTGAATGTCACACCAGGTGGAAGAGGAACATCTCTTCTTTCTTCATACCTAGCCCTGACAAATGAGATGCAGGTGAAATTTATGAAGGTTCTTCCAGGGAAGAGAGGGGGCTGAGAGCACTGGGAGGTTTTTACAAGGGTGTATTGGAGAGAATCCTGTCCCAGCTGGAATGATCAGAACACAGGGATGGATACATTTACTTTTCTTCTCCTTTTGTTATCTGGGTATGTGTGAATGTACTGCTTGCTTAATCTGTGCATTTACTTATCCTATTGCCAGTACTTAAAATGCATGAAAAACATACAGCCGGGAGGTTTAAATACAAATCCATTCACTTATAAGTGGTCTTAACATCTGTGAAAGGCTCCAAGTCCTTAGACAAGAAGCAAAATAACGGATTTACTTTTGATTTCTAAAACACCACCCAGAGGTGAGGAGTGAATTCAGCAGAAATCGGAACGGATTTACTTTCATTTTCCTCTGGAAGCGCGAAAGCAGAGGTGTCAAAGAGAGTTCATCACTGAAGTGCATTCATTATCTGTCCCACCTCGGATGCGGGAGGCTGAGCCAGAGAGCCATTACCCACAGACAGCCCCTCAGAGCCCTGTGTGGGGTGTTTGCATCCCCACAGTTCCTCCTCTGCAATTTACTTCTTGCATCGATGCTGAATGCTGATGCTCAGCCACGCAGCCACCAGAAGGCAATAAACGTTTCCCCACCATTCCCACAGTCGGCCATTAGAAACAAGCATCATTTTTTTTTGATTAATCAGTGAACTTAACAGCTAATAATGTTGTTCTTAATGAAGTACTTTAGAGGAGCCCGTTGTTTCCAGCAGTGTTTTGGAGAATGTCCCAAAGGGCTGTGTGATCTCGGGATGGATGCAGAAGGCCCATCTGGGCATAGCTCTCTGTGACCGACTGTAGGGATCCTGCTGGAGCAGGAGGGTTGGATTCGATGATCTCTAGAGGTCCCTTCCAACCCCTACAGTTCTGTGGTTCTTGAAGTTGCCGTGCAATGATAACACAATGAGAAGCTCTCTTCTGCACTGACAAGGCTCCTGTGAGACTTAGAGCTATTGTCAAGCCAGAGAGAACGAGAAGCATTTTCCCTTTTGGTGCTTGGGTCACTTCTGACCCAGCCTGGGCAGCGTGCTTACTTGATAACCTACTCCAGACAATCAAAAACAGGGAAACATCAGCACCCTCACTACTGGCTGCTCAGGTGTAGGCACTGTGACGTGGGGCTGAGGAAGGGGAATCTTGTGGGCTGCTGCAGGACTAGGGCTGGTTCAGCAGCTGCAATCGGTGTGCTGTGCTGCCCTGACCCCAGTGTGCCCCACAGCAGTAGCGTGGTGGGACCTTTCCCCACAGAAAAGGACCTTTCTCACCTGAAGGCCGTTGGAATTTTTCTCAGCTGCATCCAGTTGTCATCTCTTCACCCATCCCACATTGACTTTTTTGTTCTCTGAAAGCCTTTCCATTCCTTTTCTGCCTTCCTGAAATAGCATACGCTTCTGCTGGCATTTCCCCAACTGCAGGAGAAGCCCTGCTTGCAGGGCTTTGGCACCTTGGGATGCTGCGTTACCTGCAGGCAAAAGCCTCCTCCTCTGCAGCAGCCCCTGGGCCCAGCAGGATTCTGGTGGCACAGCTTTTCCCTTACTGAAGAGATGTGATTGCTCTTGGACAGGGCCTTCTCTCAAGAACTTGTCACAGGGGAGAACTCCTCTTTGAAGTTTTTAATCCCTCTACTCCCTCAGAATGAGCTCCCCAGGATGAAGCTCTGTGCTTCACAAAAGCAAAATACTTAAAAGAGGAAAGCCGTATATATTCATGGAGAGTCTTGCTTGGGTTTTGAGGAAGCATCGTGAAACAGAAAGTGCTCCAGGAAACCACCATGGACAGGCAGCTCTCGCATGCAGCTGGGTGCAGCCATCCAACATCTGCAGCAAACCTGCAACCACAGGCGCTGGTTTCCCCTTTTGCTCTGGGCTGTTTGTGCAGTGGGGTTGGAGCTGCCTGTTGGCGGGCTCAGAGGTTTCCTTCCTGTTGCAATCGCTCCATGTCCTGCTCGGTGCTGGTGGCAGGGCAGGGCTGGCTGCCCAGCACCCTCCATCAATGCTCTGAGTTCTGAATCGAAAAGCACTGATTGTGAAAAGAGGCCCCCAAAACAAACAAAGGTTTTCCCCAGTGCCAGCTGTCTCTGCAGGTGAGAACTGCCCAGGAGGGGAATGGGACCACTGGCACTGTGCACAGGGATTGGACACGTGCATCGGTCACAGAGCAGAGCAGGGAAGTCACATCTGCTGTCTGCAGTGGTCCCTTCTCTTGCATGCATTAGTACGGGCACGTTCGGTAAGCAGATTCATTAATCTTGTCTGAGAATGTTACTTTAAATCCAGGTGGTACAGCATAAGAGACAGTTTAGAAATTATGTAGCTTTCTGACTGATGAGCTCCTTTACTGTTGCCATCATTCCTCTAATAATTATGCCCATGCACAGCTCTGCGTTTGATTGTGCTGGAAGATGGATTCACGTTTCCTGCAGGCAAGCTGGATGAAATGACTTCCGTTTGAAAGCTCTGTTTGCAAAGTTCCCTTTGTTCCTGCTGTGAAATTCCTGCATCGAGCAGAGCCCATTCTGCTCAGAGACGCTTCTGAACACCATCTGGGTGGGTTCCCTGGGCTGCCTTCAGATTGTGCTCAGGATGCAGTCAGTGCTTGTCATTCAGACTGATGCATAGGCCAAGAAAACAGCACCGAGAATAACATTTTGGTTTATGCTGTCAAAGAAAGAAAGAAGGAAAGAAAGCAGAAACTCGGTTTGAGAGCCGAGCTGTGGGCACTCACTGTATCTTTTGCCTTTTTTAACACTTGCTCTCTGGACACCGCTCTGGTTGCCAACCTCAGACACGGTGCTGATGGAGACCTGGCTCAGAGGCTGCCCAGGTGTCCTACTGAAACGGTGCCAGGCTGAACAAATGCATCCTCCCAAACAAAGCCACTGGTAGCTGTGATAAAGCAGAGCAGAAACACAGGTGCAAATGAAACACCTTTCTATTCCTCACTCTCCTTGTGCTCGGGCTCTTGAGTGCAAAGCTGCATTCAGGAACAATGTCAATCAGACGGGATGGCCACAGCACAATTGTGAGTGTGGCAGAAAGAAAACAAAGATTGTAGTGTTCTTGTTGTGCAGGGCTAAAGGCATCACTGAGCATTTCTGGAAGAATATTAGCTTATACATCCTTGTTGACCTTCCCAGCACCTGGCAGTCAATGGGAAAGTGGGATCTGCTGGGATGCGCTGCACTCAGGTTTGTCCATGGACATGTCCTGTGCTTGGCAGGGATGTGAACTGAAGGAATCCTCCATGAACATTGGCACTGACTCCGGAATCCCTGTGCTCTTCATGCCTCATGAGGCCTCTCCTGTGCTGCTTTTGCTCATGGGAAGAGCTGGGTGGTGCCCACTGCAGGCGGAATCTCTGGGTGAACTGGGAAATTTGAGGCAAGTGGGACATTATTATGCGTGCTCATAAAGTCATCATCAATTAGCATTGTAAAGTGTTCAGTGAGACAAGGCTCCAGGACCCTGATTTAGAATTAATTTCTGCAGCGGAGCTTTGAGTCCAAGTTAATCACTGTTGGATTTGGGATTACCATGCTTGTAGGAAAGGCGGCTAAAACCACCACTTTTGTCATGATCCAGCAGCTCATGGGGCTTAACTCCTCACCGAAGGGAAATGTGCATGTCAGAGAGTTCTGTGATCCCTATGGGCCATCAGAGCTGCTCCTTCAGTAGAGCAGAGGAAGGAGGGCCCTCGCACGCTCTCATTTTTAAAATGATTAAATTGAAGTTGCACTTAAATTCAAATCACCCATTCAAATTAACAATTCTAATGTTCCTGATCTATTGATCTGTTGGCTAAGACCATTTGGAACAGACTGTAATTAAACCACAAAAGCCTGGACACCAGCAATGCTGAGGGAACAGCACAATAGCTAGGAGAGATTCACGCCAACCCGGCCGTAACCCATTAAGCCCCTTTTTTTTCCCTGGGAAACAGCATGCCCCGTGCCCACCCTTAGCAGAGCGCTGAGGTTGGTGAGGCAGCTCCCTCCAAGGCAAAGGATGGCACGCCAAGCTTGGGGCACTCAATCCATTCCCAGCAGCACAGAGTCAGGTCCTGTGTTGGCCCCTCAATGTGCAGGAGTGAGACCTTCTCGCTTCCACTGGGAGAACTGGGACGGTGAGGCTTTGATTTGGGTTTGCTGCTCTTGGTCTCATGTTGGGAATTGCTGCTGAGTCCACAAACCCCATGGAAGCCATGTGTCCGTACCTCTGTTGGCTGGGCTTGGGCAAACACCTGCACAGATATTTCTGTCAAGATGGAAACCCAAATCCAGAATGATTATCAGTAAAAAAAGGGTTTACTCCTCTGTTCTGTTTTGATTTTAATTACAAAAGGTTAGCATTTTTTGTACAATTTAAACAGAAATGAGACAGGAAAAGGTCAAAGCACAAGGGGCCCGGAACATCTCTAATCCCATAATGGAGAGCAATGCGAGGCTCTAATATTTGAACAATCAACATAGACTTTTGTTATGAAGACCAACACGCGATGGAAGAAGGGAAGAGGCTTTTAGATCTATTAGAAAACTGGTGTGCTGGGAACGGGGGGAAATGATGATGGGAAAATTAAAATTCAGCTCCAGCAGAAGGTTGCAGTGTTCAACTTGCAGCTCAGTGCATCGATCTGTTCCAGCATTTGACTTTCAACCATGACAAAACTGTGGGCAAATTAATTGTTCTCCAGGATATTAGGCATCAGAGTCTATTAATCCTCTCTGGAGTCGGATGCTCTGTGAATACTAATGAAAGCTGAGAGCTGCAGTCATGTCTTTCCCAGTCTGACTCAATGCTATCGCTGCTGCTGCTTCCATGGGGGGCAGGGGAGGGAGGGGGAAGCCCTGAGTGCTAGTCAGCCATTTGCTGCTTTTATTCAGATTTAAAGCTGATTACAATTGGAAAGAATAGTGTAATATGGCAAATCCTCCTCTCCAAGCTGGGGAGGGTCTGAAAATCAGAAAGCAAGAGGCAGCCTTGTGTGTTTTCCACGAGGAAAAAGTGAAAGGCATAAGTTATTTATGCAAATTCTAGGTTTGTACTCAGGCGTGTTTTAAGGAAGATCTCAATAAATCGTTTCTTAATTACATATCACACTTACTTTGCCCGCATCCAGATATTTTCTCCAGGACTAAAACCTGTGCAAGGTGTAGTTCGTATCTAGTTATTGTTTGACAAACATAGGAGATTTCTTTCAGCTCTTTATTTCTCTTTAAAAAAGTCCTCCCCCTCTCCCCCCAAACCTCCCAGTACTCTTCAGGGAAAGGAGCCCTGCTCCTGGAACCTCTGCAGATTAATACTTAGCACTAATCTGCATATTGCTATAAAGGAGATGGAGGCTGCAGGAAGGGGATATTGAGGATGTTTTACCTTCACTAATGCTGCACATTTAAGTAATCCTCTGGAATTCCAGCATAGCTTTAATCATCCAAACCGAAGTCAGGACCATATTCTGTATAATTAATCCACAGAGCATAACGTTGCCTGGTGAAAGCGAATGCTCTTCCAAATATTTGGCCAGCTCGTATATCAGGGCTCATCCAACATGTTATTCCAACTTCTCATTTTGTTTTAGAATCAGGTTGCACTAAAGCAGCAAAGTAAAAAGTGTCAATACTGGGTTTGGAACAAGGAGCTTCCATTGATGAGCTCGTGTTCTATTCTCATCTAAATGCGTGGAAGTTCCCAGTGGATCAAGATGAGAATATATTATATTCACCATACTGTATCCTTTTGTCTCCTCTTTTCCCTTACGCTTGCACACAACGCTATTTACAGCTTTGGCAAAGCTGAAATGCATTTGCAGCAAAAGAGCAGGACTGAAAAATTTGGGTAGCTAGTAAATCCCAACCAGATTGCCAGGCAGTTTGGTGGTTCAGTGGGGTAATGGGCAATGTGTGAGTCAACGTTGAAAGTCAACATCGAATGCTTGCCCTGTGCTGAAGTGCACAGCCATTGAGGAGCTGCTCTGGTTCTTAGGGCCGTATTCCAGCACGAGAGCACGTGGCTGTGCCCAGCTCTGCCCAGCACAGGTGTGGGGTGCATTATGGAGGCACTCGTTTTGCCTGGGATGAGAATGCTGCAATGCAAGGAGAGCAGGGTGATTAGCCTGGGCTCTAACTGAGAAGATATTTATGTCTGTGCAAACACAGCACGCGCCTTCCGCATGATTTGGAGCTAAATGCAGTGTTACTTAATTAATGCATATGTAACACACTAGGCTATTACACCTATTAGAGCTGTTGGACAATTAAAATTCCAGTGGTCCTTGCTATGATGGGAGTCCATGACAAAGGATTGGAATTCTTCTCCATCCATAAACAACTGGTGAGGGCCAAGAAAACGAAGCAGCGGGCAGAAAGCTGCATCCAGGTTTGCCTCAATTTAGGGAAGTAAGTGTGAGGCCCACGGCTCAGAGCCCAGGGAAGATGGTGAGAACACACTGCAGCCTGTGGTCTCTCATCCCAAATGTGGGGAGGTGTTGGAACAGTGTTGGAATGGTGATGCATTGGTGCAGGCTGTCCAGGCAGGTTGTGGTGTCACCTTCTCTGGAGGTGCTCAAGAAACTTGGATGTGGCACTGGGGGACATGGTCTGTTGTCATGGTGAGGGTGGGTTGGAGTCGGACTTGGGGATCCTAGAGGTCTTTTCTAACCATAGTGATGGTTATGATCCTGTGATCCCTTGTGAGTGCTGCATGCCCACAGCCCCAGCAGGGCTGGGGGACAATGGTGGAGCAGAAGCAGGATGCTCCTGCAGGCTGAGGTCATTGGTGGTGGGGTGCTCTGCTGGGAACAGCCCTGTGGTTCCCAGCTGAACTTTCTGGGGTACAGCAGATCATGGCTTTCTCAGCACCACATTGCCATGTTCTCTGTGCCCTGGGTCATTGTCTTTCAAATTGACTTGAAGCATCACTTGCTGTAGTCACATTGAGCCCACTGCTTAGGAATGTGGGTGTAATTGGTGTTGTGCTCTCGTGGCTAGTTCTTAGGTCTTCACCCATTACTCCCTGAAGCCCTGCAGAGGGTGAACTTGCACCTGAAGTGCTCTAGAGAGCAACCACAGAAAGCTGCTTTTTCCTTTCTGGTGCAATTGTCAAACTGAGAAAGCAGCTTTTGCTCCATCCCAGCTCCGCATGCTGCTGGACAGACATGGATGTGCCCAGTGTCCCACCCTGGGAGCAGGGATGGCCGTATGCTGGGGCTGGGCAAGAGCTGGGCACCACTGGGAGCACTGGCAGCACTGGCAGCACTGGGAGCACTGGGAGCACTGGGAGGTGGTGCCCGGCGGTGGTGGCAGGAGGCCCTGGTGGCTGCTGGCATGCAAACCTCCATCCCTGCTCTGCATTACCCAGGCCCTGCATTCCATTTTGGAAAAGCTGACTTCAAATGAAAGAACCCTTTGAAAAATCACGAGGTATTTTATTCATGATTAGGTTTTGTCCAAAGTCTTTTGACAAGAAAATAGGTGATCCAGCTCAGAGAGCTTTTCTTTTCTGGTACATAAGAAACCCATTACACATCTTTTTTTAAAAAACAAAAACTTTCTTATTCTCTTTGAGCAAGTGTGGCCAGCTGTAAGAGGAGCAAACTCTGTCTCCAAATGGCTTTAATACAAAACAGGCCCAGCAGACTCCTTGTGCATTGTTTAACCGTTGCTTCAGCTTCCCCTCTTCTCCTCGGCTGCATCAGGTACTTACCATTTAGAGGCATAAGTTTCTAATGTTTAAAATGTAGCACATTGTTTCAGTTAATGTAATTATCCTCTTCCCCCCACCCTGGTTTTATCTCTGCTCTCCCAGCAGCAGGCTGGCTGCGATGCTGGCACTGGATTTCGGGCAGCCCAGAGTGCTGCAGCTGAGTGCAAACCACACAGATGGTATAAGGCAGCACCTCCTATACCCCAAGTTAGCACTTTTTGCTGACCACGTGCTGTACGACCTGGACACAGCTCCTCCTGGCAGTGATGCTGAAGCCACCCTGACCACACACATTCCCAGTGGGAGCGCCAGGGACAGCTTGTCTGGCTGCTGCCAGCTCCTGCTGCAGGGCAGCAAACGCCACAACAAATAATGGATGGTGAGCTGTGTTGCAAGAAAAATCCCAAATGCATGAAGGAAAACCTGTGCCTGATATAGAAGTAATTTCCTAATGGTTATTACAAAGACTGGGCAACACTGCTCCATCTGAGCCCACTTCAAAGGGCCAGAGAGGAAGAGTGGCCTTGGCGAGCCCTGCAGAGCATCCCGGTGGCACTTGGCACTGGGTCACTGTGTCCTCACAGCTGTGGATATGTGGCCAGGAGGATGCTGGGGTCTTTGCATGCTGCTGGTGTCCTCTCTGCAGCTCACAGGAGGCATTGGGTGCAGCAATGAGTTGCAGTGCTGACATGTGCACTCCTTCTCGCCCGCTCCTGCCCTGTAAGCAGTTTGCAGCACGGGTTACCTTGTTTTACAGCATGTGCGGTGCCTGATGCAAGGGGATTGATCTGTTATCGATGCCACAGGCATTTGTCTAATAGAAGTGAATAGAAATCAAATATTAACAGAGAAAATACAGCTGGGTCTGGAGTGGTATTGACGCCGGGCTCGGCAGGAGCTGTCGCTCTGGCACAATCCTGCTTTTCCTCATACGTTCCACAAGTGGAAAAGGTAACAGGCACTCATACAATCTGCACTACATAACCACACCTCTGTGCAGCACAGGTTTGCACCAGCTCTCTTCATAATCCCTTTACAGTGTCCATGCTGTTCTTACCAGTGGAAAAAAAACATTGCCAGTTTGCATTCCCTGTGGCAGACACAAGAGAAGGTTTAATTACAGAGAAAATATCTGTCTATGAAGTTCATAGAATTTTCGTGTTTGGAAGAAAAAGTCTGAAGTAGAAGTGCTCAGGAGGAGATGCTCTGTGCCTGTGAGTGCAGATATAGGACTACGGTGAAGGGTGGCTCAGCCCTGCTGGAGTTGGAAGAAGTACATGCACCACTGAAGACGAATGCATCCTTCAAAATGGTATAAATAAATATGAAATCATACAAATCATATGTACTAAAATAATGTTTACGCTGCTGGAGGAGGTGGTATGGCATTCCCTGATGACTTGGACAAGCATCGGAGGGTTGTCGTGGACAGAAGACACAGGCTCACTTCCCTGATCTTGTGACAAAGAGCCAATTCATTCAGTGGATGTATAGAAGGATTAGTGAGTAGGAGTGGTGGAATGGTTTTATAGCACAGTTAACTTGTACTGCACCGCCGAGATGGGCACTAGGATATTGCCCACGGTTCTGGAGTTAGTGTTTCTAAGGGGCTGTGGAGGGTGTCAAAGAAAGCCACAAAATTGTTTATGAGATGAAGAAAATGAGCTACAGAAAAAGAGACTACGAGCTCACGAGGTCAGGAAGAAGAATGAACGCCTTCCTTAAATCCTGAAGCACCTTCTTGGGGAGAAAGCACCAGGAGCCGAGGGCGTCGGGTCTGCAGAAGGGCGGAATGGGAGCCAAAGGCTACAGGCAGAAGCGAGACGTGCACCATGGAAATGAGACTCAGGCTGCTGGGAGGGAGCAGAATGACTGCCTGGAAAATACTGCCCATGAAGTTGTGTATTTTCCATCTCCTCACACTTCCAAGACAGGCACCGCGGCCCTCGGGGGGCTAGGTGTGAGCGATGGAAGTTATTGGGGTAGGGGTGGGGAGAAAGAGCCCGGATAAAGGACCTGAGCTGGAGGAGTCGGGGCGCACGGTGGGATGGCTCCTGCCATCTGCGGGCAGCGTGGCGCGGGGCTGGGGCCGTGCTCCGGGGGGAGCCGGCCTTATTATTCCCATTGATGTTGCTTCACAAAGTGTTTCATAACTTCCTGAAGAAACAAAAGCGCGAACCCATCTGCATGAATTTAAAGTGGCAGCTTCAAAGCCAGCGCAGCTCGCCCGGCGCGGCAGCCAGCGCTGTGATCGAGTCCTGCTGCTCGCAGCCTCCCAGGGCCTCGCGCCGAACCGCCACCGTGTTCAAAACCAGCAGAGGAATGGATTGGGAGCAAAACAACAACAACAACACAGAGCTCGGAGATATTAGCGCTTTCCGACAGGTTTGAAAACAAACACGAGGTGGAAAAAAAAAGAAAAAAAAGAAAGCAAAGAGAAAAGAAGCAGCTCCTTGAAACGAAGCACTTAAAAGTCCTCCTTTGGGGCTTGAAGGAAATCTCTGTGATTTCCAGTGTTTTGAGAAAAGCTGCAACTTAGTTGACAAAAAAAAAAAAAAAAAAAAAGGAAAAAAAAAGCTTTTTAGTTCCCCACCACAAGCAAACAAAATCCCCAGTTCCTCCTGTGTGCCTCCTGTGCTGCGTTCTCTCTGTATCCTGCCCTACTGTGGGGAGTGATCCTGCCCCAGCTCTGTGTGTGCCCATGGCCCTTGTCCCATGGCTGGTTGATTCACTCCTGCCTTTGGCCACATGGAGGCTCTTGGAGAGCCCCGCTGAATGTCTGCTGTGGCTTGATTTCATTTTAGGTCTACTTTGACTGTAACAAAGCAGCAAATTGCTTCCCGTAGTTGCTTTACTTTTATTTATAGAGTGATTTGCATCATGAAGACAAGTTGGGCTATCAATAACGGTAGACCAATTAAGGTCACTTGTCCCCTCCTCTGTTTCTGAGGTCTCATCTCTCACTTGAACACTGATGACACATGGTGACTGATGGGCTGGGGGGGCCCAGCTCTGGCTCTGAGCCGATTCTCAGATATTCCCAAAGCATGGGTCAAACTGCAGCCGTGTTTGGGCTGTGCTGTGTTCTTCAGAACGAAAGGGCTGCTTGCAGCACCCGCAGTGAGAGTGATTTAGCAAATAAGCAAGGTGCAGCCATTCTCTCAGAAGGGAAGTAGAAGGCAAAATAGCAGAGTCATATTTCATCATGAAATCTGTCAGGTTAATTCATTACCAAGTACAGTTTGCTCTACAATGGAAAAATTAAGCCTGACTTGGGTTAAAAACACCAAACATGTTCTCCTGTGCTCTCTTGTTCTGGTGTTCAGAGCTGCAGTTCTCAGCCTTTCTAGGGCAGCGCACACTCACACCTTCATTTATTCCACTTCAACAAACATCTGACGATATCCATAGGAAACTTGTACTTTAAAGTGGAAACATTCCCCATCTACCTCCTGGGGAAGGTTTTCCTTTTCTCTGAGTAAGTATTTGATCCTGTAGGTGTGAAAAATAGGAGCAAGGCTCGCAGTCCTCCATGGGCAGAACTCTGAGATCAACAGATCGCGCTCCCTGTGTGAGATCTGAATGTTTGAATCATCATGCAATAAATCTCCACATTCTCAGCAGTGCAAACAGCACGAAAGGAAGCAAATCATCTGCTTCTGCTTCAGAGACACCTGAAACACACCGCAGGAGCTCTGAGCTGGCTCCATCACCCACGGACCCTGAGCTGATACTCCACTGTGTTGGGATGACCATGGCTGCAGCATGGACTGGAGATCATCCAAGGAAACCTCGTATTATTCCTTAGCAAAAAGTAGGGAGAAACCTCTGGTCAGATTTGAACACACTCAGCCTTGTATCCAGGGAGTCCCAGCAGTAACTGCTGGTGTGTAGTGGAGGACACCTGGGGATGTCTGTTTACTCACTGCCTATGGCCATCCTAAAGGTCCAAGGAGGTGCCCAAAAGCTCCTGTTTTCCAGAGCCTTTCTTGCCTGTGGTGCCCATGGCTGCTATAGGATGTGAATTCCCCACGGGAATTTACACCCTCCTGTCACCCTGACACTCTTGTGTCTTCTTCATGACACCAACACAGAATTCCCACCACTATATATGGCTGTTTCTTAGACCAAGGTTCCCTGTTCTTACCCTAGGGCAGGGCAGGTGTAGGTACAGGGGATGCTCCATTCCCCATCTGTGCCTGCTCTTGGGGCACTCTTTGGCACTTTCGAAGCGCAGGGGTTTTGTAGCCCAAAGCCCACTCTGTTGCTCTGCTTCCATGCCATGATGGAGGAGGAGGAGCGCAAGGCAATTTAGCATAGAGGATTTTGTTCACAGCCTTCATCCCAGAAACCTGTGGAAATGCAGGTGTGCGGTGAAGGCAGGCCCCCTGTCCAGAGCATTATTCTCACTTCATTCTCTGCCCAAGCCCCTCTGCAGGGAGCGCGGGCAGCTCTGAGTAATCCTGAGTGCCTTTATCTGGCAGAAACGCTCACCCTTCCCTGTGACTGTGGAGAGAATCTTCTTCATGCCTGAAACAATGCAGCTTTCCCTTTTGGAGTTATTTGTTTGCACATGTTCACGGGGAAACAGTTTTAAATATGGTAATAATGAACATCCAATCAGTTACCATAGTGTTCGGGGATATAGCCGTGGCAGTCAATCTGCAATCGCAAATCTGCATATTTATGCAGTTTCATTAATTATGTATTATGCAGCATTAATCCCAATAATATGTGTACGCTTGTTCAGTAGAACAGAGAGAAAAGACCAGCCTGGCAGAAGAATTAATCAGAGAGCCATTCACAGATCCCACTTTGCTTTAGGTTGCAATTACAAGTATTTTTACTTAAAAGGCTTTGCATTAAAAAATTAATTTTGCCAGATTTTGAGGTCCCCACGTAGCCACAAAAATTCAAGTTAAGCTATGAAAAATGGCTCCTCCATGTCTTCTGGTAGCAATCACGGCCGAGCATAGGAGGGGCTTTTCAGAGGGATTCCTGTCAAACAGTCTGTTAATTATCTCGGCTATAAGAAGAAACCACATTTCCTGGGGCAGGGACTGGTTTATTCGCTCTGTGCTCGTGCAGCACCTGGATAGCGGTGAGGAGCGCACCGCCGAGTTCTGGGGCATGGTAACCAACACATGTAATGACTCGGAGCCAAACGAGGTTACTTCTGTAATTGTCGCATCCCCCATTCTGTCCAAGAGCGAGCATGCAGCAAAGCCAAGAGCCACTGCCATCGTATCTTACAGCAATCCCACCCTCTCCAAAGACAGCTCTGCGTTATGGCTCAGCGCGTAAGAGGATTTGCTGGTGGCTTTTATGAATAGGAGAAGTTCAGGCAGCGTGCAGGAAGAGAAGAGGGGCCAAACTTTGTAGGGACACTGCTGAGGTGGGAAGGTTGGTGGAGGCAAGGATGCCCATGTTTGGGGTGCGCGTGGTGCTCCAGAGACCCAGCACTATTTACCCTGGTGCTAGTGACCGCTGCATAATGCATGAGCAATGTGTACGACTGATGTAATAAAAAAATATAGGCAGGACATTTAGCTAGGAAAAAATGCAGAAAGGCAATTCCTCACACTGTCGTAATTTGTGACACTGGCTTCAATTTGTTTTCATTAGCGGTTTGCTAATGCATTTATTAGCCATTACATACATACAGCAAAATGATGAGGTTTCCATATCTATATATGCAAATATAATACGTCTGGCACGTCTATCGATAGAGCGGGTAAATATTGGGCTCGTTCTCGTTATCCTCATGAGGCTTTGCTGGATTATTTTTTTGGACTTTAATAGAAAGACCACCCACTTTTTCCAGTGTATTTTATTTCCTATATGTGTATAGCTGGAAGATTGCAAGAACACAGGATTCTTTAAAACAGGCAGAAATACACCAAGAGCTTCAGGCTCTGACAAACTCTTTAGAAAATAGGGTGATTTGGGTCCAGCTGTGTAAATGTTTTCAGTTTCGCTGCTGAGGCCCTGAGTTTGATTTTGTGCCAAGACAAGCCTTGCTCGAGTTGTTTTTGGCAAAGCCTCCTGGCTGAGGAATGTCAGCATCACTTTCAAAATATGATGGTTTGTAATTTGGACCACAGAATGAAAACTGAGCTTCTGGTACATTTTGCCATCATCTAATTACCAGGTCCCCAATTACAGTCAAGGAACAATCTCTATAGCCTGGCGCACGGGAAGGTTATTCCCATTGTAGGAGATCTCTGCATATACATTTCCCTGAATGCATTCCTGAGGCGTTAACAGCTTCTCAGATTGGCCAGCACTCTTGTCTCAAAGAGCAGACGGACATTGGCATGGGCTGCCCAGGGAGATGCTGTGGTCACCATCCTTGGAGCTGTTCAAGAACCGTGGGGATGTGGGACCACGAGCCTGAAGATGTCAGTCGTAGAATAACAGAATCATAGAATGGTCTGGGTGGAAAAAGACCATAAGCGTCATCCAGTTTCACCCCCCTGCTACGGGCAGGGTTGCCAACCACCAGACCAGGCTGCCCAGGGCCACATCAATGGGGGGCTCCCACTGTTCACCGCACCCCCAGCAGCTCGCTGTGGCCGAGGATGTCTTTGCTGCCTTTAGTGCTGTGCTCCTCTGTGTTTCAGACTGAAGGTATCGCAGAGGTCGGATGCTTTAAAATGAAAGTACCCAGAACTAAAATCCAGTTTTGGTTATCTGGCCCATAACCTCTGAATGGTTCTGCATCCTTCTCCACACACTGGAGTGAATAATATTAACCTCTCTTGCCAGGGCTCAGTCACTGCTTACAGAGTGCTTCGGAGATGAAGTGGATGAGCTGAGAATTATTTCTTATGATGAAGGCGGGTGCTCGGCTGGGAGCTGCTGGCACCTAAAGCCCCGACCCAATGGTCCTTCAGCAAACCCCCTGAAGCAGTCCCCACAGGCACAATTCCCCTTTTTCCCAACGGCTGATGACCTTGAACTCTTGACTTGCAGCAGGGTGGGCAGCAGGCACAGCGCTTGATGGATAACGGCCCCAGAAAGGAAAGCTATCCTCTGCTTGCCCTGAGTAATTGGCAAAGACAAATTTGGGTGCATCATCATTACACACTCCTCCTGCTAATGCAGCTTAAGTGCTAATTCTTGTACCTATTCCATTGTAACAGCAAGAGGTTTATCTTTAATTGGGTTTCATGCTCTAGATGCTTCAATGACAAAGGTTTGAGCAGGTGAGGCATGCCTTATGAGAGCTGAATACATATCTGTGTAGGATTGAGTGTAATTACTGACTGCCCTATTCCAGACATTATGAAAGAAAAACTGAGGACTATCTTGGTTTCCAGATGTCTTGTCTAGGCCTGGGCTTCCAGCACAGGACGGATGCGGGGCTGTTGGAATGGGTCCAGAGGAGGGCCATTGTAGCAGAAATGCTAAGTCATGGCCTGAAACATTGATTGAACACCTGGTGGGAAGGCAGGGCCAACCCAGGGGAGCTCAGGTGCTGCAATGTACCTGAGTGACTGAGAGGAGGAGGGCCAGGATCCACCCCTTCCCAGACCTCATTTAAGGGCTGGCAGGGGGGAAAAAGATTTCTTGCTGGAGATCCCTGCCTACCTGAGGCTTTCTGATGGTAACCACCTCTTTTTTTGTTGTTGTTTTTTTTTCTTCCCCCCTTTGTTTCTATATCCATGGCTACTGCTTTTGGGTTTGTCCTCTTTTGTTGCAGCCAAAGACTTCGCTGCCCACTGTTATTGTTGTGCTTTCCATTGCATTATAGTGTTACAGATATGACAATGCTCAGAGGGCTGGAGAACCTCTCCTATGCAGAAGGGCTGAGGGAGCTGGACTGTTCAGCCTGGAGAAGGCTTACAGGCAGGATGGGAGGGACTTTTCTCACGGTTTGACAGGGATAGGGCAAGGGGGATGGCTTTAAACTAAAAGGGAGAAGTTTGAGGTTAGATGTTAAGAGGAAATTCCTTACTCAGAGAGCAATGAGGCCTTGGCAGAGCTGCCCAGAGCTGTGGGTTCCCATCCCTGGAGATGCCTGAGGCCATGGATGGACCCTGGGCAGCCTGAGCTGGGGGCAGCCAGCACATGGCAGGGCAGGGTGGTATGGAAGGCCTCCTTGAATCTCAGCCATTCTTTAATTTTAAGGTTTGTTTGGTAGCGCAATGACTCCAGTTTGCATAAAGATAGTAGAAAATGTAAATGTGAATTTTGGCTCTCACCCATAGCAACATTAGCTCTTCCCATGACCAGTTCTTAGTGTTCAATCCATAAATGCTGGGCTCTGGTGTACCACTGGCTGCCTCGAGCCAGGATCTGCCCAGAGCACAGGAGCACTGCCTGCACAGCTGGGCTGCCTGTGCTGCACTGAATCACCCCAAATGTCAGTAATGTACTTCCCCCTCATCGCTTACACGCTTTTAAAATGTTAATATAAAGTAAATGACTTTTCTTTTTATACTTCTTAAAATAAGATTTCTTGCTCCAAGATGGTGTTTCTGGCTGTCGTTACTATGTCTCTTCTTTATTACAGCCTATATTAGATGGACTGTGGAGATCTCATACAGATTTTATAGGAACTATTTTATTTATAAGAATTTTCCTAGTGTCAGATGGATCTGACACTTCTGGAGTCCCCTTTCCCACTCTCAGCAGAAATGTAATGCTCCTGCTCACATCCCAGCCATGGGGCTGAGCATCCCTAGGGCAGGAGCATGCACTGGCCCTTTAATCAGTGATGTGCCTGTATGCATACAGTTATTAGGAGCCACTCTTTCTTGTAGGGTCATTTTCCCAGACGAGGGGCTGCTCCTGCTGCCCTCATCCTGTGTGTGGTATTGCAGCTGTGAATTTCTTTTTTTTTTTTTTTTTTTTACTGCTAGTTTCTAAGGTATGAGATTTCTGCCCTTGCAGGTGAAATAGACCATTGATTTGACCTGGGCAAAATGCCTTCTTATATCCAAACTGCAGAGCCAGGAAATGCAAGACACCTTGTGCAAGACAGCTCTGGGAAGCACAAGATGGTGCCCATGTCCTGAGGAGCTGTGGTGGTTGCTTCTTTTTTATGGCAGCTGTAACTGAAGGGTTCTCCTGGGCTGCTTGCTGAGGGTGGGATCCTGGGTCTAGGCAAGAGATATTTACAGAGGGAAAGCACACTGCATTCCCTTGTGCTGGGATTTGCATATCACATTAAGGCAAACAAGACAAGCAAAGTACAACAATGAATCGCCTGGGCCAGGAAGGTGCATTTTGCTCCTATCCCGGGCAGCAGATTTTTGTGAATAAATAAAGAACAGGAGGCAAAGAGCCCTGTGAAGTACTGTTTTGGTTTGGTTCTTGCCACCTTTCCATGGCAGCGTGCTGGTGGTGAGCCATTCAGAGCTCTCTTTTGAGGTCTGGTGTTTGCCTTTTTTTCCTCCCTCTCCTGACGTGAGGTGGAGGTGGATGGGCTTGGTGCCCCTGCTGGTCCTAGAGGCAGGCAGGCAGTTGTGGCCCTGGCAGGGTGCTGGTGTTTTACCTGGGGGCTGTTTCCTGTGGAGAGGCAGAAGATCAGCTGCTGCTTTGCGTGCAGGCAGCATCCCTGTTGCTAGAGACAGTTTGCTGTTTTTGCCTTTTAGCTGGCACATCTTCCCCCAAACATCAGCTGGTTTTCGGCTACGGCACCTCAGAGCAAGTAAGGACACTGCCTTGGGAGATGTTACAGTGAGATAGCAAATGAGACTGAAATTGGAGTGTTTGCAACCAGCACAGAATGTTTAGGAGAATTCAGACCAGCAGAGCCTTTAATTCAGGCTGAGATTTTCTCTGCTTGAGGTTATTGGATGTGCCTGAGTTTTCTCGGCAGAAAGCGGATCATTTGTCCTATGAAATCCTTCCCCAACCTTTCCCCCCTACCCCCCCCCCCACCTCCCCCCAGGCCTTTTCCACCCCTTCAGTATAGGTGAGAAGAGCATGGAGATGCACGTGTTGTACCTGTGCTATTGATGTGCTTTGGCTACAGAATTGCACCTGGCGTTGTGGGGTGCTCGGGAGAAGCCTGCTTGTAACAGGTAATGGTTTATCCAGTGACAGAGCAATGCATCCCTGGAATGGCATCCCTCCCCCGGGATTAGTGTCTGAATGTGCTCAGATCCATCAGGGCCGTGAAAGTGCCCTTGCTCAGTAAACGAGAGGCAAATATGTGAGAAATAGGATTGCTTCTATAAATAGCAGTGGGCTCATGAGAACATTGTTTATCGCGGCGGTGGGTGGTGTGAAGGCTGCCCTCCTCTTTCCAGCAATGGAGAAATAATGCTATCCTGCTCCCGGCCCATTTATAGCAAATGGAAAAGATAAATGCATTCGGTGGGAATTTTGAATTCCAGGAAGACTTATTCATTGTTTTTTAGTCCTCTCTTGCTTTTCTAGCGAGGAACTGTAAAGCATTCATCAATCATACCCCATAAGCTCCCTCATGTCTCCCATCCAAGTGCTTACAGAAATGCCCACTGCACTGAACCCCATCAGATTTGGATCCTTCTGACTGGAAGAGCACATCCCTGCTCTCAGACTCCTGGGGTGGGAAAAAAAAACCCAACAACAAACAGCATTTCTTGCTCTACTTCTGGGCGACTCTGTGGGCACCTCCCATGGACGCACTGTTATGTTTTCTGATAAAGCATATCAACATCTCCATTGAACTCCAGTTGTCAGCCAAAGCCCTGAACAGTTATGTGCATGCCAAATTTTAAGTGCCAGAGTCAACAGCTTTAATCACACGTTTAAAATGAAGCACATCCGTAAGTCTGCAGGATCAAGGTCTTAAACTATAAGATCCTTGGCGTTAGGGGTCTTCCACTGTGTGTAAAGATTGGCATTCAAATAAAAAACATGACTAAGAACTGCCCTAACAGTTTGGTTAATAACCTGGTCATTGAGGAAGCACAGTCTCTGGGTATTAGTGAGGCAGAGGGGCAGGAAGGGCTGCTGGTGCCCTCCCAGCATTGCCAACATGTTTGGTGCCACTGCTGTGCTATTCTGGCCACCATTCTGCCTGCTGCCTGGCTTCCTAGATGCTTGCTGTATGGTAGATGAATTAAGTTATCCTTTCCGGTAAGTGCATTTCTCAGTCACATTGTTCGCCAAAGGAGCTGTGAAATCCTAGCAGCATTTCCTCTTGTGCATAATGTCACATTTCCCAAGCTCTTCTCCCTCTTGCCTCCCTTCCATCAGTCTTGTGTGCAGAGCTGAATATGCCCACGAGCTAAGGCACAAAATATGCATGATATGCTCCATCATGTAGGACCGAATCATTTGCTCCCTCTATAAATCTATAGCCAAATCACTTTGTTTCCACATAAGAATCTCATGCTGTGTAAAACTAAAGGAGGAAATAATAACGTGTCTGTTGAGATGTTTATCTCCATCATTTGTAGCCCTACCAGCTCCTTGGCTTTTAATGAGGGAGGGGAAAAAGTGGTCCTCCCCTCCCATAGCAAAGATTTTGCAGAAAGAAATGCAAATGTGTTCCCCTCCCTTAGTTTGCCATGTTGCTGTAAAACAGCAAACTTAATAAATCCCGCGCAATTGGGCACAAGTCTTGTTTCCTTAAAAGCGATGTTCTCTATAATTATCTATGACACAACATGCTACATATTAGTTATTTTTCCCTTAGTAGATCATCAGAGCACAGTGAAGCATTGCAGCTGAGGTAATTGAATGTCTTCTTTAAAACAATATGCTGCAAAAAGTCTCCTGACAAGTTTCAGCGTTGTGTTTCAAATAATTCTATGGACCGGGGGGGTTATCTCCAGGAGGGAGGGGGGATCTGGGGCTGTGAGCTGCTGCTTTTGGGGCAGCCAGCTGCTCCTTATCCTCTGCTTTGTGGCAGTGGGCGGCCACTACCACAGCGCTCTGTGGAGGTTTCAAACCAACACCGGTCCAAATGAAGTTGGTTGAAGGCTTCTGACACCCCATCATGGCCCTTGTAGCACCAACAGCTGCAGGAACGAGCAGAAATAAATTAGAGTGAGGTGTCTAAATAGCTGTGCTAGGCCTTGTGTTTTAGAAACAGAGGCTTATGGAATCATTCAGATTGGAAAAGCCCACTCAGATCCCAGGGTCCAACACCAGCTCACTCCCACCATGGCCACTGCCTGTGTCCCCAAGTGCCACATGTCCACATTCCATGAGTAACACCTCTGGGGATGATGACCCAGGGCAGCCTGTGCCAAAGCCTCACTGCTCTTTTGGAGAAGAATTTGTTCCTAATATCCCATCTAAGCGGTCCCTGATGCAACTGAAGTCTGTTCTCTGATGCTTTGCCCTGTGCTTATTCCTGCATCTGTCTGCTGGTACCAGTGTAGTTTTGTGTGCTTGAGAAGCTGTTTTCACTCTTTAATGTATGACATTTTCTGGAAGGAATTTCAAAGGGCTTTCTTTGTGCAAGGTGTTAAACAAGCTCTTGAATAAAACTGAAACTGAGAGTACTGAAGTAAAGCGAACACTTAAAAATGTATGTGTACATTTAATTAGTCCAAGAACAGTGATGATGTGAACTGTGAAGACACATTTGTTGAAATGAATGCAGGACAAAGACGTATCTTAAAATTTTGATGTGATAAAAAGACTGCTTTAATATGAAGTTTCCCTATGGGGCTGTTTTTTGGATTATTTTTTTCTCTTAAGTGTGTCGAAACTTCTAGGAAACAATTTTTTTTTTTTTTTTTTCCTTATTAGTTGCTTCAGTCTGTTCAGTTCTTTGGTTTTGATGGCTGTGTCTGAGTTAGACATGAAAGATTAATAACATCACGAGAAGATATGAGCTGCAAAGTCGTTCCATGTGCCCACCTGCAAGGAGCATCCTTGTGAGAGGCGCTGTGCTCCCTGCAGCGCCCATCCGGATGTACCCCAACCCTGACCACAATGCTGCTGCCATTGCAGCAATGGGGCAAACAGGACACGAAATAGATTTTCTTGGCTTTTTCAGTGTTAATCGATCCCTCACCTCGTCTCAGAGCAGCCCTGTGCAGGCAGAGGGTTTTGGGGTGATGTGGGGACCCTGCTCGTGTTGGTCCGGCTGAGCCGGCCTGCTTTGCTCACCTCCACCATCATTTTTATTTGCTGTTTGCTAATCCTGTTAACAGAATGGAAAAAAAGAAAAGACTAAATCACTTGAACTCCAATGACTTGTTAATAATTGATGTATTGACAAGAGCAGGCTGCCTGATGACCTTAAACAACCACCCAAATCCTGTGTCGAACTGTTTGACCTTTTAAGCCAGTTCAGATTCTTCCTGCAGAAGAAACCGGTGTCCGCTTTGATTTAGTGCAGGAAAATCCCCCTTAACCTTCAGGTGCCAGTGAGGATGTCTTTAATTTACAGTAAAGCCAAGTCACGATCAGCAGGAGAATGAAAGTCCTTTTGTGGTGAGAAGTTATTACCACTCCTTGCACGGTGATGATCTCTCCAGCTCAACAAGCCAATATCTCTTTAATTATTGAGAAGAATGCTTCTGCAAGAGGATGTGCAGCTAGCGGGAAGTTGGCAAAACGTGAGTGTGGGGCAGGGCAGCGGGATGTGTGTTCCTTGCCTTCCCCAGGCTGCTGAGGACCTTCCTCTGTGCTGGGATTGCTGCATTCTCATGCGTGTCCCAACCAGCAGCTGCTGTGTTTGGTTTGCCTTTACAAAGGATGGGCAGATGGAGAAACATGGATGGATGGAGTGACTGTGGGATGGATGGATGGATGGATGGATGGATGGATGGATGGATGGATGGATGGATGGATGGATGAAGGAATGGTGGGAGAGAAAGATAGGTAACGTCAGAGGTGTCTAGGAGATCTGGTTCTGGGCACCTGGCAGGGCACTGTGGCGCTTCTACTTACAGGTACGAACACTTCTTGATCTTCAGTACTCATGGGTCTCTGGCTGTACACAAAACTGGAATACATAGCATTGCGTTTTATAAAACAGTGGCAGCTGTATCTAGGGAAAGCTGTGGCTTTCTGCTGTGCTGAGGCAGTGGCTGTGTGAGCTGTAGTTCTCAGGAGAAGCTGGGAGACTTGGGTCCTGCCTTCACTCAGATCCAACCTCTCTGCTTTCCAGGTGTCACTTTTCTGAGCCCAGCTGATAGCTTTCTTGTCAGGAAAGCACCCATCAGTGGGCTGCACTGGGGTACTGCTTTCTGTGGTCAGTAGGAAATCATCATCAAATAGCCTTTAAATAATCAGGGGGACCAGAAGCTCAATTCCTTGGGATACAGCCCAAGGGAGAGCAGGTGGCAGGGCTCTGAACAAGGCAGCCAACTTCCTCAGTGCATAGCTGGTCGTGGGGCATGGCCACCCTTTGCTTGAGCACTGCAGTGCTTTGCAGTGCAGCGTGGTGTCTCTCACTGCTCTCTCTGCTCTCCAAGGGCTTCCAGCTGGCGCCATGTAGCAGCGGCCCTGCTGTGGTCAAGCCCCTTGCTATGCTTCCTCAGCCATGCCAGCGGGGAGGCAGGCTGCTCTGCAATTATCAGTAGGAAAATTTGAGACTTCACCAGGCTGCTTAATTAAGCCCCCATGTGGCCTCTTGGAGATTCATCACACGGCGCTGAAAATCGTTCCCACCACCCTCGTGCCTTTGGGAAGGGTACGGAACGCCGAAGGAGCCTTTGTTTGGGATTTTTGAACCCCGGTGTCTCAGCAGGGCCCTGGGGCTGCAGAGCTGAGAGCTGCCCCGGAGTTTTGCAGCGCTGTGCCATACGCGGAGAGTGGGGGCGTGGGGACAGCCCAGTCCAGCAGGAGGGATGCTGATTTATTCTGACGGGAACTGGTTTGCTCAGCCCTTGTAGCAACAGCTCTCATCGCCCCTTTTGTCCCCGCCTTGAGGTAATGCCAAGGAGCGGGCATGCTGTGCCGCAGCCCAACGCACGCCTGCCTTTTCTCCTAACCCGCTGCTGTGAGCCAGAGGTGGATCCTGGGGGAAGCAAGGCAGCAAGGCGGGTCCTGCGTGGCGTTTGGGGCTGGAGGTGCAGGGCTGGGGGTGTGGGAGTTGTGCCTTGGCCCTGCTGTGCCGTGCAGCCGCCCCGCTCCCCGCGCCCCACCGACAATCGCTGCATTGTCTGCAGGGGCCGCTGAGCCCGACCTGGCTGCGAGGCTGGAGGCCGCCTGGCAGCAGGGGAAGCTGGGGAAGGCTGCTTTGTGGAACCGAGAAACTCCTCCACCACTGAGCCTGCTCGCTCATTTACATACTCCTAGTTTAATTCTCCTAGGGTATGCAAATATATGCAAACAGCAATCCAGAGAGAGTCAGAAATAGCACAGAACATTAAAATCACCCTACTTGAATATTGTTTTATGCAAACGATGTACGCACGCAGTGTGTAGCTGATTTAAATAGAAGCAATGTCAGCATGGCAGTTATTTACCCTTCCAATGATCTTAGCAATTTTTTTTATTAAACTTATATAAAATATATTGAACAGGCACCAAGAACACAGAGAGTATTTTAATGTTAGCCTTAACTAACACTAAGAAAAGGGCAAACTTTTCCAGCTGTCTATGCACAAAGGGCACTTAAGTGCTATTTTTCATCATTCCCCATTTGCATGAATGATATGCAATTTGTAAACCCGAGCGCTGCTGGTATTGATTATCCGAGCGCCATTTCTGGCACCTCCAAGGCAGAGCAGAGTGGGAAAGTGCAGATGCATGCGGCTTTGACGCACACACAGTGCAGGCACACGGCTCTGCCCAGGGAGTTTTGCTGGGAGGGGGTGAGGGGAGTGTGCATGTGGCTGGTTCTGCCCCACTGCTGCCCCACTGCCTTCAGTCGGGTTCCGCATGAGGCTGATGGCAGCAGGATCCTGTTATGCTCTCAGAGTTCCCTAAAAGCTCCCATCTGTGGGAAGGCAGAGGGCTGTTATGGGTTTGCTGCGGGGAGGAGCGAAGTGAAACCTCCCCAGGGATTAGGGAGGGCAGTGTAGGAGATTACAGCATCCTCTGAAAATGTGCTTGCTGCAGAGGGTTTATGCAGGGCCGGCCGGGCGCCAGCAGGCAAAGCAGTGGGGCTGGGGCTCTCTGTGCTGCCGGGGCCTTCCATGCAGATTGGTATCCATGGCCATGCATGCTTCTTGCTTTGCCACTGGCACTGTGCTCCACGGTGGCCCTGGTGTGTGACATGGTCCTGCATGAAGTGCAGCTCCTGCTTCTCTCTGGCTTAATGAACCTCAGGAATAATGAGCAAAGCAGCTTTAGGGCACAGCACAGTGCTCATCATCCATACCATGGGGCACAGGGAGCCCTGTGACTGGTGGCCGTGGGCATGGGACCACGGTGCTGCTGACACGCCGTCAAACGAGACGTCGTCAGGCACACGCTCAGCATTTGACTGGAGTAAATGAACACAGAAAGAGAAAGAGGGAACGGGAGTGAGTGAGAGGGAGGGAGCGGGAGCGCAGCGCTGCGCAGATGGCTCTATACATCATGCGACAGACACTATTTGTACTCTATCATGTGCATGTCATAGAGCTTATCTTCCCCGGCCCCGCCGAGGTGCAAGGCGAACGGTGAGACGGAGCTCCTCCTAATTACACATCAGGGTGTGACGGATGGGCCTGGAATGGAGTCTTGTGGGCGCTCATGGTGCCACCGGACTGGGAAATCCCTGCCCAGGTACACCCTGCCTGGGGGGAACACAGCGTTTGCCTCACATTTGTGCCTTATCACTCTTTCTGTTAAAGATGTGTTGGAGGTTTCATTTCTGCCTCTAAAGCCGCGACTCCGTGGAGACCGTGAGACACTGAATTTTGAAATACACTTTGAACAAAAAAGCTCTGAAGGCACTGAGTGAAATATCGCGCCTCTGTGCCAGGCTGAAGGGGAGCATGTTGCAGCAGGCAGCGCTGGGCTGGAAGTCACATCGCATTACCACCGTGTGTCAACTGCTCCCATCAGCCCGGCAGCACCATGTGCAGGAATGGTGCTGGGAATGGGGCACAGAGCTCAGGGCGGTGCTCAGGAGCTGCAGCACAGCGCATGGCCAGCACTGGATGTGGCCTCCGGGGATGGGGATGGTGGGAGAGCCCACAGCAGGCACACAGCAAGGAGCTGTGCTGCTCTCTGCTGCGAATGTCACTGCCTACACGCGAGCAGCCCGACTGTGATGTCTGCAAGGGCAGGGGAGTACTGCTGGCTGTGTCAGGCATTGCTATATCAAGCATTGCTATGTCTTGCATTGCTGTGTCTTGCACAGTGTCTGGCTCACTGCTTACATGCCTCCTTTTTGCCCAGGCCGTTGGTATGTGCGTGCACTGGAACTGGGTGACAGTGGATACTGGGAGCAGTATGTAAGCGCAACTACCCTGCAGCTTGGCCGGGTCTGTTAGAGCACACCAGATCTAAACGGTTCAGTTCTCGTGTATAAGACTGGATGCAAAAGAGGTTTCCTCTGCAATATTTTGGGTGTTGAATAGCATTCTGGGGGTAAAGAAGTGCATGCATGGTGCTGAAAAAAAGCTGGAAAAAATTGCACGAGGATTTGCATGGTTGCAGCAGAATTACCACTGGCATTACTGCTGGTACTCCTCCCATCACACTGCAAATGACTGCCTTTGTCACCAGCAAGGTGGGGAACCCACTGCAAGGGAAGCTGCCATCTGGGCGCTGTGATCCCATACTGGGAGTCAGCAGGGTGAGGTGGGCGCCTCATCTCGGTGCATGCAAACATCACGGGGCCTGCACACTGTGTGCCCCAACACGTGTCAGCAAATGGCACAGAGCAGGGACGATCCTGGCACTGGGGACGAGGGGAGGCTCTCCGGGCGCCCAACAACAACAGCAATCGGTGTAGATGTTGGCGTTTTTATCACTCGAAGCCTTTGGAGTGGCTTTCAATTGGGACCTTGTGTTTATTCAGAGAGATCCTCACTGCTGTGACCTTCCTGAACTGCCACATTCCTTTTAATTATGATTGGCATTTCATGGAAATGTGGGCCTGTGATTGGCAGCCGAAGCAACTTTCTTCCTTCCCACAATTCTTCAGGTTCCTTCCCATCAATAGACATAATGTTGGCTACTTTTCTGGGATAAATAGCAACCTTTGCCCCCCTCCTTTATTTGGCAAACGCTCAACACTTCATTCTTTTCAGAAAGCCCCTTGGAATGCAGCTGAGAAGGGCCTCAGCAGCTCTGCCCTCCTCCTCCTCTCCTCCTCCTCTCCTCCTCCTCCTCCTCTCCTCCTCCTGTGCTCCTCACCACCCGGCCCCAGCCGGGGACTTTTGTGCGAGTGCAAACAAAGGCTCATTGGTAACACTTCTGGATTTCATTTCAAAATACGTTTGTCACTCTGCAATAAAATAAACTGATTTTTCTGCTGTTTTCTTTCTTCTTTTTTTTTTTTTTTTTTTTTTTTTTTTTGCTTGACTCCTCCCTCTCAAGTTCCCCTGCGAGGAGCTCTGTTGGACAAATACAGCGCAAAGGATAAATGGGAGTGCAGCACGCAGGGCTGGCTAGGCTCATGCTGTGTTTCACAGCCCTGCAGACCCAGGGGCTCAGCAGGAGCTGCTCGAGGGACTTTTCCCAAACCACCCAACTGATGTAAAAACCCAAATCACAGTCAAAGAGTTCCCTGGCTCGCAGGGCTGTAAATGCCATCATCACTTGGCAATGGCAGTGAGGTGACCCGCTGGCTGGGGTCCTCAGGGCAGTGCCACCGTGCTGTCCCCTCCTGCACCGCTCGCTGCCGTTCGATGGTTGAATGCAACTTCAACCCAGCTCCTGAGAGCTCCTTGTGCCGAACAATAGGCGGTTACAAAAGGATTTGAGAAATGATGAGGAGAATACTCAAAGGTTGCATTTTGCAAGAAACGAGGAGGCTCCAGGTGGCAGGGATTGCTGTGCGCACAGCCCAGGCGCTCACGCTTTCCCATCAGCTCCAAACTGGAGAGGGTTTGAAGGGGAGATGAGAGCCCCAGCACTGTCTGTCTTCCACAGGAGCTGAGGGGCGATGCTCAGTGTCACCCATACAAGCAGTGCAGGCAGCCCACAGCCGGGCTGGGAGAATGCTGTGCCACAAGCAGCGATTTCCTCTACAGTAGTAAGTAAAGGGGTGATTTCAAGAGCACGTTTCTTTCTCTCTCTTTTTTTTTTTTAATGCTTTTATCTATTTTTATTCGGAGCTGTTTCTCAGCGCACGAATTACCGAACGTTTTAAAAATGACTGACACAAGTGGTAAACAATTTTTCCTTCAGAGTTCTTCTGTCATGTAAAAGCAACTTCTGATTTCATAAAGTAAATTTTGGTTTTCTTTTTTTTTCCTTTCCTTTCCTTCCTTTTTTTTTTTTTTTTTTAAATTATAAAAGAAGAGACATTTTATGAGTTTTCTTCCTCTCCATTTTGGAAATGCAGGACAACCTTACAAAAGCTCTGTTAGCATTCAGGAGGTGCTTTGCAGCTTCTTGATGAGATGGCTGCAGAAATTTAGCAAGATTCACAAACGCTTGCTCTATGCCTTTCCCCCCCTCATTTTACCAGCTCTTGATAACCGTTTTCTGGTAAACACACATTCTTTTTTTTTTTTTTTTCTTCCCCCCCCCCCCCCCAAAGTTTTGCTTCACTTCAGAGCATTTAGGCTGATTCTGTCTCTAAATGCTGTGATTTATGGGAGTGGAGGAAGCGATGCCGGTTTGCAGCTGGTGCTGGGTGCCCAGTGCTGTGGCTCAGGGCAGGGGCTGTGCTTGCCCTGTCCTCTTACTGTGGGGCACACACTGCAGGTGTAAGCACGCTAGAGAGGAAAACCAAGGCGCAGATGTGTGCTGGTGTCTTATTAATGGCAGTGCATCTTCCCCTTGCTGCTATTTACAGCATGCAGGAGCTGTGCAGAGCCGCTGCTCTGGGGGCACAAAGGGTCTCTTGCGTAACCTCGTCCTCTTCCGCCTGAGCAGGGTTTGCTCCCAGACCTCACAGCACTGCGCTCAAACAAACTCAGCCCAGCTGCTCCTGGTCAGGGTGAGGTCTGCCTGCAGCGGAAGCCTGGTGGTGTCCATCCCATCCACGGGGACTGCCAACCGTGGGGATTTACGGTGCAATAAATTGCGTTAATGGATGGCAAACATGGGGGAGGTGACCTGGGATTTGGTTTCCTGTGGCAAACAAGCGTTCTGTGCATATATACAGTGAGTTGCTGTCAGGTTGGTGATGCCCAGCGGAGAGGGCTGGGATTGGGATAACTGTGCCATGTGCACTGCACGCTGTGCTGCCATTCCCTGTCATCCACTGCGCCTCCCAGCTCAGCCCCACACCCAGCTCTATGGCGTGTGGGTGTTAGTATGAGCACTGCTGCTATTTGCCCAGATCCAGCTGTGCCCACAGCGGCCCAACCAGGGGCAGGGGTGAGGATGGAACCTTCCCCCAGGCAGGAGCCATTTGTGCAGCTTTGAGGAATGTCATTATCCCACACTTCTGTCAGATTGGGTTGAAATCTGCCAAGAGATTAAGAAGTTATCACAGCAGACATGTAGCCAGATACCGACAGGTATGGACAGCCCGATCACCTAAATTGCATTTCATTAGAAAATGAAGCTAAAACCAAGCTGGATCTTACTGTCCTCTCCTTAGCCCTTGTTTTGCTTCCACTTCCCACGTCTGTGCTTGCTGGACAGACTGGTCTAATTGCTCCCAACTCTTTTCTGGACTCTTTCCACCTCAGCTCCTGCCCCACAGGCGCAGAACACCCAGCACTGCCAGGTGGGTGAAGGGAAGAGACACAGTCAGTGGGCTGAAAGGGGAAAGAAGGATGGGCAGCAGGGTAGGAGTGCAGAAATGTTGCTGAGGTGTTTATAGATGAGGGAAAAAAGGTGAATGCCTGCATGGTGCTTGGTGCTGAAGCATGTAGGATTAGGCAGTATGAATAAGAAGATGCAAAGAGCTGCTGCCCCAGCTCCAGAACTGCTGGGGCTGGTTTGCCTTGGCTGATGCTGCACAGAACAGTGCACGCTGCAGGGGCCTGGTGTCAGGAAGGAGAATGGGATTGCTGGAATTTGTTCAGTCAATGAATTTTCTTGCAAAGAGGCAGACCAAGAAGAGCAAAAGTGATGCTGGCCCTTGGTGATCTCTGCACACATGTGCGGGATGACTCCCATGACCCCTTTTATTCAGCATCTCTCAGGGTGAAACTGCAGAGAGCAGAAGGCTACAGAAAGCAGATGAGGAAGAGGAGGGTTTGTTCACCAGTGTGGCCAGCAGTCCTAGCCTGGCTGTGCTCCCTTTGGGCACTGCTTTAACATGGAGGTACAAATGCTTGTCATCCTGCAAAGCTTGTTACTGGAGCTGGTTCGCAACAGATGGATACAGACGGATGGGGAGAGGAGGAAACAACAAGGCAGCACCAGCAGCATGATGTGAACTCACTAAAGCGCAGCAGCAGCCGAGCTTGGGAGGCAATGGAGAATTTCAAGGAGTGTTTTGGTTCCGTTGGGATGCTCACAGGTGTTTTGTCTACAGCATGACAGCCAGCATGAGACAGCACGCTTGTTTGGAAACCCTGCAAATGGATGACGAGAGGAGCAGTGCTCACCTGGTGCCAGCACTAGGTGTGCTGCAGTGCCACAGTCTTCACCAGCTTCACCACCAGGAAGGGGAGTGTAGAGCCAGCCCAGCTCTGCAGAGACACATCATCATTCTATAGTTTGCCCATGAAAAGCTCTGGGGCCATGAATGCTCTGACCATGCCTGGCTGTGCAGTGAGGGGAGCGGGGCAGTCTGCCTACACCGTGCTCCGCGCACCACACACCATGCATCATGCACCATGCACAGTGCACCATGCACCCAGGTCTTAGCTGAGCTGTGTCTCTACATTGTCCCAGCACTAGGCTTCCCAAGGTGCAAACCTGTTGGACATCAGAGAAGCTGAACCTTGGAAACAGCCATGCCCTGATGCCTGGCCACGCAGTCCTCACCTAGCAGCACTCAGTGACCTGGCTGCAGGTACACGGCTGGGGCTGGGCTGTGGCAAGGCTGTGCAAAGCTCAGTGCTGTGGCCACCAGCAGCCATGCAGCAGTGAGTCCCTCATAGCCAGCGGCAGCGGCGCAGGCAGCACGCTTTGATGTGCTGTATATTAAGCGGAGTGGCAGCTGCGATATTGCCATCTAAAACTAAGTACAAAATTTACAGCAGTAAATTCTTCTCTCTTCAGGGTGGTTAATTATCTTAATTACTTTTATTATCTTTTATCTTTTAAGATCCTAAATTGCTTATTTCTGCTTGTGTTGCCAAAGGGGGTTGCATATTTTTTACTGGCACACGCTGTGCAGTGGCACCGATATGTGTGTCTGCGTGGTACACTTTAAAAGAACTTTGATTTATACAAGACTTCTCCTTGGGATTTTAATTGTACTAAATAGGGAAAACAAAGTTCAATGAAATATTGACTGACTGCAGAGCTGACAAGTGGCTCTCTGCTTTTCTTTGCCACAGGGATGGAGCCACTCATGCCACCTATGGGGAGGGGATCAGACCCATGCTGAATCCGATGGCACCAGGAGGGCATGGCAGCCTGCATCCTGCCACCTCAAAGGGAACCACTTCCCTCCCTCCTTCCCGTTCTTCTTGTTTACCCAGCTTTCCTCTTGTTCCTTTTTTGGGGAAGACACTTTCACAAAAGCTGCCTCGGCCCCTGGGGAGCAGCCACCTTGTGCTCTGCTGAGGCTGAGCAGAGCACAAGGAGAGCGAGCAGCAAGGAGGGAGGAAAGGCATCTCCAACCTGCAGAGGGACCCCACTAAACGCTCCCAGGTGCTTTCCCCACAGAGAGACGGTGGTTTCCTACCCATCCGCTCTCAGTGCATATGGAGCCCAAAGGTGTGCTGAAGGACCTCGTGTGGTGGCATTCAGGGAAAGGAGAGCTTTTCATGAGCAAAACAAAAGGACGGAGGACCTCCGGATGCCACACACCCCCCAGTGAAGCGGGCAGCTTCGGGCTCTGAACAACGAAAGGCAGAGAGGGATGGAGAGAGTCTTCCCTTCTCATTAGAGCCCATTAGTCTGTGGCATCTTTGGCGGTGATGATGGGGAGCTCCCTGTCACTCGAGCAGAGTTGTGGATGTAATTACTCCAAGAAATGTGTAATCCCGCACCTTACAGATATATTTTTTTCTGTCTCTCTTGCCCCTGTCTTTTAATAGCAAACAGCAACAGAAACGTTGCAGCCCGCTCAGCTTCCTCCCTCTCTACCTCCCTGCCTGCCTGCTGTCAGCTGAAATTTATGCTTTGGTTTCGGTGCAATTTTTAGTTGGGAAGCATTGTCCTCCTGCCCTGCGCCATAAATAACTGTGTGCATCCGCCTCCCACCCGCGCTGCCCAACTGCAGGGGGTGGCCAGGCTGGTCCAAGTGTTGCTGGTTTCCATCCGTCTGTACGTCCTACATGAGGCCATTGGGTACTGTCAGTGGTGGCACTGCCCCTGAACCTCAGTGCTGCTTCTGTGCTGTGACCATCCTGACACTTTGCCATTGTTGGAAATAGCGGTGTCTTGGTTTCTTTAGCCTTCTGCATACTTTGCTTCTGCTTACTTCCCTTAGAGTGTAAGCATAAGAGCTGGGGAGGTGAAAGGGATGAAGAACACCCATAGTTCCCCCTGCCAGCAGGGAGCGATGGTGCTGCAGCACCTCTCCTTGGCCCCGTAGTCCCATCAGCCTGTGGCCCCGCTCACCTGGCCAGATCACTACTCTCAGGCCTCAGCCCACAGCTGGATTTCCTGGGGCTGTGGTGCTTTTCCCAGATATCCCCATCTTGGAGATGGGCAGCTCTGACACAGGCAGCCGCAGCACTGCAGCCAGCCCACTGCAGGGCAGCAGCAATTCAGACACAAGTACCTCTATGGCTGAAAGTGCAGCTCTTACAGCAACTCCTTTGGCACTTGGCAATGGGTAAAACGTCATCGTGTGACTGCTGCACTGGCAGCTCCGGCTGTGTGCTGTTCTGCACAGATCCTCATGCTGCACCCAGAGTGAAGGGGATGCTCCCAGCACTGAGCCCTGCAGCGCAGCATCGCTCCATCCTGGGAGCACACAGCTTTGCACAAGGCAAAGGAGTGATTGCTGCCAACGAGTCCTGAATGTTGCTTGCCAGGGAGAGGAGGACTAACTGCCCTTTCTTCTACCCAAACCTTCCTCTTGAATTTTGCACAGTCTGAAGAATGGAAGAGTTTCAGAATGACCCTTTTGACACTGCAGGTGTTTTACTTCAGCTCCCAGAGCGGAGAGCACCTGAACGTTCCCTTTGGCCCCAATGCTTCGAGAGCTGGCTTTCCTTTCCCAGAACACATGAGATATGCCCATCAGGATGCACCATTTATTTTAAATTGCTAACTTTTCAACTGGAAATAACAGTGGGGAAAACACAATGCGCCCAGGTCGACTTTCCACGTTTGAAAGTATCCCATGTCTGTAAGGCAGTGAATTTTAAAAAGGCACATAATTAGCAGGCTGCTTCCTCGTCTGTATTCCTCTCATCTGCCTGCCCACATAAACATTCGGCACACAGCATTTCCAGACACTTTTTAATAGAATCGCTTAAAACAATTAATTACCAGAGTTTTCATTCAAGCTGCAGTGGAAAAGATACGCCGGCAATAAAAGGCATTTATTCGTTGGTTTCTGGAGGCCTGTTTGTTATTAACATGTAAATTAAATCATCACAGATGTTCCATTTTTAATCTGGGGATGTGAAGTGCAGGGCTAACCGCGGCCCAAACAGCCTGATTTTATTACACACACATTCATTAGGAACCAGCAGTATTATTGGATATCATTTTTCTTTGATGCATTTTTTAAACCAATTATTGGTATAATTTGTTCATTTCCCTCCCTATTTGTTTTTCTTGTGCCATTTGTGTCAGGATTCTCCAATCAAGGGCGATGGCTGCTGCTCCTCGTGGCCTCCCTGTGCTGCTTTCTGCCGGGCACATGGAGCTGCTCCAACCTGAGGAGAGCAGAGGAGGGAAGGAAGAGCTTCGCCATGCACTGGCAGCAGCAGGCGTGGGTGTGCAGCACTGCAGAAACCTCATCCCAAGCAGCACTCCATTGGCATCATTAGGAGCAGGGCACGGCCATCAGCACTGCTGCCTCCAGCTGCTGAGCTCTGCTCTTCAGGAAAGCCAGGTGGAGGAAAGAAATTGAAGCCCCAAAGGGGAGGAGGGTGTTCAGCAGCTCTCCCTGCAGCTCTCTGTGTATGCTCTCCATGCAGTCTGTCCATGCAGGCTTTGCATGCAGGCTCTCTATGCACACTTCCCATGCTTGCTCTCCATGCAGGCTGCCCATGCAGCATGCTCTCCTGCCTCCCCTCCAGGCCACTGTGGTCCACAGCAGCAAAGGAGCCTTGGTAGGCCCAGGAGAAATTCTTCACATGCAAACAATTTCAGACTGCACATAGCCTGACACTGCTGCAGTGAATCTGATCCAGGAATTCTTCTGGTGCAAAAGCCTTAATGAGAAAATACTCCTTGCCTCTCCCATTGCCTGTGGGACAGCTGGCATAGTGCAGGGCTGGGAAGGAGCATGGCTGCAAAGAGGCTTCTCCTTTGGGTGAGACTGTCCTTCTTCCATCAGGAAAGCATAAAGAAAAGCATCGCACAATCTCAGCCTAATTAGCAATTGCTTTTTTTTTTTTTTTTTTTGGTTAGTTTGTTCTGGGTTCTACAAACAAAGCTCCCATCAGATTTGTGCATGGAACAAGCATCGTTTCGGAGAGATTTGCCACAGAGGCAGAAGAAACCTCTCTGGAGGAGGGATAGGAAAACAATTTGGTCAGCCCCAAAAGATGCTCAGTCCTGTGGGAGCTGCCCTATGTGTGCAGACCTCACACCTCAGCACAAGCTCGACAGATCTCTGCTGGGTGCTAAAAAAACCTTTCCTGGTGGCAACAAAGGACACCTTGGAGGTTAGACTGAGACAGAAATGATGGATGTGCCAAACAACTGCTCCTTGACCAATGCAATTCACAGACAAACCAAGACAATTTAAATGCAGCTGAAACCATTAATGACAACAGCTGTAAAAGGCAATGGGAGAAGGGCTGAGGAAACAAGTAGTCATTTGTACATAAATGTGAGGTGGTTTGAGAGAGGATCTATTAAAAAATTTGCACAAAGCACAAGGCCCAGAGCATGCCTTGCAAGAAATAATTGGGGATAATTCACAGGAGCCATTGGCTGAAAATGGACTCTTAACAACAACAAAAAATCAGGTATGATTCAAAATGTCTGCTGTAGCTGTTTCAACTTGGTGGAGGGCTGAAGAGGGCAGTTCCAGCTGTGTGCTGGAAGATGCAGCAGGAGCCAAAGCCATGATGGTATGGATGGGGTAATGTTGGAGAGTCGTCTTAATCTGAGTGAAAACAAGCTTTGTGAGACTGGAAGTACATAAATATTTAATTTTAACCTGGAATAATTTTCTAAAGTGAAAAGACAGTTTTTCTACGCAAAGAAACTAACACTTCATCCAGGCGTGATGCTCCTGTGAACACAGGCGTTCTTCTGAAAAACAGGTAAATTGCTACTGGGATCTAATTCACAGGGATCCTTGAAAAAAAAACACAACAGAAAACAGACAAAACCCAAACAACAACCCAGAAGGTGAAGAAAACGGGAATATCTCCACTAATAAAGTGGTGTTCTTCCTGCCTGCCCCAGCCCTGCAGCCTTCCACGTGCCTCATTTCACGCTGTGCTTTGGGACAGTACTGGAGGGGGGACATTTAGTGACAGTGTGCACGGGGCCAAGAGTGTCCCTTGTCCATGTGCTCACTTCTTCCCTGGAGGTTGCAATTAATCCCAAGCAGCAGCATCCAAGCCCAAGGGACCCTTGCTCAGCACTGCCCTATCCTACTCATCCTATCCTCTCCATCCATCCATCCATCCATCCATCCATCCATCCATCCATCCATCCATCCATCCATCCATCCCATCTGCCCATCCCAGTGCATCCAGAGCCCCCATCCCATGGCTCGGACTGCTCCATTTCATGGCAGCCCAATGTCCTTGCCCTGATAGCTACAAGAGCAGGAGAACTGGGAGCTTTGCAATGACCAAAAAAGTCTCGAAAACGTTTTCGTGCTAAAAATCCCATATTTGACAGAAGCGTGAGATACCTTGAGGCCTTCTATTGATTACCTGGGAGCAGAAGTGCACCGGCGCTTTGAGCTGTCACAGTTCCAGGCATTTCTGAAAACGATAGAAGACTGGAACAAAAACACAACTAAGGCTCCTGACACAGTGTGTTAAGCAATAAAACATGTTTAATTGTGTTGTCTTAAGGCTATAACCACTTGCTGGCTGAAGGTCATTCGGTACCCATACTGCCAGTGGAAAGTGGTGCTCTGACAGGTGGGATCCAAATAGGAAACAGATACCTATGAGATTACAGTGTGAATGACACCGAGATGCCAGTGGTGGTGTAGTTAAAGGAAGCAGGATGAGCAGCAGGCAGGACTCTGTTTGGCTGGCAGATCTATAAAGGGGATGTTATACACACAGAGATGGGATTCAACCAGGTATCCTCTGGGGCCATCTCACCACTGCATGGCATCGCTGCATTGCTCTGTGTTGCCTCCTGCCCCAGCAGTGCAGGACCTGGGTGCACCAAGTACAGAGCACCCACTGTTCCCAAACCATGGGGCCAGGCAGGCTCTGTTAAGAGCCCATCCCTATGCAGTGATCCTCCTGCAGCAACACTGCCCCAGGGACCCCGTAGGCAGGTGTCCAAGAGAGAGTGCCTGGGAGTGATCCACTTTAATGGGTCATTAACCTCCTTAATGAAGTGGTCCAATCTACCATTTTGTCTGCATGACTCTGGTCTCCCATCCTTTGGATTGCAGTAGAGCTGTCCAGAAAAGGCAGAACTGCAAAAGGAAGGCACTCAGATAGAAGGGAATAAAAGGTGAACGTGAGGGAAAGACTGGAAATTGATCCCCAGTCTGCTCCTTGGGGCAGAGGACAACATGGTGTGGCCCATGGACTTGATGAGAGGCAGCAGCCAGGGTTGCATCCTTGGCTGAAGATGGAAGACTTGTCTTGTGAGACTTGGAGTTTTAGAAACCAAACTGAAGAACGGTGGCAGGACATGGAGAACGCATGAAGGAGTGTTTTGTTGCTGCTGTTTTCCTGGCACATACCAGATGGTGGGGACCAGAGAGTTGCAGGAGGGAGAGAGCATGTTGTAGCCATCTTAGAGCATGAACTCAACCATTCTTTAGCATAAGGCATGTCTGGAAGCACAAACCAGGATTGTCCAGCTCAGAAGGGGAAATAACCCAGGAGGCTTTGCAAGTAAGGAAAGCATGGGACACACCATGTGTGAGTGCCTGTTCTGATTCAAAGGGATTCCACTGTCCATGGTGAGAGGCATTGTGTCCATAAAATGAGACTCTGGGAAGAAATTCCAGATGTTCCTAGCCTAGATACTGTCTGGTCCACTGGATGGCATGTGCAGATCTACCCTTTCAAGCTAACTTCTGCATTATGGGGCTCCTCCATATGGAAAAGGTTTGAGGTGTCTCATGTTTAATGAGAAACAGAAAAGATTAGCTTGTAGCAAGGTATTTAATTATTGGGATATTTCTGCTCTGGCTGCATCCTTTGCCTCTCCATGCGGGAAGTGCCAAATTACATGTCACCTCGGAGGGCATATTTTCTGTAGTTTTCAGAGCTCCTACAATGGCAGCCTCATGAATATTTACTGAACTGCTCAGATATGCAGCAGTGGGAACAAATAAAAAAAAGCTCGTATTTGCATCTCCCACAGACACTAACAAACCGTGTGGCTCTGGTAGGGAGAAGATGGGAGATTGCTGTTGCCTTTCCAGAGGGATGGAGAAAACAGCTTCTCGTATAATGAGATTGACTTTTAAATTGAAAGTGTTACTGGTTGTGCCGCACTTCGTACTTCCATGCTGTGCACTTACTCCCTAGGCTCTACCATTAAGACATCTTATGTACAAGCTGGGAGGATTCAATTAGAGTTTCTGTTATTAATCAATCAATTAAGCCACGATCTTCGGTAGATACATTTAGATACTCCTAAAGAGGGGAGGTGGGGGCATGACGAGCCCTTTGGCTGCCAGCTTCTCTGGCTGGAGGCTGGTGGGTGCTGCCAGCTGCCGGAACCACGTGCCCCAAGGCTGCAGGGGATGCTGGCACTGGGCTCTGCACCTGCCAGTGCCCGATCCTAACGGCCACCAACTCAGCAAGAAGCCTGACCTACCACTTGTGCTCCCTAACCGACACGAGGCAGTGAGATGGGATAGCTTTAGAGCCTCCCGGGTTTCCCTAGGCATCTTCTCATCCATCCAAAGAAAGTTCCTCAGTTCCTCAGTGTGAATGGGAGCTGAAGGCAGCGCTACCAGGAATTGCACAGGGGAAAGTGAGAGATGGAAAATCCTTGTGCGTAACTTTAGGCATGGCACAGGCTGTGCCCTTATCAGGGGGACCGTGGGGGTCGCATCCAAATGGGAGCCGCAGCCTCAGGAGAACTGAGATGTGGAGATGTGGAGAGCTCAGCGATGCTGAGCTGAAGTTTGAGCACTTGAAGAGAAGTGGATGTGTGAGCACTGTCTATAGGTGAGGATAAAAAAAAAGAAAAGAAAAGGGAGGATTAAATGGCAATGTTACCTTTACTCTTGTCAAATACCTAAGTAGAAACATTGGTTAATGCCCTTAAAAAAGGCCCATTACCACAGGGCACAGAGTCAAAGAGCCTGGCTGCCCTAATACTCAGTTATCTCGTTCCTGGATAATGGAATGACCCCTCGCCTGCCCGAGCTGTACTACGATATAATAGCATGAGCCGTGTGAATAAAGAGGTTATTTTTGGAATCCAATTGAAACAGTGCTGGAGCTTGTGTGACAGGGGAAGGATTGAACAAGATGCAATGCTCTACGGGAAGGGGAAAAAATTGAATTTTGGGGAAAGTGCTGCCAGCAGTGAACTGTGCAGGGCTCAGGGCTGGGACAGTGCCTGCCCCATAGCCACAGTGCTCGGCCTTTGCACACACAAGGAGTTAAGAGACATGGCATGATGCTAATTCCGGGTGTGCAGCATCCAATACGTAGGACTGCAATTCATCAAAGAGGGAGAGACAAGGAGCACGAGAGATTCAGCATGAACACAGAGATGAAAATGAATATTAATTTACAAAGCAGCACAAAGACAATAGGATTCAAGGAGATTGATATCACAAACTCCCCTTATTCAATCAGATTACGGTCCCATCTTCCCCAAACACCAATTGCTAATCTAGATTTGAAAGACAAATCCTCCTGCAGAAGGGCTTTGCCTTTATCTTGTTCGTCTGGTGCTTCTGCTTAAGATGTTACTCCAGTTTTGGGGGGAGCTGGGGAGGAGGAAACCTTATGCAGCGTTTAACCGCATCGCTGCTGAAGCACCGGGAGGAGAGAGCTCTAACTGCGAGCCCCTCCTGCAGCCTGCCCATCAAAGGCAAGGCACCAACAGGATCCACGCGAGGCTCAGCATCACCCAGCAGCACGCATAGCCCTGGCGATGATCACATCGACCTCGCTCCGGCAGCAGCAGCGATCAATATTGTTTTTTCCTCCCTCATTGTTTCTTACAAGCACTTAGATACGTTTGTCCTATAAAAATGGTAAGCTGTGCAGGGCTTCATTTGCGTTCGGGGACCTGGGGGTCCCCAGCAGTTTGAGCCCATGATTATTAGCACCGCCGCCGGTATCGGCGCTGTCACCGTGCCCTGACACCACGTCTGGCAACCTTGGTCAGGCAGCAGCTGGTTTTCTCATGTCACTGCTTTTTCCACATCCCGTTAATCATGGAAAACTGACTCTCAGCTTGCCACGTGCAAGGGCAAGGCTGGCAAAGCACCCCTCAGTCGCAGCTTTTGTGATAGCCAATGCCATCCTGCACTGTGGCATCACACCATGCTGTGACTTCATACTGTGCTGTGACATCACCTCAAGCCGTGACACCGCCCTGAGCGTTCTGCAGGCACGTGGCTCGTCTGCTGCATGCCGACAAACACGTGCCTAATTGGAAGATGAGCAAAACTTGAAAAGAGATGGTAATTACTAGTGGGGTTTAAATGCAGTTTGTGTTTAACTACTTAAAAGCAATTTAAAAGAAAAAAAAAGAAAAAAAGCAAAATTGCTTTGATTTGTATTAAGATCCGTTATTAAAAACACTCTGTGGTGAAACTTGCAAGCGGAGATGATGATCCTGACAAGGTAAGTACAAGGCAGGAGCTGAGATCTCTCAGGATCAGGACCCGCCAGCACCTTCTGCTTCCCTAAGACACCAGAAAATATGGGTTGTTGCTGCAAAACTTCCAGGTTGCAAATGGGATGTGATAAAAAAGTGAAATTTTTAGATGATAATTTATCTGTGCCTGTCTAGTAATTATGTATTTTATTTGTGTAGCACGTGCAGTACAATAAATGTTACAGATTCAAAGCGGTGTTATTTGTACTTTATATGTCAAGTGTTTCTGACATATACATGCATTTCAAGTGGAATTATTTTTTTTTTCTTTTCAATGCAAATGGCTCTGTATTCCACTGTGGTTGAGTAAACTGTGTATTCTCTCCCTGTCAATGATCTCCTTGGAAATAGATGTCAGCCAATCAGTCAGTTTGAAAAAAAAAAAAGCCACCACACGCCCAACAAAAACCCAGCGACCAAACAAACCAGCCTCTCCAATTTACTGCTGCTCCGCTCCGTACAGAGACAAAGGAATGGAGCCCTGTGGCAGCAGGCAGCTCATGCACAGGACAGCCCAGAGGGGTCTGCTCAGGTCTGCTCTGGTTCTGTCCACCCCTTCTGCCCATGGGGTACCTCCTGCGTGAGGCTTTGGAGCAAAGGAGAGAAGAAAAGGAACTTTTTGGTCATTAAAGCTTGAGACTTTGGGAGACATCGAGCTGTTGGTTCATCGTGGGAGCCGAGGATCTCTGAGTCAAACCACGCCACGATTGTATGAGATCAGATGCTTTCTGTAGCGATGGACACAACAAAAAGAATATGAACACGATTTCATGTAAAACTTGATTTCAGGGTAAAAATAAAAAAGTTACAGCC